>NC_044984.1:51535842-51835842 GCF_008728515.1 Papio anubis
AGCCAGGATGGTCTCGATCTCCTGACCTCGTGATCCGCCCGTCTCGGCCTCCCAAAGTGCTGGGATTACAGGCTTGAGCCACCGCGCCCGGCCGATGTTTCTCATTTTAATTCTTCAGCACTAGGATACTAAGACCCTGAGTTGCTGTAATAGCTCCCTCTGATAGATAAGTACCCCCTCATCCAGCCAGGAAAATTCCTAAAAGCAGCAAGTCCTCTCTGCCTACCACCCTCTCTCCCAGGCATGCACAAAGAACAAATTAGGTAATTATAGTAACTTAACTGAAGAGACTTGATTCTCCAACTCTCAGCTATGACTGCTTGGTGCAAGGTCCAAATTCTATTGCTCTCACAGAAGCAGTCTGCATAAGCCTGGCCCATCAGCAGTTCTATTATCAACCTGCCTTTACATAATTTATTGATCTACTACATATATTTGAAGGTGGAGGGGGGCAAGGAAAAGAGAGAAAGCTGAGTGGAAGTGACATCAAAACATAATGCTCTGTGTAAGTGGAGCAGTATCCATGTCCTAGAGGCAGAAGTGACAAATATCCCCTATTTCCCTGTGGAGGAAACCGATCCAGAGTGAGAAAACCACTTTTCCAGGGTCATACCACTGCAAACCTGGCAGAGCTGGCACCAAAACCCAAGTCTCATGCTCTCTAGGCCAGGAATCTGCAGCTATGTGGGGTTTACCTGCATGTCCACCCATTCAGTCAACTGAGTGCCTACTATGTGCTTACTCATGAGCAAAGTGACTCTAAAATGAGATGGCATTCTCCAGTGTAAGAACAATGACATGAATATCACAGCTAGGGCAACCAACTATACTGATCTGCCTGTGGGACACAGCGGAGTTCTCTGGACATGGGAATATGAGTGTTAAAACTTGGAAAGTCCCAGCAAACTGGAGCCAGTGGGTCACCCTAAATTAACAAGATATGAAATACACATCCAAGTCAGCTGGGATTTTCTAATCTCCTGCTTTCTAGGCAAAACTGAAGCAACCAGAGCTTATTAGTCTTCCTCTACTCTGACTCCTAAATCACCTTCCTTTTTCCCCCATTAACATTTCTAGACCTTGGAGGGGCAAGAGGGAACTTTTTGGGGTTACAGAAATGGTCTATATCCTGATTGTGGTAGTGGTTATACAACTGTCTCCATTTGTCAAAACTCAGCAAATTTGTACACTTAAAACTGGTGAATTCTATTGTTATGTAAATTGTACTTCAACAAAGTGGCAAAAAAAAAAAAAAAATTCTAGGCTGGTTATGGTGACTTACGCCTGTAATCCTAACACTTTGGGAGGCCGAGGCAAGCCAATCACTTGAGGCCAGGAGCTCGAAACCAGCCTGGTCAATATGGTGAAAGCCCGTCTCTACTAAAAATACAAAAAAGATTAGCTGGGCATGGTGGTGGGTGCCTGTAATCCCAGCTACTCATGAGGCTGAGGCAGGAGAATCGCTTGAACCTGGGCAGTGGAAGTTGCAGTGAGCCGAGATCACACCATTGCACTCCAGCCTGGGCAACAAAAGCAAAACAGTCTCAAAAAAAAAAAAAAAAAAAAAAAAAAAAATTTAAAATTCCAAATCATTTGGTGCTGATTTCTGACAAATTGGGAGGGCAGCAATCTGATTAAGCCAACTCACTCATTAATCCTCCCACAGACACTAACTTTTAAAAAGATGTTACACAATAAAAAGGCAGATATTTTCAGATATGCTGAGGAAGATATTTGGTGGTAGAGGGTCTTCTTGGCTCTCATAAACTATCTGGTATTAATAACATTTATCATACTTAGACTGGACTAAGATGTGCCAGGTAACAAGCTAAGTGCTTTACATCATTGCTATTCAAAATGAAGTCCAAAGACCAGCATTATCTTATCACCTGGGAGCTTACTAGAAATCCAGAGTCTTCAGGAGGATTAATTGGGAGGTCTGCTTGAGCCCAAGAGTTCCAGGCTGCACTGAGCTATGAGTGTGCCACTGCACTCCACTCCAGCGTGGGTGACAGAGCAAGATTCTCTCTCTTAAAAAACAATTAATGCAGATTCTTGGGCACCACTGAAGATTTACTGAATCAAAATCTGCATTTTAACAAGATCCCCAGGTGATTCCTATGCACTTTAAAGTTGGAGAACTGCTTTACACAACTCACCATCTTTTTTTATCCTCACTAAAACTCTATGATGTACATCTAGCAATTACGCTTTAAGTTTTTATTAGTTCAACCATTAACGATCACCTATGTCTCTTATTTACCTAGTGATAGTTATGGAAAGAAGAGGAGAAAAGATGTCATTAGTGTGCATTAATTAACATAAATTTACGTATGTTCTACATCCTGTTTTCTTCCTACTTTGCCAACTTTCTGTCTTAAAAAAAAATAGACAATGGATTTCCACGCAGTCCAAATAACTGAGATGAACTTTGGGAGGCTGAGGTGGGCAGATCACCTGAGGTCAGGAGTTCAAGACCAGCATGGCCAACATGGTGAAACCCCATCTCTACCTAAAAAACACAAAAACTTAGCCAGGAATGGTGGTGGACACCTGTAATCCCAGCTAATCAGGAGGCTAAGGCAGGGAGAATTGCTTCAACCCAGGAGGCGGAGGTTACAGTGAGCCAAGATCCTGCCACTGCACTACAGCCTGGGTGACAGAGTGAAACTCCATCTCAAAAAACAAAACAAAACAAAAAGTAATAATAATAAAAAATAGGCAGGGTGCAGTGGCTCATGCCTGTAATCCCAGCACTTCGGGAGGCTGAGGCGGGCGGATCATTTGAGGTCAGGAGTTCAAGACCAGCCTTGTCAACATGGTGAAACCCCATCTCTACTAAAAATACAAAAATTAGCAGGGTGTGGTGGCATATGCCTGTAATCCCAGCTACTCAGGAGGCTAGGGCAGGAGGATCACTTGAACCCAGGAAGCAGAGATTGCAGTGAGCCGAGATCATGCCACTGCACTCCAGCCTGGGCAACAGGAAGACTCTGTCTCAAAAAATAATAATAATAATTAATTAATTAGATGAAAAAAGACAGGTACAGAGTTAATATGAATATTACAAAGGATTCCCAGAGCAAAGAAGACAGCCAATACATAAAATGAAAGGTACCAGACTCCTATGGTAGAAGCTGGGCCTAGACATAATTAAGGTTTTTCTTCAATACTCATAATGCTCACTATAGCCCTACTCTCTCTTCCATCCTATACAGAGCTCTTGGTAGGGATCCCATAGCTGGAGCCATAGGTCTTCCCTCCATCCCAATAGACAAACAAAAGAGATATTTTGTGCCATAAAAAAACAAAAGAACTAAAGTGTAATCAGAGTAGTTCCTTGGGCCAGGAATAACCTATATTTTGCTTTTCTATGAGACAGCATGGTAGTATAACCTGCTGCTCCTGAAAGAATACCCCTTAGAGATTTTGCATCCTGGGAAATCATTGAGTCCAAGGATGAAAGTAGACCAGTACAGACTCAGGACAGGAAGGGGTGGCTAAGAAAAAAAGGGAAATAAATGGCATGCAAAACCATCTCATTAGAAAGAGGAAACTGAGGAGTTAATTGTTGATACCTGAAAAGAAATCCAAACAAGAAAACAATATGTTCATTAAGAAAGACCACGATATATCTATAAAACTTTTATTAAAATTGGAATTAGAAACTATACCAAAAACTTTAAAAATACATAAGACATTGTTCTTTTTTCTTACAGAAAAGAGGGTAAAAATAAGACCCATGGCAAAGAGCCAACCCTGATAATTTTGTTCCTTTCAAACATTCATGAACATTTAAATAAAATTACAAATATTTAAACAACCCTAAGGTATTACCCACAGGCTAAAACTTGCCAGTAATTCCTTAGCCCCGCTATTTCAATATCAATTCCACAAATGTGGAAAATTACGGCAATTGTAGGCTGTAACAGCTTCTAATATTCACATTTTGAACTATTTGTTATGTTGTCATAAGAATGTACTCATGCTACAGGCAAATTCAGAGGTGATTTCACCATTTTCAAATTATCATCAAGAGTGTGAGAGGAAGATGACACACACGTGGGGTGGTATGGAAATCCAAAGCCCCACATTTTGGAAGTCTGTGACCACTCCCATCCCCCACTAAAGCTACGAGTTGGTGTTGGCATGAATCTGCTTTGCTTATTCCCAGCAGGCTCTGGCTCGTGTCACATAAGGCACAAACATCCTTTTCAAGGTAGTAACCATCTAGAATCCAACTCAATTGTAACCTGAATCCGTAAGCTTAAATCACCAAAAGACATCACTGGGTCATAATTATATAGGTTCCCCTAAAAAAAAACAAAAAACCATTTTTGCTATGTAGAAACAGAAACAAAAGGTTTAGGTGCATTTGCCTTGTTCAATGGATATTTCATATGTTTATTAATTGATTTCAGTTAATATGTAATATGAAGGTATGATAAATGTGTCAAACTGTTCTCTTGTTTCAGATACAATTCTTGGCATTTCAATATAGGTTATTATCTCATATGTCAGACTTGAGTCCAAAGAATACCAGAAGGACATTTAATTTCCTTTCCTCCTACTTCCTTTCACTATTCAATTCAAAGAAAAGTTATGAGTACACAGCTAGGAACCATTTTTACGTAGGCATCCATCTGAGCCCATCTTTTTTTTTTTTTTCTAAAACAACAAAAAGACTAAGGACAATTACATAATGCATTCCCAAGCCTTTTATGGATATCAGGACCTGGGGGGACTATCCGGCCTATTTGGGTTCTTTCATTCACCAAAATTCTATTATACATGCCAAAGGTTAAAGGGAACACCATCAGTGAAGAGGCGGCTGGGCCCTAGAATGGAATCTATTAGCATAAAATGGAACAGTGGGACCCAAAGAGCTATCATCAGCAAAATTCCCTTTGTAACAGACATAAAAATCATGAATTTGAGGGGAAAAATAAACTAGTTTTGGTGGGATGCAATGGCTAACAGGAATTACTTATTAGAAGGTAACAAAGTTGCTAAATTTTCCTTGTTTTTGATCCCTGTGTTCTGTTGGTCTCTTGAAGCAATCTAAGTGGGAAAGGAAAGTGAAAGAGAAATGTTTTATGCCAGCTGCCTCTTGTATTCCCATTAATGGGAGTCTCTACGTTAATGCTCTACATAATTTGGTCAGACTGTTGAGAGGCAATAGATTTCCAATGCTGATGAGATCCGAGGCCCTGGAGCCCATTTATGGCTTGACATTTGCCGAGCAAGATGCTGACGTGGCAGCAAACATGGCTCCGATGTCCAGCTTACCTCATAGTTATCCCTTCGATCCTTCTTTATGAGATTGGTCTGAGAGATGAGACTGTACTGAAATCACAAGAGCTATAACTGCCAGAGAAAAATTAAACGGGGTCTTCAAGTAGTGACTGAGCCAGCAAACTAAGTGGCCAAGAGGGAGACAAGAGCAGCTCCTAAAGAAGGTTGAAGTCAAGCAATCTCCGGGTACACAGAGGATCTGAAGCATCCGGGCAGAGCCACAGGCAGGCAGGGCAAGGACACACAACACACCAGAGAAGCACCGTCCTTCACTGTCTGAGAGCAACTCTCAGGCTGCAGAACCAATTGCCATCTCCACTGCCTACAGCTCAGGTCTCCAACTACCAGACAGGGAGTAAAAAACAGTTTGAATTTACTCACCTCAAATCTAAACACGGTGGAAAAAAACTGATCTAAAGATGGAAACTATATTTCATGGGGATTTATTAAACAGAGAAAGAGGAGAATCTTTCACAATTTCACAGTGCTTTCTCATTGAAATAAAGACATGATCAGGAAAAGTCACCCTTAGAGGCAAGTTATCACCTCCCTAAGTAGGGGAGGCACCAAAATTTCCAGAGAATCCTGAGACCACTTGCACAAGTTGAATTATTTTTTAAAATAAACTTATGCTTAAATATGCTAGGTCTCAATTTCTATAAATAAGGTAAAAAATAGTATATCTCAGAAGTTTTAATAGTTATTTGTAGAGAGATAACATTTTACCATGTACATAATTCACAAGGGTATAAAGGTTTCCCAATGTAAAGTTCCTTTTACCCTTCAACTGTAACCCATAGCATCTGCCCAAATACTGCTCATTTTTCACTTTCTACTATATGTCTCTTTCCTGCCAACTGAGGTAGTTGTCACTTTAGGACAGTTTAAGGCTGTGGAAAACACTGGCGGAAATAATCAACTGCCCACCTGGAGGGCAGTCTCAGAGCTGACCCTTTGGAAGTCTGCAATGGAGCCAGGCCTTTCAAAATTACCCATGCTAAATGGCTGGTCTAAAGGAGTCATTACGGCTTTTTAAAAAATCATCTGCCTTTTTCCATGATCATGGTGAGCCAGTAAGTCTGATGCTGTGCACTTGCCATGACCATCTATTTTCCTGGCTAAAGTAATTACAGATTTTTCCAGGGTATGAGGCTGAAGACTGCAAAGAAAAAGAACCAAGTAAATGACAGACACTTGAAAATTTGCTTCCTCACAGATAACACTGCTGGTTTATAAGGGGTACTTTGCACTGGCAAAATAATCTGAAACTAATGCTACTACAACAACAGGCAGCATAAATCTCAGGTCAGAAATGCAATCACAAAGAAGTATAAGTTCATGGAAACTTGACAGCTGAATGAGCACCCAGAGGCATGAAGATAACCTGGAGCCTATTTCCTGGCAATGCAAATTGTGGCTGCTACATAACTACAAATTCTGTATCAAGAAACTACATAGTTCCAGGGCTTAAAAATTACCCAGATTTGGGGGAGTATGGGTGGTGAGAAAAGGCTGAAATGGACAGAACAAGTAGACAAAGGGAGGGAAAGGAAAAGGACATAGTTTCTTGATTTCATAGCAACTCAAAGATACGTGACCCAATGACAGGAAAAATGGAGAACTTGTAAAAAGCATCCAAATCCCCTAAACAAGATGACTTCTCCTAGCTAGCAGGAATAATGCTACTCTGAACATACATAGTTCACAGGTAAGGGAACTGACCCTTCCTGAAAGGTCAAAGGCAGGGCAAGGAAGAATGGGAAGAGAAGAATACGAATGTTTTTTAAGATGGAATTGAAAGTTGAATATAATAAAAAGCCCAACACACCTCACCTGCAGAAGAGCCTACAAGCATGTTCCTAAAGGCAAATAGGACTTTCCATCATATGTATGAGAACTAAATCAAAGCTTAAAACAGCAGCTCCTGGGGCTTTAATGGATAATCCATATTAATAAATATGTAGGGGCCTAGGGGGCGTGCGTGTCACTCTGGAGCACTTGCTGGTTCTGGAACATGAGTTTGTTACGTTTTAAAAAGACATTCATGGCTGGGCGCGGTGGCTCAAGCCTGTAATCCTAGCACTTTGGGAGGCCGAGACGGGCGGATCACGAGGTCAGGAGATCGAGACCATCCTGGCTAACACGGTGAAACCCCGTCTCTACTAAAAACTACAAAAAACTAGCCGGGCGAGGTGGTGGGCGCCTGTAGTCCCAGCTACTTGGGAGGCTGAGGCAGGAGAATGGCGTGAACCCGGGAGGCGGAGCTTGCAGTGAGCTGAGATACAGCCACTGCACTCCAGCCCGGGCGACAGAGCGAGACTCCGTCTCAAAAAAAAATAAAATAAAAAAAAAAATAAAATAAAAAGACATTCATTTAAAATACAAAACAATAAAAATCTATTTTCCTCCCAAAACAGTTAAATCAATAATTATTCTAAAGTCAATGAAATAAAAGCTAGAGTGAAAGAGGCTCAGATTTGTGGATTTCTCTCTGGAAGATGCAGCCTATAATCAAAAAGCATTCCTGCACTTAACAACAGTTCTTACTTTGGAGAGCCAGTGAAAGAAATGCCATGATTGAATCAACTTTCAAAAAGGAACTAGAATGCCATGCTAGCTGTGGCCATCCAATTTCTCTGGGAACATAAAAGTGGGCTGTTAGCTTAACCAATGGGAAGTGAACTACCATAGCATTCACTACCTTATCCACTCTCCTTCCTCAGGGATCCCATAGAGACCTCCCATTTCCAAAGGGAGGCCTTTTTAGGCCTCTTATTTCAGTGGGAGAATTTCTACCCTATCTCACTGTTTCAAAGGGTTGAAAGCAATTGCACAACACACGCAACACGGACCAAGGCACCAAGCCAGTCCACATAAAGATAACTGACCACCACCTAGGTTAGAAAGTTGTTCTGTGTGATAGCAGGACACCGAGAATATGAGTCCTCCTCCTCAGAGGATGCTTCCTCATAGATTTCATCCTGGGCAATAATGCTCCCTAATCCATACTCCTGCTCATGGACAGAAACTTCATTTGGCGTGAGGTGGGAAGAGCCTTCCACAAAGTCAGCAAATCTGGAAGAGAGAAGATAATACTCATTAGAAATATGCCTTCTGTCCTTCTGGTTTTCTTTCAAAATAAGAACAAATTAAAGCCTTCGATATGCTCACAACACAAATTATATTGAGTCTAGCCAACATCCTTGTCCTTACTCTGGCAGGTAAGTAGACTAAAGCATGAAGTTAAGGAGAAAAGGAAAGCTGGGATCATAGGCCAATACCCCTGCAACTCCATCCTGCTTAATAAGCACTTGCCTATCCTTTCTAATTATGAAAGTGCCAAGGTTCCTTTAGTCATCTGTAATCCTGATAAGAGAAGATTAAGGGGCATTACACAGTTTTTCACGTTTATGGCCCTATAAACTTTATACCATCATGATTCCAAATTGAAGCTTCACATACTCATTGGTATAGTTGCCCCCAACTAAAAAGTGGGTGGAGAGGAACCCTACCAACTCAGGGAGCAATGCAAAACTTTCAGAAAGGAAACTTAATATGGTACTGGAGTCTTCCCATCTTAATGCTACAATCAAAGCTAGAGTAGATAGTTCCCTGAGGAAACAGGTTACTGCTTAATGTGTGATTATATATCTACCTTTCTCTTGACTACTTGAAGATTAACAGGAAAACAAAGGTCACAAGTGCATGATTCTCTAGAGGTACGATCTCTGGTAGAACTCAAGGTCACAATTACCCTGATAGATGTTTGGTATATCTGGCCAAGAGTGTACCTTTTTGGAGACTGGATTCGAGAAACAGTCTTCCAAGCAGAGCAGTCTGGACTGTTACAAAATTCTCGGAGCTCTTCTAAAGCCTTTCGGGTTTCTACCTCTCCTTGTATCCGATACTCTTCTTCTGTCAGGAGACGAGGGGGGACAGGCTTTTCTGTTGCCTTATACACCTTTCTGTGCTCACCAAAATAACATTATGAATCATTAATCAGTAATCTTACTTCTAGCTCCCTTCAGTGGGCCAAGCATACAGCAGACAGCCTGAACATTAAGAGTCATCACTCCTAAAAATTCCATAGACATCTTCAGTTATAATGAACGCCTGACATATTAGACTATGAATGACAACTCATAGGCGACAGAGCGAGACTCCATCTCAAAAAAAAAAGTGATATAATTTGCACCACCTTGTGGTAACAGGAACACACGACATTTTACTAGACGTTTTTATTTTATATAAAATGACTAGAATAAAAATATAAAAATGCCTATAGAAAGTGAAAAATTATTTACAGTCAATATTATCCACTAATGTGAATAAACTCACTTTATTTTTCAATAAATGATAAAATACTTATTTTTTAATAGATGGGAAAATAACAAGAAAATTATGGTATAAGATTGTGGTCCTAGCAGGGCACAGTGGCTCACGCCTATAATCCCAGCACTTTGGGAGGCCGAGGCAGGCAGATCACCTGAGATCAGGAGCTGGAGATCAACCTGACCAACACGGAGGAACCTGTCTCTACTAAAAATACAAAATTAGCCGGGCGTGGTGATGCATGCCTGTAATTCCAGCTACTCCGGAGGGTGAGGCAGGAGAATCACCTGAACCAGGCAGGCGGAGGTTGCAGTGAGCCGAGATCATGCCACTGCACTCCAGCCTGGACAACAAGAGCAAAACTCCGTCTCAAAAAAAGGCCAGGCACGGTGGCTCATGCCTGTAATCCCAGCACTTTGGGAGGCCAAGGCAGGCGGATCACAAGGTCAAGATTGAGACCATTCTGGCCAACACAGAGAAATGCCATCTCTACTAAAAATACAAAAATTAGCTGGGCGTGGTGGCATGTGCCTGTAATCCCAGCTACTCAGGAGGCTGAGGCAGGAGAATCGCTTAAACCCGGGAGGCGGAGGTTGCAGTGAGCTGAGATTGTGCCACTGCACTCTAGCCTGGTGACAGAGCAAGACTCCTTCTCAAAAAAAAAAAAACAAAAAAGATTGCGGTCCAATAACTTGATTTCCCAGACTGAAGGTATCACCTTGACTATCTATAATAGACAACTTCAGGACCTAGGAACATTCCGTATTTATTTTGCAAGGTGACAAAACATGCTACGAATTACATCTTAAAATAAGACTAAGACCTCCAGAGCAATCTGAAAGCCACTGAGAAATAGTCTGAAATGGGCCGGGTGAGGTAGCTCACACCTATAATCCTAGCACTTTGGGAGGCTGAGGAGGGCAGATCACCTGAAGTCAGGAGTTTGAGACCACACTGGCCAACATGGTGAAACCACATATCTGTTAAAAATACAAAAATTAGACAGGCATGGTGGCGCCCGCCTGTATTCCCAACTACTCGGGAGGCTGAGGCAGGAGAATCACTTGAACCCGGGAGGCGGAGGTTGCAGTGAGCCAAGATCACGCCACTGTGCTCCAGCCTGGGTGACAGAGCAAGACACTGTTTTAAAAAAAAAAAAAAAAACTGAACCCAGGAGACCTCAATGAGCATATAGTATAAAAGCGATATAATTTGTGGCCGGGTGTGGTGGCTCACGTCTGTAATCCCAGCACTTTGTAATTCGAGCACTTTGGGATTGCCTCAGCACTTTAGGAACCCCTGACATTTGAGGTCAGGAGTTCGAGACCAGCCTGGTCAACATGGTGAAACCTACTAAAAATACAAAAATTAGCTGGGTGTAGTGGCGCATGCCTGTAATCCCAGCTACTCAGGTGGCTGAGGCATGAGAACCGCTTGAACTCAGGAGGTGGGGATTGCAGTGAGCCGAGATCACGCCACTGCACTCCAGCCTGGGCGACAGAGCAAGACTCCATCTCAAAAAAAAAGTGATATAATTTGCACCACCTTGTGGTAACAGGAACACATGACATTTTACTAGATGTTTTTTATTTTATATAAAATGACTAGAATAAAAATATTAAAATTCCTATAGAAAGTAAAAAAAAAAAAAATAGACTCGGGAAGGAACAAAGGTGGAAGTACAACACAATGACTTTTCCTTAACGAAGAAGCTCCCAGGTCAACACCTCTGTATCCTCTTGCTGCAACTGCATCCCACACTGTACCTGTCAATATTAAGTTACATTGCCTTTCATTCACCTGTAGGTGATGTACAGCCACTGAATAGGGTATTCCAGGTTCTTAGTACACAGAGCAATGATGATAATGGCAAGGGCAATATGTGGTATCTGGATGCCAGAATACATGAAACACAGGCCCATTAGCTGCAAGGTCCAGGTCAGCAGGTTGATACTTCGTTCATTCTCCAAGGGCCCATACTTGTAACACACTGCAAAACTCATGAATCCAACTGTGAGGACATAACCTATGAGAAGAGTTATCAGAAGACATTCTTTTTCATCTATACTTGGTAAAAATAATTTGTGTGGGAAGCAGTAGTAAATTTACTATATAGCACCAATTGAACCAGGAAATCAGATTTTTACTTAATTATTCACACTTTTTTCTTAGAATACATTTCTCTAAGTTTCTATCCTTTCTGCTGTCCTAAATTTATTCGGTTCAAAGAGAACATTAAAGTTATATGTCAAACAACCCTGAAATAGTCTATTTTAAAAACCAATATATGGAAATCCAGATTAATCACCCCTCAAAGGATAAATCAAAGGTTACTATCTATAGGACCAAGGATTTTTACTTTGTAAATAAAATCTACAGCAGTTCATTCAGAAATGAAGCAGAAAAAAATTTACTGCAGAGTCCTTTACTTAAGGTCCCCAAGTATATTTAAAATATGATTCCATTAATAAGGTCAATTTACAGCTTTTCAGAAAAATGTTTATTGTGTAAAGAAAGGTATATTTATGAATACCAATAAATGACATCTTCTCCTTAACAGTACCATTCTAATTTAAGAGAAGGTGATAATCGTAGAGGGGTCAGAAATAAGTGAAAAACTATGATTTTTAAAAGTTTTAAAAAATGACATGAACTATTAAATCCCACAAGCAGGTAAAATATTTTCATGATTAAATTAACTGAAACAGCCTATAAACATACAAAAGGAAAGCAAAACCGACAACACTTACTTAAAAGATACTGCCAGTAACACCTCCAGATCTCTTGTAAATTTTTAAAAACTAGTTGAATGAGGTACAGAGAAAAAGACCAGCCTCCCACCAGGATGACGTAAATGGGACTTTTCTAAGACAGAGAGTAGAAGTGAAAGCAAAAAGTTACAACAGGCTTTCCATACATAAAAGAAGCAAAATGGAACTATGATTTTTTTAAAAAAAAATTCAACCTACTCAAAATGCACAAAAAACACTTCTCTTAAAAAGATGTCCTTTATACTTAAAATGGTACAGTCTGCAAGGAACACTGGGAAGATGAGATGCTAAATAACTTAAAAGCCTGGCTATATAATTAAAAAACAGGAAGGAGACTTTAACCCCCCTCCGAGCACAGGATTTTATATAAAAAGAAAAAATTTGTAATCAGGCTCCAAGTTTCATCGTGGAAAGTACCTTTCTGAATCAAGGAGAGTAGGACATTGACTCATCAGCCATCAATACACATTTTCAGTTTTCTAAGATTACCCAGGAAAACAGTCCTTCAGCTATCCAAATTCATTCTAGCTGCACATGAAGATTCTGATACTTACCTTAGGCATAAACTTAGATAGTATAAAAATGATGATTAGTAGAGAGGCCACAATTCCCACACTCATCCCAGTGGAGTAGTAGAAAATTTGACTTCTGCAGAAAAAAAAATGTATTTCATGACCATATGTATGTATTTCATACATAGTACTGTTGAAACTAGGACAACTAACCTAGCCAAAAGATTTTAAAAGGTACAAGATTAGAGCAGTACAAGCAAACATCAGAAACATTTCCAATTTGGTTCCAGACCACTGCAACAAACCAAATACTGAATTGCAGTAAGTAAGTCATACAAATTTTTTGGTTTCCCAGTGCATATAAAAATCATGTTTACCCTATATTAGAGTGTATTAAGTATACAACAGCATTATGTCTTAAAAATATATATTCCTTAATTAAAAATGCTTTGCTAAAAACTGCTAAATATCATCTACGCCTTCAGTGAGTCATCATTTTTTTGCTGGTGAAGGGTCTCACTTCCATGTTGATGGCTGTTGACTGATGAAGGTGGTAGTTTCTGAAGACTGGAGTGACTGTGGCAATTTCTTAAAATACAATGAAGTTTGCTGCACTGGCTCCTCCTCCTTTCATGAAGATTTCTCTAAAGCATGCAATACTGTCTTGATAGCATTTCACCACAGAACTTCTTTTAAAATTGGAGTCAATCCTCCAACAGCATTAACCCTTAACAAGAGGATCACCCCTCCTTTGAAGCTAGGCACTGACTTCTCTCTCACCATGAAAGTCCTCAATGGCATCTTCTTCCAGTATAAGGCTATTTTGTCTACATTGAGGAGCTCTTTAATTGTAGCCACTTTCAACAATTATCTTAGCTAGATCTTCTGAACAACTTGCTACAGCTTCTGTATCAGTGCTTGCTTCATCTTTTTTTTTTTTCTTTTTAAGACAAGGTCTCACTGTGTTGCCCAAGCTGGGGTGCGATGGTGTGATCATGGCTCACTGCAGCCTTGATCTACTGGGCCCAGGTGATTCTCCCACCTCTGCCTTCCAAGTAGCTGGTACCATGACTGACTTTTTTGTATTTTTTGTAAAGGCAGGGTTTCACCATGTTGCTCAGGCTGGTCTTGAACTCCCTGGGCTCAAGTGATCTGCCCGCCTCAGCCTCCCAAAGTGCTGAGACTACAGACATGAGCCACCACGCCCAGCCTACCTTGCACTTTTATGTAATGAAGACAGCTTCTTTCCTTAAATCTCATGAACCAAGAACCTTCCTTCACTAGCTGTAAACTTTTCTTCTGAGGTTCCCTCACCTCTCTCAGCCTTCACAGAATTGAAGAGAGTTAGGGTCTTGCTCTGGATCAGGCTTTAGCTTTAAAAAAGTTGTATCTGGTTTAATCTTCTCAACAGCCAACTAAAACTCTCTTCATATCAGCAATAAGGTTGTTTCACTTTCTTATCACTTGTGTGTTCCCTGAAGCAACACTTTTAATTTCCCTCAAGAACTTTCCCTCTGCATTCACAACTTGGCTAACTACTTGGGACAAGAGGTCTAGCTTTTAGTCTATTTTGGCTTTTGCTGTCCTCACTAAGCATAATCAGAGAGATGTATGACTCTTCCTTTCACTTGAAGACTTACTATCTACTCTAAGGTTATTAATTGGCCTAGTTTCAATATTGCTGTTTCTCAGGGAATATGGAGGCCCAAGAAGAAGGGAGACAGGGGAATAACCAACTGGTGGAGTTGTTAGAACACCCATGACATTTACTAAGTTCACTGTCTAATATGGTTTGGCTGTGTCCCCACCCAAATCTCATCTTGAATTGTAGCTCCCATCATTCCCACATGTTGTAGGCGGGACCTGGTAGGAGATAATTGAATCATGGGGGGAGTTTCCCTCATAATGTTTCTCATGGTAGTGAATAAGTCTCATGAGATCTGACGGTTTTATAAGGGGTTTCCCCTTTCACTTGGGTCTCATTCTCCCTTGCCTGCCGCCATATAAGATGTGCCTTTTGCATTCTGCCATGATTGTGAGGCCTCCCCAGCCATGAGGAACTATGAGTCCATTAAACTTCTTTTTCTTTATAAATGACCCAGTCTCGGGTATCTTTATCAACAGCATGAACTAATATAGTGTCTTACATGGACATGTGGTACCCCAAAATAACTGCAACAGCAGCATCAAAGATCACTGATCGGCCGGGCGCGGTGGCTCAAGCCTGTAATCCCAGCACTTTGGGAGGCCGAGACGGGTGGATCACAATGTCAGGAGATCAAGACCATCCTGGCTAACCCGGTGAAACCCCGTCTCTACTAAAAAATACAAAAAACTAGCCGGGCGAGGTGGCGGGCGCCTGTAATCCCAGCTACTCGGAGGCTGAGGCAGGAGAATGGCGTAAACCCGGGAGGCGGAGCTTGCAGTGAGCTGAGATCCGGCCACAACACTCCAGCCTGGGCGATAGAGCGAGACTCCGTCTCAAAAAAAAAAAAAAAAAAAAAAAAAAAAAAAAGATCACTGATCATGGATCACCATAACAGTTATAATCATATGAAAAAGTCTAAAATATTATAAGAATTACTAAAATGTGACACAGAGACCCCAAGTGAGCACATGCTATTGGGAAAATGGTGTGGTAGACTTGCTCGACCCAGGGTTGCCAGGAACCTTCAATTTGGAAAGAAATGCACTATCTGTGAACCACAATAAAGTACAATAAACTGATGTGTGCCTATATTTGCCCAAAACTTGAGGTCAGAGAACTGTAGAGACTGACGCTATGTAGTTACTATCAGATTATGAAGATTAGTATTCAAGGGCTTCCCTCATATATTTCCCAATAATGAGCCTCTGTGTAATGTCCTATTCCCATCTCCATCATCTCTCCCAACCCGATTATTATTTTTTCTTTTCTAAGACAGGGTCTCACTCTGTCACCCAGGCTGGAGTGCAGTGGTGCGATCACAGATCACTGCAGCCTCAACCTCCCAGGCTCAAGTGATCCTCCTATTTCACACTCCCAAGTAGCTGGGACTACTGGCACGCACAACCAGGCCTGGCTAATTTTTGTATTTTTTTGTAGAGGCAGGGTCTCACTATGTTGCCTAGGTTGGTCTCAAACTCTTGGGCTCAAGTCATCCTCCCCCCTTCAGCCTCCCAAAGTGCTAGGATTACAGGTGTGAGCCACCACAACCAGCCCCCTATTCCAGATTTTTTTCTACCAGTTATTCCTCCCTCACTGTTTCTCCCAGCATCCCCAAAATAAGGAACAACTTCCAGCAACCCCACTCCAGCCCAACTTCAAACTCCAATTGTTAATCTTTCATTCACTATTCCACAAATACTTTTTACTTGTATACAAACTTAATGCTGATTTTACCTTCACTCAATGTTTATTTAGTTACCTATATATTTTCTTCATATTTGTACATGTCAGTCTCACCTGTCTTAACTAGTAGGTTCTTAAAGGAAGAAAATGAATAAGCACTTGATTTTCATTTTTTTGAAACAGGGTCTCCCCTCTGTGGCCCAGCTTGGAGTGCAATGGTGTGATCTCGGCTCACTGCAACCTCCGCCTCCAGGCTCAAGCAGTTCTTGTGCCTCAGCCTCCTGAGTAACTAGGATCACAGGCACATGCCACTACACCCAGCTAATTTTTGTATTTTTTGTAGACACAGGGTTTTACCATGTTGCCCAGGCTGAGCAGTTGATATTTGTCTCTTTTTTTTTTTTTAAAAAACGGAGTCTCGCTCTGTTGCCCAGGCTGGAGTGCAGTGGCGCGATCCCGGCTCACTGCAAGCTCCACCTCCCGTGTTCACGCCATTCTCTTGCCCCATCCTCCCAAGTAGCTGGGACTACAGGCACCTGCCACCACGCCCGGCTAATTTTTTTGTATTTTCAGTAGAGATGGCGTTTTACCATGTTAGCCAGGATGGTCTCGATCTCCTGACCTCGTGATCCACCCACCTCGGCCTCACAAAGTGCTGGGATTACAGGCGTGAGCAACCGCGCCCAGCCGGTATTTGTCTCTCTACGTCTGAACAAAATGAAACTCATCAACCCATGGACCTGTAAAGATGACACCTTAACACATTACTTCTAGCAATGGAAAGGGTGATGATGTTCCATTTCACCGTATTGGCTAACTCCTATCAACCCAATGATAGGCCAACCTAATGTGGGAATTTCATTACTGTCAATATTGTTCAAATAAGAAAAAACAAAAATCATAATTCACATTAAAGTATTTTTTAAACTATCCAAGCAGGCAACAGCCAAGCCATAAAGATCCTGGAAATGGGAATGGCAGTACTTAATAGTTATTATAAAACCCAAGCAGGATAGGTATGAGCCGTGTCATTCTACACACTAGCCTTGGAACCTACCTGCTCAGCAAGTCTCCACAAAAAAATAGCATAAGTCCAAGAAGGAAAACAAGAAAGAGTTTGGGATCAAATCCTGAAATAAATAAAGATTTTTGCTTAATAAGGGAACAAAACAGCTTAAGGCATTATAGAATAAAAGACAATGTTGGCACTATTGGTCAGCTACAGTAAAAATAAATGCGAACAGCCCACCTAAAAAGCATTTAAATTCCACCTAAAGCCTGGGCACCCTTCCAGTGTATAATTAGGTCTCTGTCTAACCTGTATTTCCCTGATGATCTTACTTTTATTTCGGCTAAGGTTAAAAGAAACTCAAGCTTCATTTTGGACAAAGCTAGACACAGTACCATCAGCAATTCATGCAATCACCCACTAGGGGTCTCTATCACTCTGGCTTTCAAGCTTTAAGTCACTCACAGTCATGGAACTCAGCAGATTTGCCCAGAACTCCCAGAACTGTGGGTCAGGGCCTTGTGTTGTTCTCTAACTGGCCGCTTTTCTTGCCCAACAATACCACCTACTTCCCTTTGCTACAGAGCACTGTGCTGGAAAAGCCTACACGCAAATACATCTCACTCAGGACCAGGGGGCCCTTGCAAAGGCCCCTCGGTGGCATACCAGATACTCCCACAGCTTTCACATTCAACAGCTCTACGGGAGGCCCACAAACAGAACAGGAGCAGCAGGAATCAGTAAATGTGGAAGGAACGTCAAAAAACAAGCCAACCCTACATAACCAAAGAACCCTAAGACAAATGGAAGGGCACAACCTATTTCATACTAAACCTAGAAACATTTCTACTACTTACAACATCCCAGGACCCTGTGTAGTAACCAAGGGGAAACAAAGTCAGAGAGAATTCAAGAGGATCCATCTCCTCTGAAACTTTCTCAGTCATCTTCAGAAAAGAGAAAACTTCTCCCAGTTCCACTGAGTAAGTTTTAAACTGCAGTGGTCTTCATCTTTATTTATAGTTCCATGAATACACTTTTTACTTGTGAATGATTAATATTCAGTTTTACCTTTCTTCAATTTTTATTAACCATTCATGTCTTTAAATATAGGCATGTACACATCGGATAGTTACCTTTGTCTAGAAGTGTCCAGAAGGCAGAACACATCTATCTGATTTACTCTTAAGAGTATTTGGCATATATGCTCAGGGCCATTAGCAGCACATTGTAATTATGAATAAAAGTCTTCACAGTTCCAGGTAAGGAAGTACTCAGAATTTCCTGAGGTGGAGTTTCAATTCTAGGCCTAAAGTGTCTGATATGGAGTGAAGTCTCCATGAACTGTTTGGAGCAGTGGTATACTCAGGGTTATAATCAGAACCCAACTGGAGATGTCTTGGGCTGACTTCTCAGTCTCACTAATTATACCCTTCAGAACTCAGTCCTTATCACTACAGAATCCATCAGAAAAACAGAGGTGAGACTTACTCCGGATCACAATGACACTGTACTTGGTGTCCTTCTCTATAATTTCAACTTTGAGGCAGGTTTTCGTGCTGTATAGACCCACGTTAACATAGGTGTCATTCAATTTCTCCTTTAAAAAGGAGGAAAAAAAGTTCCAGATACTAAACTGCTCTAGCTCCTTCAGTTTATCCTCATTCTCCACCTGCGTGACTCGAATCAATTTGGAACTATTTACTCGGATCTGTAACACAAATAAAATCAGGATGAGAAAAAAGTAAGTAGGAATTTTAATTTTTCACAAATACAATTTTTTTAAAACCCTCAGAGTAAACAACTAAATCAGTAATAGTGTCAGTTTTCCACAAGGCTTATCAGAAATATAGAAATACAGAGGCTAAAACATAATTGGGCAAGTAACACTGCACATGTTAGAGAGACAGCTGTTAGAATACCTTCTTGTTAACACGACCTGAATCTACTATTAGGTCGTTCTGACCTAGAACGTAGAACATAGAGGAAAAAAGGCTTCCAAGCTGAAAGAGTTATCGACACAGCTATTTATTAGAGATCACACAAAGCAAAGGTCTATAATATTAAGAAAATTGCCAGGCATAAACTGCCCCAGAAGACTAAAAACGTTTTCCATAATGACAGGCTGAGTTCAATCCATTGTCACAAGTCACTGATTATGAGTAAATGTTGGTTATAATGTGCCCCAGATGGAGTATCACTTTTTTATCAGATAATTTTTTTTTTTTTTGAGACGGAGTCTTGCTCTGTCGCCCAGGCTGGAGTACAGTGGCATGACCTCGGCTCACTGCAACCTCCGCCTCCTGGGTTCAAGTGATTCTTCTGCCTCAGCCTCCTGAGTAGCTGGGACTACAGGGTGCATGCCACCACCCTCGGCTAATTTTTGTATTTTTAGTAGAGACAGGGTTTCACCATATTGGCCAGGCTGGTTTCGAACTCCTGACCTCAAGTGATTCACCCGCCTCAGCTTCCCAAAGTGCTGGGATTATAGGCATGAGCCACCGTGCCCAGCTTATCAGACTTTTTTTTTAAATAATTTTTTTTAAAAACCCACAAGTGGGTCAGGCACGGCCCCCAGCTACTCAGGAAGCGGAGGTTGCAGGGAGCTGAGGTCGTGCCACTGCACTCCCTCCCACCTGGGTGACAGAGCAAGACTCCGTCTGAAAAAAAAAAAATCCACAAGTCCACCCTATGTTTTTGATGTGAACAACAAATGCCCTTATCAGTAACTATGCTTATAACAACTACGACATTTCTGAAAGGACTCATTTTGTTCAATCACTGTTACTGCCAGACACTCCTGTTTGCCAGGTGACTTAACAGTGTTATGAAACAAATGAGACCAAAGTCATTCTTCAGCTCTGGGGGTTTATGAAATACCTCATGTAGAATCAGAATAGGAACAGCGGGGCAAAAGAGTTTACATCCTGACAGGCACATAACAGTTTCCAGCCCAAAGAAGGCATAAGACCTTTAAAAAGAAAGAGGAGGGCTGGGTGTGATGGCTCGTGCCTATAATCCCAACACTTTGGGAGGCCGAGGCGGGCAGATCACTTGAGGTCAGGAGTTTCAGAGCAGCCTGGCCAACATGATGAAACCCCATCTCTGCAAAAAATACAAAAAAATTGGCCAGGTGTGGTGGCGCGTGCCTGTAATCCGAGCTACTCGGGAGGCTGAGGCAGGAGAATCGCTTGAACCCGGGAGGCGGAGATTGCAGTGAGCCAAGATGGTGCCACTGCACTCCAGCCTGGGCAACAGAGGGAGACTGCCTCAAAAAATAAAAAATAAAAATAAAAAAAGCAAGAGGGGTGTGTGTGTGTGCACACATACTTACTGCAAAATGAAGGACAAGAAAATGAAGCAGTTTCTTTGGGAAAAGGAGGGAAAAGGAAAGGAAGTTTACCCTGGAATACTGTAATCTACTTGAGGGAGCAGAGGGGAATACAAAGTAGGCATAAATGCTTATTGATGAAAACACAACTCAGGATAATCTCAACCCTAACAAGATTGTTAACATTTTTTTTTAAGTATGTGAAAGGGAGAAAAGTGTCAAAATACTCATTAATCACCGACAGACAGAAATTTACAGAAGCTGCCCCTGCCAGAGGATTCCAAGTTATTACCTGTATCCGTGTCCATATATCATGCCATTTTGGAATAAGCACATTTGTGTAACAGAATTGTTGGCTGGCACGCTTTTCACAAACTTGGGATTCCTGAAGCATGACCACATTTACATCAATTTCAGCTTTATGCAAAGAAAGGAAAAAAGAATTAAACATAACAAGCTAATAACTATAACTCATTTCATGAAAAAGATTAAACTAACCACTTTCCTAAACTTTGGGTTAAAACATTAGCCAGACTGAGAAATAAGGGAAAAAACTGAGAAGAAAGAACAACTAAGGCAGAGTCTTATTTCTGTTGTTTAATTATTTAAATATTACACAGTCATTCAGTCAGACAAGTAATAATAAAAACTACTATTAAGTACCTATTAAGACAGTATGCTGCCAGGCACAGTGGCACATGCCTATAATCCCAGCACTTTGGGAGGCCGAAGTGGGCGGATCACCTGAAGTCAGAAGTTTGAGACCAGCCTGACCAATATGGAGAAACCCCGTCTCTACTAAAATACAAAAACATTAGCCAGGCATGGTGGCACATGCCTCTAATCCCAGCTACTCGGGAGGCTGAGGCAGGAGTATCGCTTGAACTTGGGAGGCAGAGATTTCGGTGAGCGAAGATCATGCCATTGCACCCCAGACTGGGCAACAAGAGCAAAATTCTGTCTCAAATAAATAAATAAATAAATAAATAAATAAATAAATAAGACAGTATGCTGTCTCATTTAATGCTCCCAACAATGCTATGAGGTAAGCACTCTCATAATCCCTATTTCATAAATGAGGAACGGATGTTTAAGAAAGATTAATTTGCTCCAAAATCACACAAGTAGTAAATAGCCTATCTGAGATTCACCCCCAGGTTTGACTATGGTCTAGATATACTTCCTGTCCTATAAAGGAATAGTTAAAGTAAGCTAAAATACTCCATCTGTTGATTTTCTCTATCCCTTTCCTGAGTGGAACAGAATTGGCAAGTTTTTTCTTTTTTTTAAGACAGGGTCTGGCTCTGCTGCTCAGGCTGGAGTACAGTTATGTGATCATAGCTTATTGCAGCCTCAAACTCTTGGGCTCAAACAATCCTCCCACTTTAGCCTCCCAAGCAGCCAAGACTACAGGTACACGCCACCACACCCAGCTAGTTTTTTTTTTAGAGAGACAAGGTCTTACTATGTTGCCCAGGCTGGTCTTGAACTCCTGGCTTAAAGCAATCCTCCCACACTGGCCTCCCAAAGCACCCACACTGGCCTCCCAAAGCACTGGGATTACAGATCTGCCACCACACCCAGCGAGCATTTTTTTTTTTTTTCAGACAGCGTCTCCCTCTGTCACCCAGGCTGGAATACAGTGGTGCAATCTTGGCTCATTGCAACCTCTGCCTCCCAGGTTCTATCGATTCTCCCACCTTAGCCTCCTGAGTAGCTGGGATTACAGGCATGAGCCACCTCAACTGGCTAACTTTCTTTTTGTATTTTTGTAGTAGAGATGGAGTTTCACCATGTTGGCCAGACTGATCTAGAACTCCTGGCCTCAACTGATCCACCCACCTCAGCCTGCCAAAGTGCTGGGATTACAGGCGTGAGCCACCACGCCCAGCCAGCAATATTTTTAATATATAGTACTTTAGGAGGATACTAAAAGATTTCAAGGTTGTTTCCTTCCAGCTGTTTTGTCTCACTTCAAGTTTTAAGAGCAGGCAATGATTATATGAAGTCCCTCTGATATACCAAAACAGAAGATTCTCCTCTCAATTTCTATTTAGTATCAGCTAATTCAAGGTTTAAAAGTGACCACTGTCCAGCCGGGCATGGTGGCTCACACCTGAAATCCCAGCACTTTGGGAGGCCAAGGCAGGCGGATCACTTGAGGTCAGGAGTTCGAAACCAGCCTGGCCAACATGGTGAAACCCTGTCTCTACTACAAATACAAAAAACTCAGCTGGGCGTGGTGGCGGGCGCCTGTAATCCCAGCTTCTCGGGAGGCAGAGGCAGGAGAATCACTTCAACCTGGGAGGGGAAGACTGCAACTGCAGTGAGCAAAGATTGCGCCTCTGCACTCCAGCCTGGGTGACAGCATGACTACGTCTCAAAAAAATAAATAAAATTAAATTAAATAAATAAATAAAAAGTTGGGGCGAGGCATGGTGGTTCACGCCTGTAGTCCCAGCACTTTGGGAAGTCAAGGTGAGGGGATTGCTTGACCTCAGGAGTTTGAGACCAGCCTGGCCAACATGACGAAACCCCATCTCTACAAAAAGAAAAAAGAAAAATATGGCCAGGCATGGTGGCTCACACCTGTAATCCCAGCAGTTTGGGAGGCTGAGGCAGGCAGATCACTTGAGGTCAGGAGTTTGAGACAAGCCTGGCCAACATGGCGAAATCCTGACTCTACTAAAAATACAAAAAAATTACCCGGGCATGGTGGCGCACACCTGTAATCCCAGCTACTCGGAAGGGTGAGGTAGGAGAATCACTTGAATCTAGGTGGCCGAGATGGCGCCACCGCACTCCAGCCTGGGCAACAGAACAAGACTCCATCTCAAACAATTAATAAATAATAAAAATTTAGGCCGGGTGCGGTGGCTCAAGCCTGTAATCCCAGCACTTTGGGAGGCCGAGACGGGCAGATCACGAGGTCAGGAGATCGAGACCATCCTGGCTAACACGGTGAAACCCCGTCTCTACTAAAAAAATACAAAAAACTAGCTGGGCGAGGTGGCGGGCGCCTGTAGTCCCAGCTACTCGGGAGGCTGAGGCAGGAGAATGGCGTGAACCCGGGAGGCGGAGCTTGCAGTGAGCTGAGATCTGGCCACTGCACTCCAGCCTGGGCAAAAGAGCGAGACTCCATCTCAAAAAATAATAATAGGCCGGGCGCGGTGGCTCAAGCCTGTAATCCCAGCACTTTGGGAGGCCGAGGCGGGCGGATCACGAGGTCAGGAGATCGAGACCATCCTGGCTAACATGGTGAAACCCCGTCTCTACTAAAAATACAAAAAACTAGCCGGGCGTGGTGGCGGGCGCCTGTAGTCCCAGCTACTCGGAGGCTGAGGCAGGAGAATGGCCTGAACCTGGGAGGCGGAGCTTGCAGTGAGCCGAGATCGCGCCACTGCACTCCAGCCTGGGTGACACAGCGCGAGACTCCGTCTCAAAAAAAAAAAAAAAAAAAAAATAATAATAATAATAATAATAATAACAACAACAATAATAAAAATTTATACACAAAGATGTTCACAAACTTACAACACTGAAAAACTAGAAATACCACAAATATCCAATCAACAGTACAAACCACCAATATCCAACCAAATGTTTAACCCAGAAACATTAATAATGATTTTTATCAGGCAGATGACACATGCCTGTAGTCCCAGCTACTTGGGGAGACCGAGATGGGAAGTTACAGTGAGCTATCATTGTGCACTGCATTCTAGCCTGGATGTCACAGCAAAACCATGTCACTAAAAAATAATAAATGAAGGCCAGGCGTGGTGGCTCACACCTGTAATCCCAGTACTTTGGGAGGCTGAGGCAGCTGGACCACCTGAGGTCAGGAGTTTGAGGCCAAGCTAGTCAACATAGTGAAATCCCATCTCTACTAAAAATACAAAATTAGCTGAGTGTGGCTGGGCGTGGTGGCTCATGCCTGTAATCCCAGCACTTTGGGAAGCTGAAGTGGGCGGATCACAAGGTCAGGAGTTTGAGACCAGTCTGGCCAGCCTGGTAAAACCCCGTCTGTACCAAAAATACAAAAAATTAGCCGGGCATGGTGGCGTGCACCTATAATCCTAGTTACTCGGGAGGCAGAGGGAGGGGAACTGCTTGAACCCTGGAGGCTGAGGTTGCAGTGAGCCGAGACTGTGCCATTGCACTCCAGTCTGGGCAACAAGGGCAAAACTCTGTCTAAAAAAAAAAAAAAATTAGCCAAGTATGGTGGCACACGCCTGTAGTCCCAGCTACTTGGGAAGCTGAAATGGGAGAATGGCTTGAAACCAGAATCAAGACTGCACCACTGCACTCCAGCCTGGGCGAGACAGAGCAAGACTATGTCTCAGGGGAAAAAAAAGAGAAAAAATTAAATGAAGATTTGCCCATATATTGGAATGTAATACAAGTAAGACAACATTTATAAAGAATTTTAATGCCAGGTGTGGGGGCTCACGCCTGTAATCCCAGCACTTTGGGAGGCCGAGGCAGGCGAATCATCTGAGGTCAGGAGTTCGAGAACAGCCTGGCCAACATGGTGAAACCCCCGTCTCTACTAAAAATACAAAAAAAAATTAGCCGGGCATGGTGGCGGGCGCCTGTAATCCCAGCTACTCAGGAGGCTGAGGCAGGAAAATCATTTAAACCCAGGAGGCGGAGGTTAAAGTGAGCTGAGATTGCACCATTGCACTCCAGCCTGGGCAACAAGAGCAAAACTCCATCTCAAAAAAAAAAAAACAAAAAAAAAACAAACCAACCAAACAACAAACTAACAAAAAAAAAAGAATTTTAAATTACGTGGGAAAATTATTGTACTACAAAATCAAACGATAAAACTATCTCTGGTAACAACTGGCAGCCTCCAGGGAAGAGAACTAGAGTACTGACTGGATACAAATTATCAATTCATAAAAAATTAAAAATATGTGGAAAAAGATCAGAAGAAAATGTGCTATTTTAAAATAGATTGCTTCTGAATGGATTAACAGTGAGGTTTCTGCCTACTTCTTTATACTTAATTGTACCTTGCCAAATCTTCTAAAATAAACATGCATTATTGTGGCCGGGCACAGTGGTTCATGCCTGTAATCCCAGCACTTTAGGAGGCCGAGGCGGCCGGGCGTGGTGGCGGGCGCCTGTAGTCCCAGCTACTAGGGAGAATGGGGCAGGAGAATGGCATGAACCCAGGAGGTGGAGCTTGCAGTGAGCGGAGATCGTGCTACTGCACTCCAGCCTGGGTGACAAATAAACAAACATGCCTTATTTTTACAATCAAATTTCTTTTTTTTTTGAGTCAGAGTTTCGCTCTTGTTGCCCAGGCTATAGTGCAATGGCGTGATCTCGGCTCACCACAACCCCTGCCTCCCAGTTTCAAGTGATTCTCCTGCCTCAGCCTTCCTGAGTAGCTGGGATTACAGGTGCGCGCCACATCCGGCTAATTTTATATTTTTAGTAGAGACGGGGTTTTTCCATGTTGGTCAGGCTGGTCTCGAACTCCCAACCTCAGATGATTCGCCCGCCTTGGCCTCCCAAAGTGCTGGGATTACAGGCGTGAGCCACCTCGCCCAGCTACAATCAAATTTTTCAAAAAAATTTCCAGTGAGAAGGAACTCTCTACATTTTGAAGTACTCCATTCTAACTTTAGGTAACGTCTGAGTTTTAGAAAGTTCTTGTCTAATTCCATGATTGCTCTTCCTAGCTGCCACCAGTCTATCAGGCAGCACTGAACAAATGTAACCCCTTGAGTTTACTCTTCTCCAAGCCAAGAAGTCTCTGTTCCTCTCCTCATTTAAGAAACTTAGATCTCTACTAAAAAAATACAAAAAACTAGCCGGGCGAGGCGGCGGGCGCCTGTAGTCCCAGCTACTCGGGAGGCTGAGGCAGGAGAATGGCGTAAACCCGGGGGGCGGAGCTTGCAGTGAGCTGAGATCCGGCCACTGCACTCCAGCCCGGGCGACAGAGCCAGACTCCGTCTCAAAAAAAAAAAAAAAAAGAAACTTAGAGAGAGACTGCTAATTGAGTGCTTACTATGTAGGAGCATTTTTGCCTATATTTTCTCTTTTCTTCACAACTCACTACCCCATTTATTAAGAAGTTTATTCACATCATGGCCCTTCGAATGCTATCCTGGGCCCTCTTCTAAGGATGCTGAGACCACCTTAAAGCTGTAAGGATAATCCTCAAGTGGCAGCATGAGATAGGCAGGAACCAAAGGGAGAGGTGAAAAAGAGCATGGCCAAATGTGGTGGCTCACTACTGTAATCCCAGCACTTTGGGAGGCCGAGGCAGGTGAATTACCTGAGGTCAGGAGTTAGAGACCAGGCTGGCTGGCTAACATGGTGAAACCCCGTTTCTACTAAAAATACAAAAAATTAGCCGGCCGTGATGCCGTGCGTGCCTGTAATCTCAGCTACTTCGGAGGCTGAGGCAGGAGAACCGCTTGAACCCGGTAACTGGAGGTTGCAGTGAGCCGAGATCGGGCCACTGCACTCTAGTTTGGGCAACAAGACAGAAATTCCTCCGTCTCAACAACAACAAAAAAAGCCGGGCACGGTGGCTCACGCCTGTAATACCAGCACTTTAGGAGGCCCAGGCAGGTGGATCACGAGGTCAAGAGATCAAGACCATCCTGGCCAACACGGTGAAACCCCGTCTCTACTAAATACAAAAATTAGCTGGGTGTGGTGGCACACGCCTGTAGCTCCAGCTACTCGGAAGGCTGAGGCAGGAGACTTGCTTGAACCCGGGAGGCGGAGGTTGCAGTGAGCTGAGATCCTGCCACTGCACTCCAGTCTGGCGACAGAGCGAACTCCATCTCAGGAAAAAAAAAAAAAAAGATGGTAATGTGTGTTTATGAGATACTATTATCTTTATTCTCTTGAGCGTCAACTTCCTCCAGTGGATTCTAGAAAACGTCACGTATTTTTCTGTTTTGAATTTAATGATAAGGGGGTAGAAGGAGGTTTTCAGAAACACATTCTAAATTTTCTGGATTGGAGCAGAAGAGTTTCCTTTCCAGTCCAAACTTCATTATCCAGCAGCAGGTACCAAATAAGTGGAATATAATGTAAGTGGAAAGTGGAATAACTTATAATTCACTTATAAGTGGAATAACTCCAGTTCCGTTCTACAGGGCTGTTAAGAGTCAAGATCTTGGAAGGGCGCAGCGCCTCACGCCTGTAATCCCAGCACTTTGGGAGGCCAAGGCGGATGGATCACGAGGTTCAGGAATTCAAGACCACTCTGGCCAACGTGGTGAAACCCCGTTTCTACTAAAAATACAAAAATTAGCCGGGCGCGGTGGCGGGCGCCTGTAATCCCAGCTACTCGGGAGGCTGAAGCAGAATTGCTTGAACCCGGGAGGCGGAGGTTGCAGTGAGCGAGATCGCACCACTGCACTCCAGCCTGGGTGACAGAGCAAGACGCCATTTGAGGGCGGGTGGGGGGGGGGGAAGGAGTCAAAGTTTTACATGAGAAGATAGTAGAGATCACTGCATTTAGGTCAACCACATTCGTTCTGCCACCCGTGCCCTGCGTCCTGACAGAGCATAAGCTCAGATGGTGTTTGCTAATTTGCCGAATGAATGAGATGGTCCTTTTCCCGCGGCAGCTCTGCCTGCCCAGAATGGTCCCCTGGTTTTCTCTTTTAACCAAGAAACTCGAGGAGGCCTCTGCGGCGCGACAGAGCCCCCAGGATCGCTTCTCAATGAGTCTAGGCCTCCCTTCCTGTCTCCGCCAAAGGGCTTCAGGCTCCTCCCCACTCTGGGAAGCTGCCCCAGCCCGCTCCAGGGCCCAGACCCTCAGCCCCGGGGCCCAGACCCTCAGCCCCGACGCCCACTAGCCCGCCAAGTTTCTTCCACCACATTACGCCGGCGCCCCTCGGTAGAGCCACCGCCTGTCTGCAGAATAACGGCCCGCGCCCTCCAGACAATCCCTTTTCCAAAAATAACCCCCTCGGCACCCGCCCCCTTGGCAGCTGCTGCCCGGGCGGTACCTGTGCCGTAGACCAAGCAGCCGGAGAGGATCAAGAGTAGCCGCACTGTCCTACCGCCCCCGACACCCCAGCCCCAGGGCCCGGGACCAACTGCCGGCGAGACCGCCACTTTCATTCCTCCCGCCATGGTTGCCTCAAGCCGCCTCCTCCTCACGTGCCTTACCCCAGCAACTAACTCTGAACGGGCAGCACCAGC
Source organism: Papio anubis (assembly GCF_008728515.1). Classification (NCBI taxonomy): domain Eukaryota; kingdom Metazoa; phylum Chordata; class Mammalia; order Primates; family Cercopithecidae; genus Papio; species Papio anubis. Next base: position 51,564,611 of record NC_044984.1, read on the forward strand.
AGCCTATCCTCTACGAAACCCGCCCCTATCAACCAATCGGATGGGCAGAACTTCGAGCACCCGGCTCTCCAAGGGTCCTACGAGTCCCGCCCCTTAGCAACTGAAGAGAGAGGGCGGGAAAAGCAGCTGTCAGCCTATTAGAAAATGGGTTCTCACCCTAGCAGTGGCGACAGGAAGATCCCACCCCGCTAACAACACGCTTCCGTCTTCAGTTTATTTACAACTGGTGTGATTGATGGTAAGCTTAACCAATAGAAAATCGGAATGGGAGAGGCCTTCTTGACCAAACTCGGTATAATCATCAAAGCTGTTTGAAGTTCCTTCGCTTTTCTTTCGGTTACTTTTTATCACGACCTTTCTGTTATGAGGCGCCTACAATTGAGATCGCTTTATGAGTAGGGTCTTGATAGGCCATTTTTTAAAGTCGACTGACAAAAGTGTGGTTCTCCAAAATCCTAAAGGATTTAAAATAGAAGTCACAAAAAAGTGTGTGTTGTCAATATTTTATAAGCATAAACATTAGCTTTTAAAAATGTATTCATAGGATTTTTATTTTTGGAAGTAAAATTAATGTTAGGATTAAGAAAGATTTATTTGCCGGGCGCGGTGGCTCAAGCCTGTAATCCCAGCACTTTGGGAGGCCGAGACGGGCGGATCATGAGGTCAGGAGATCGAGACCATACTGGCTAACACAGTGAAACCCCGTCTCTACTAAAAATTCAAAAAACTTAGCCGGGCGAGGTGGCCGAAGCCTGTAGTCCCAGCTACCGGGGAGGCTGAGGCAGGAGAATGGCGTAAACCGGGGAGGCCCGAGGAGCTTGCCCAGTGAGTTGAGATCCGGCCCACTGCGCACCTCCCACAGCCTAGGCGACAGGCGAGACTCGTCTCAAAAAAAAAAAAAAAAAAAAAGAAAGATTTATTTATTCCTCTTATCATCTTGTGAGACAAATGTAATTCTCTCCATTTAAGAAGCCAAAGCCAAGACAGCCACAGGAACCTGCCCAAGATTTCATAGTTCATCTGGTCTGTGGTCCCAACCTAAATCCTACTGACCCCAAAGCCTGAGTTATTTATACGGATTAGCTGCTTCCCATTCAATGATTTAACACAGGTCCCAGCAGAGAGCCAGGTGTTCCGAAACTCTTAGTAGAAATTGAAACCTTTTTTTTTTTAAGAGGATCCGATGGTGGTGGGTAGGAAAACTACAGATGATAAAGCCAAATGAATTGAAGAATTCAAGGAAGGGGGTATCTTCTGGGGAAGGCTCAAGCTTTCAAAACAATTTTTTTTTTTTTTTAAATATTTTTAGAGACAGGGTCTCTCTCTGACACCCAAGCTGGAGTACAACAGCACCATCACAGCTCAGTGTAACCTTGAATTCCTGGACTTAAACCATCTTCCTACCTCAGCTTCCTAGATAGGTTGGGCTACAGGGATGCACCACCATGCCCGGCTATTTGTTTGTTTCATTGTTGTTGTTGTTGTTGTTGAGACAAGGTCTCCTTCTGTAACCCGCCTGGAGTGCAGTGGCATAACCACAGCTCACTGCAGCCTCGAACTCCCAGGATCAAGCAATCCTCCCACTTCAGTCTCCCAAGTGGCTGGGACTACAGGCATGAGCCACTATGTCTGGCTTAATTTTTTAAATTATTTTTTGTAGAGACTGTATCTAGCTATGTTGCCCAGGCTGACCTCAAACTCCTGGCCTCAAGTGATTCTCCCACCTTGGCCTCCCAAATTACTGAAATTACAGGCATAAGCCACTGCACCTGGTCTAAAACAAGGAATTTTTTAAAAGTCAAAATGGGCCAGGCACGGTGGCTCAGCTCTGTAATGCTAACACTTTGGGAGGCCAACACAGGCGGATCACCTGAGGTCAGGAGTTCAAGACCAGCCTGGCCAACATGGCAAAACCCTGTCTCTACTACAAATACAAAAATTAGCCAGGCGTGGTGGTAGGCACCTGTTACCCCCGCTACTCGGGAGGCTGAGACAGGAGAATCCCTTGAACTTAGGAAGCGGAGATTGCAGTGAGCCAAGATCACCCCATTGCACTCCAGCCTAGGTGACAGAGCAAGACTCTGTCTCAAAAAAAAAAAAAAAAAAAGTCAAAATGGGCTGGGCGTGGTGGCTCATCCCAGCACTTTTGGGAGGTTGAGGTGGGAGAATCACTTGAGGCCAGGAGTTCAAGAACAGCCTGGCCAACACAGCAAAACCCTATCCCTACCAAAAATACAAATATTAGCCCAGCATGGTGGCAGGTTCCTGTAATCCCAGCTACTTACAAGTCTGAGACAGGAGAATTGCTTGAGCCCAGGACGCAGAGGTTGCAGTGAGCCGAGATCACACCACTTCACTCCAGCCTGGGCAACAGAGCAAGCCTCTGTCTCAAAAAAAAAAAACAAAGGAGGCTGAGCGCCTGTAATCCCAGCACTTTGGGAGGCCAAGGCGGGCGAATCACGAGATCAGGAGTTCAAGACCAACCTGGTCACCATGGTGAAACCCTGTCTCTACTAAAAATACAAAAAATTAGCTGGGCATAGGGGCGGGCACCTGTTATCCCAGCTACTCGGGAGGCTGAGGCAGGAGAATCACTTGAACCTGGGAGGCGGAGGTTGCAGCAGTGAGCCAAGATCAGTGCCACTCCACTCCAGTGTGGTGACAGAGTAAGACTGAGTCTAAAACAACAACAACAACAACAAAAATAAGGCCAGGTGCGGTGGCTCAAGCCTGTAATCCCAGCACTTTGGGAGGCCGAGACGGGCGGATCACGAGGTCAGGAGATCCAGACCATCCTGGCTAACACGGTGAAACCCCGTCTCTACTAAAAAAAACACAAAAAACTAGCCGGGCGTGGTGGCGGGCGCCTGTAGTCCCACCTACCCGGGAGGCTGAGGCAGGAGAATGGCGTAAACTCGGGAGGCGGAGCTTGCAGTGAGCTGAGATCCGGCCACTGCACTCCAGCCCGGGCGACAGAGCGAGACTCCGTCTCAAAAAAATAAATAAATAAATAAATAAAAATAAAAAAGGAAATCTGAATAAACTGTAGACTTTAGTTAATAATAATTTTCAATACTGTTTCATTAATGGTGGCAAATGTACCATACTAATGTCAGATAATAATTGGGGAAATTGAATGTAGGGTATATAGGAATTCACCATATTATCTTTTCAATTTTTCTATACATGTAATGTTTCTAAGTTGGCTAGGCTCAGTGGTTCACACCTGTGATCCCAGCACTTTAGGAGACCAAGGCTGAGGATGGCTTGAGCCCAGGAGTTCAAGACCAGCCTGGGCAACATAGTAGGACTCTGTCTTTACAAAAATACAAAAATTAGCCAAGTGTGTTGGCACGCGCCTATAGTCCCAGCTGCTCAGCAGGCTGAGATGGGAGGATCACTTGAGTCTGGGAGGTTGAGCCTCCTGTGAGCCATGACCATGCCTCTGCAGTCCACCCTGGGTGACAGAGTAAGACCCTGTTGCTAAAAAAAATGAATAAATTGGCCAGGCGCAGTGGCTCACGCCTATAATCCCAACGTCTTGGGAGGCTGAGGCAGGTGGATCACTTGAGCCTAGGAGTTTGAGACCAGCCTGGGCAACACAGTGAAATGAAACCCTGTCTCTACAAAGAATACAAAAAAAAAAAAAAGAAAAAAATTAGCTGGGTGTGGTGGCATGCACCTGTGGTCCCAGCTACTTGAGAGGCTGACGTGGGAGAATCGCCTGAGCCTGGGAAGTCAAGACTGCAATGAGCTGTGATTGCACCACTGTGCAGCCTGTAATCCCAGCACTTTGGGAGGCCAAGGTTGACAGAGTGAGACCTTGTCTCAAAATAAATAAAATAAAGCCTACTAAAAATATGTATGTATAGATATGTATGTGTATTTTTTATGTGTAGGTATATATACACATATATAAACACATGCTTCATTTTTTTTTACCAGGCCCCATCCTCACCATTCAGAGCTTGCTCTTTAGTTTTCACTAAAGGCAAATCCAGGGAAACTAATCTCAGAAGATCACTGACCACTGACTATTGAAATATAATGAAGTGTATAGTAATGAGACTGGCTGTCCATAAAAACATTACAACCTATCATCCAAATGAGTGCTGTCACTTCAAAATAGTCATTCAAGAAGCTTTTAGCCTTGTTTTAATGAGGACACTGCTCAAAACAAGAAGAATCTCCTTCGGAGTCTATAACACACAATGCAATGAATATTCATTATCTGCAGGTGGATTGGATTTATGCAAATAGCCAAAAGAACTCAGGCCAACACTGATGAGTAAATGGGGTGGGAAATCTGGATGGTAAATGTGTTTCAAAATTTTTTGGATTTTTGAAAGATAGTATGGTGCATATACAAAATATAAAGCAACAATCCCAACGCATCTGGACAGCACCCAGTAATCAAATAAATTAATATTTATGCAATGACATATATGACTATTCATACCGTGATAAGTGAAAGATGGAAAAGTGAAAACTATGAATAACTTTATGTAAGTTTAGGTCAGGTCCTGCCACAAAATAAATTCAGTTCAGATTAGGTTTCATTGTCAAATACGTTATGAAAAAGATTTTGTTTTTTGTTTTTGTTTTTTTGTTTTTTTGAGACAGAGTTTTGCTCTTATTGTCCAGGCCAGAGTTCAATGGCGTGATCTCGGTGATTCTCCTGCCTCAGTCTCCTGAGTAGCTGGGATTACAGGCGCCCACCACCACGCCCAGTTAATTTTTGTTTTATTTCGTTTTGTTTTGTTTTGAGACCAAGTCTCAGTCTGTCATCCAGGCTGGAGTGCAGTGGCGCGATCTCGGCTCGGCTCGCTGCAACTTCTGCTTCCCAGGTTCAAGCAATTCTCGTGCCTCCGCCTCCGAGTAGCTGGGATTACAGGCACGTGCCACCACGCCCAGGTAATTTTTGTATTTTTTTTTTTTTTTTTTGAGACGGAGTCTCGCTCTGTCGCCCGGGCTGGAGTGCAGTGGCCGGATCTCAGCTCACTGCAAGCTCCGCCTCCCGGGTTCACGCCATTCTCCGGCCTCAGCCTCCCGAGCAGCTGGGACTACAGACGCCCGCCACCTCGCCCGGCTAGTTTTTTGTATTTCTTAATAGAAACGGGGTTTCACCATGTTAGCCAGGATGGTCTCGATCTCCTGACCTCGTGATCCGCCCGTCTCGGCCTCCCAAAGTGCTGGGATTACAGGCTTGAGCCACCGCGCCCGGCCAATTTTTGTATTTTTAGTAGAGATGGGGTTTCACTATGTTGGCCAGCTTGTCTTGAACTCCTGACCTCCGGTGATCCACCCACCTCAACCTCCCAAAGTGCTAAGATTAAGGGCATAAGCCACCATACCCAGACAAGCTTTTGGTTTTCATAATTTTTTTTAATTTAGAAATTGTGAATGAAGGATTTGCAAACCACGAATATTTGATGAAGGCAATTCCAGAGTTTTGAGAAGGAGCACTCCATTCCACATACTCAGTCACCCAAGCTAGGAGCCTGAGGGTCATCCTAAACCCTCATTCTCTCCCCTCAACCCTCAGTCAATCAGTCAAGTCCTGTTGATCTTATTTTCTATCTTTTGAATCTGTTCTTCCCCCCATGCCAGTGCCTTGCCATCTTTCAATTGAGAGGGTCCTTCAGTTTTTTTCTAGCTGACCTTCCTACTCTTTTTGCAGCCATAAATCCTTCCTCCACTCTGCTCCTAAGTGCAGATCTGACCATGCCATGAGTCTTTGTTTCCAGAGTCTTTATGGTTCCAGTAACACCACAGGATGAAGTCCAACATGCTTAGTATGATCTAAAACTCAGATGCAAAGACACAAATAGCTATAATAATGTTATTCAATGTTTGTTACCAATCTGTAATGAAACAATTCCAGAGATTAAGTGTAGCCGGGCACGATGGCTCACGCCTGTAATCCCAACACTTTGGGAGGCCAAGGCGAGTGGATCACGAAGTCAGGAGATCGAGACCATCCTGGCTAACACAAAACCCTGCCTCTACTAAAAATTCAAAAAAATTAGCCAGGTGTGGCGGCGTGGTGGGACTACTAGCAGTAGTCTTAGCTACTGGGGCAGCTGAGGCAGGAGAATGGCGTGAACCTAGGAGGCAGAGCTTGCAGTGAGCCGAGATTGCGCCACTGCACTCCAGCCTGGGCAACAGAGCGAGACTCTGTCTCAAAAAAAAAAAAAAAGAAATTAAGTGTAAGCATTTAGAAAGTTTTATAGGAATTTGACAGAGAAATTTTATATTTATTGAATCTAACAAAATGGTAGTTTGTTTTTTGAATAATTCACTTTTAGTGCATTCTATAAAAGTAGTGGACAATAATAGATTGAAAATGTTTTAAAAATTGGTCCTTAACCATACTTTGAGAAGCACTGGTCCATAATATTTTTAATGTCATGTACTTGTACACCTCTCTAGGCTCATTTCTAACCACCTCCACCCACCACCCAGCAATAATGAACAACCTTTTATAGTTTCTGAAACATATCACTCTGTTTCATATCTCCACCTCCATGGAAATGCACTTTCTGGCCTCTCTGACTTGACTTCCCTTCCTCCTGGAAAATTTTTTTTTTTTTGAGACTCACTTTTTGCTCTGTGGTGCAGGGATGCAGTAGTGCCATCAAGGCTCACTGCAGCCTTCAACTCCTGGGCTCAAATGTTCCTTCCATCTCAGCCTCCTAAAGTGCTGTGATTACAGGTGTGAGCCACCGCCCTGGCCACTCCTGGAAATCTCAAATTGACTGCATCATCACCTCCTTTGGATGCCTGTCTAAACCAAGGCCCCTCACAACTCCAAGCAGAACAGATCACTCACCCTCTTATACTTTGGTCATTGTTTATACCCCCATTATTGCACTATGTTGTAATTATTTGTTTATAGGTCTATTTCCCTATTAGTCTGTGAGTTCCTTAAAGGCAGTGGTTAGGATTATCTGTCTTTCAGGACTGAAACATTTCTTGTAAAATAACTAACTCGAAGGACAACATTCCTTAGATGATAAATTCTGGCATGTTACTGAAAGAGAAAAAAAGGGATCATTATTTTATATTTTTCTATTACCAGCCGGGATTTCAGCCTACTACCTTTTGCATCTGACTCTGAATTAACTTACCAGAATGGTGGACATTTTAGAAGGCCAAGGAGCCAGACTTGTGGGACTCACTGGAAACTTTACAAGGGAAAGAGATATGGAAAACAAATGTCTCCACTTAAACAGTTTTGCCCAGGCTCAGTCCCTTTGGGAGTAAAATCTGTGTCACCTGCCCTTTCAGAGTTGCACAGGCCCGTGAATAGGATCAATTCATTCATTTCAGAGGGTCCACCAGATAACAGGCTGGAGAGCTCCTGGGTTTTGGCTGAAACAAGCAACTATAATTGGAAATGTGTACAAAGAGCAATGAGGAGGCCACCGAGGGGTGGGAGGAATTAATTCTGCCTGAAGGAGTGGAAGGGGTCCAGGAAGGAGAGGGTGAGCCAAACCTTGCTGAGTGAGTCGGATCTGGCCCAGTGGAGACGTTGGGGGAGGAGTGAGCAGAGCAATCTGCTAGATGAAAATCTACACGTGCGTAGGGACGACAGTCTCTGCACTCCTCTTCCGCCCACTTTCCTCCCTTTCCTCGCAATCGTTTCCCCTTTTCTTGGAAAACTAGGACTGAGGATACTGTTTCCCTTCACGGAGGAGACCAGTACAGATAAAGGGAATATTAATCCTTTTTATCACGAGACCAGTTGCTCTGCTCTGTGTGTCTTTGAGAACACTGGGGATGGAGGGAGCAGGTGAGTCAAGCAAAGAAGTGGTCCTTCTTTGAGTGAGCCAAGGGGACACGGGAGAACAGGGCCCATGCAGGAAACAAATGAAAATTTTTGTATTTGTCCCCACTCCCTTTTTGTCACCACTCCCCGCCCGGCCCTCCCCCCCCCCAAAACACACACCTGTCTCTCTATGTTTTTCTATAGTTTCCCATGGTCTCCGTCTTTGTCTTTGCCTCTTTCCCTTTGCTAAAGGCTGGAAATTCCTTGTTCTCAACGGAAGGGAGTAGGAGGGGAGCTGGGGGTGGCAGGAGTGGGCGGGAAGAACAGACATCTCGGCAGCTCTGGCTGCGGGCTGCGGGGGCGCTCTGGGCCTCTGGCGGGCCCTGACAAGTCAATGATTTTTTAAATAGGGGCTCATATACAAACCTAGAGAGAGAGAGAGGGACACAGATATACAAGTGGATGTAAAGAAACATATAAATACATAATCTCAGGTACAGAGACACAAACTGGCAGTAGCGTCTTAAATATGCTTAGCATTCTACAATTTAGAGAGTTTTCCTGTACATTCTCTCATCCGAATCTCACGACAATCTTGAGAAACAAGGACACAAAGACACAAACACCCAGTAGTTTCACTCTCACACACCGGGTCACACCCGGACCCCCGCGGGCTCCCCTAGGGGAGTGGGCAGGCCCCTTCTGCGGAATTTCTCTTCCCTCGTCCCTCTCTGGCCGAGCACCCCCTCTCCCAGGACCGGGGAGTGGAGAACTCAAAATCAGCTCCTCCCTCCTCCTCTTTCCCGGACCAGGACCACGACCCGGGCGACCGGCGCCCAGTAGGTTGCCGCCCACTTGCTCACGCCCTACTCCGCCTCCTCCTTGGGCGGGCGTCTCCCAGATCCCAAGGCTCAGCACCGCCCCAAGGGGGCCGGGGTGGGAGGGAGGGGGGCGCCTCGAGCAGAGGCTGCGTGGGCGGAGGATGTGCGTCACGGGGAGCGTGGGCTGGGGGAGGGAGGGGGCACGTGGAAACCCGGGGCCAGCGGCTGGCAGCCCGGGATCCAAAATAACCTGAGATGGGGAGGGAGGGAGGGAAGGGGCGCCCACACCCCGTACGGGGTCGGGAGTGTCCCCTAGGGGAGCCCGTCTAGCCGCGCCCTCCAGTTGCGGGGCGGGGGATTGGGAGACGGGACTCTGCTCGTTCCCACCACCCCCACTGTGTTTGGCGCTTAATAGGATGAAGAAGGGGACCTGAGCAACTGAAATCCCCCCACCAACAACGCGCTCATTCTCCCCGGACCCCACAAGGCGGAAAGGTCTCCTCTCTAGGCCAGAATGTAGAACCAGCCCCAGCCCACGGCCTCCACGCCCCAGCCCCTCAGAAGTGCGGACAGAGGAGAGGGGCGGGGCGGGGCTCAGGTTTCGGACTAGGGGAAACCTCACCTGTGGCCAGTCCGCTGGCTTCCCTTTGTCCCCCACCAGCCCCCCTTTCCCTGGGGCTTAGAGCCTTTGGGCCGGGCCCTCAGAGCCCCCGCCTCCCCCAACAGCCCTCCCAGCCGTGGGCGGGAGTGCAATGCGAACCAGATGGGGCTAGGAGAAACCAAAGGGGGAGACGGTGGTGGGTTGCAGGGGGTGGGGGACTAAGCTCCTTCAAGGCGCTCCTCCCTCCAGCTCCGCCGCAGGAAGTCACGTCGGAGGCTCCCGACCTCTTATCTTCCACTTGACTCTCGGGCGAGGTCCCTAATAGACGGCCCCAGGAAGGGTATCGTCTTTGTCACAGCCTTGCCACACAAAATTCCCAAGCAGGGCCTCATCCTCAGCAAACAGAGGACAAGTGGAGGAATCGCTGCCTGACCTACGCGCTGACAAAACCCGATGCGTCTAATCAACACTTGCACCTAAGTGGTGGCATGCAGCATAACCCCCCCATCCCTGTTTCCCAAACTTTTCCAGGCTAGCATGGAGGCCTCGGTTTCTGAAAGCTGCCCCCTCAGATTACTCCACTGGGGGACTGGGGAGGGGCGCGGGGATATCTAGGGGATCCCTGCAGAACCCCACGCTCTCAGGCCTGCCTTAAGTGCACACATATTATGGGAGTCAGATGCACACACAGGAGGAGCCGCACACCCCAGCCTTCGCGAACTTTTCCCGACTGACTCCTAACATTCACAGGTCCAGCACCACAAGGCCTGAGTGTGGGCAACGGGCGTCCCCGTAGTTGTTTAGGCGCGTGTGCACGTCCGTGCGCTTCTTTGTGTACTTGTGCGTGGTTGTGAAACTCCTCTCAACTCGGAGGAGTGGGGGAGACTAGGAATGTCGCCGGCGGGGCGCTCACGTGGGTACGTGGGCGCCAAGAGGGCCGGCTGTGCATCCGGCGTGGGCGGCACAGAGCGACCTCGCCCCGCCCGCTGGGTCCCCAAGCCCGCCCTCCACAGCCGGGCCTCGGTCACCTCGGTCCCCAATTCGGCGCCTCGGCTCTGAATCCCCGCCCCCGCCTCCTGCTCCACACCCCCTCCCCCCAGTCTCCGCCTCTCCCAGTCTCTAAGCCGCGGCGTCTCCGCGGCCGAGAGGCCCTGGTGCCCGCCCCCCGGCCCCCGCCCCCACCCCCGCCCCCGGCTCTGCCCACGCCCTCCGCCCGCCAGCCCGGCAGCCAGCGCAGCGCCGGGCCTCGCTCCCCGTGCGTCCTGCGGGGGCGGAGGCGCGGAGAGGCGGCGAGCGCAGCCGGGGAGGGTGGGGGGGCAGAGGCACAGACAGAGGCGCGGAGGCTCGGAGAGAGAAGACGTGGAGGGAGGGACAGAGCCTGGACAGCGGTGGACACGGCATCGTGCGCGGGGCAGAGTGCAGCACGCAGCAGGCGCCGAGCGCTGGGCACCGAGAAGAGCAACCCGGGTGGTCTCCGGCTGTCCATGCACAGAGCGCCTTCCCCCACAGCCGAGCAGCCGCCGGGCGGAGGGGAGAGCGCCCGCCGGACCCTGCAGCCCAGACTCAAGTTAGTGGGCAAAGGGAGGCAGCGGGGAGTGGAGATGGGTGGAGCTGGACTTGGGAATGGGGTCCAGAGGGCGGAGGTCGAGGGGAGGACGTGGGGAAGCGGGACGGGGGTGGGGGGTGGAGACTGATGGAAAAGGGGGTGCGTCTTCGAATTAGGGGGCCCTGGGAGCAGGCAAACATCTGATGAAGCTGGATATGAAAGAGTAGTACCTAAATCTCCATTCCTGGTTTAGTCTGTGGGCTCTCTCTGGCCTAAGTGCCCCCTGTAAAGAACGTGGGAGCCTCCTAGCACCAGGGAATGCCCTGGAGCTCGAGCTGGCGTCAGTGCGGAAGGTGGAGGGACGCTCAGTTACCTCAGTCCCTCGTTGGCACGGAGCGCGCGGGCCCCCGGGGTCCAGGAGAAGGCGGTGCCTTTGAGTTAAAGGAGCATCAGCTGGGGGAAGGGGGGTGACGAGGGAGGCAGGGAGGCCTCAGGCAGTTCCTTGCTATATCTGTTCCTTTATTCACAGAGTGGGGAGGGGAGTTTCAGTGTGCAGCCCCTTCAGCAAGAGGCCTTGAGCCTCTCCCCTACTCCACTTGAAGATGCGGATGGAAAATAAGGGAGAGGAGAGTAGGCGGGAGCCCCTGGGCGGTTTTCGCCCACAGACGCTACCACTGTGGGAGTGTGTGTGGGCGGAACGGCCCCGGAGCAGAACAATTGCGCCCCTCCCCCTGCCGCAGCCCCTGAGCTGAAGGAAAAGGCCGACCGAGGAAGTGGGGAGTGTCACTGCTAGGAGAGGGGCCACTGAGGAGCACTGGGCAGCCTGGAAGGGTGGAGAGGTCCTGGGGGGAGAGAGGAAGCGTGCTGGTTAAGAATGCTTAACCAGGCCATTCTTAACCAGGCCGGGCGCGGTGGTTCACGCCTGTAATCCCAGCACTTTGGGAGGCCAAGGCGGTTGGATCACGAGGTCAGGAATTCGAGACCACCCTGACCAACATGGTGAAATCCCGTCTCTACTAAAAATACAAAAATTAGCTGGGCGTGGTGGCGGGCGCCTGTAATCTCAGCTACTCAGGAGGCTGAGGCAGGAGAATCGCTTGAACCCAGGAGGCGGAGGTTGCCGTGATAGCGCCACTGCACTCCAACCTGGGCAACAGAGCCAGACTCTGTCTTAAAAAAAAAAAAAAAAAAATGCTTAATCCCTCGGAAAAGCTGAGCGGAGAAGAGCAAGGCACCACCTGGCTCACTGAGTGGGAAAGCCAGGGAAGGTGCCACACCCTCCCTCCTAGCCACCTGGGGCTGTGGCTCCTTCACAGGGAATGAAGCTGGCCAGCAGCGTCCACTGTGCGGGAGACAGGGGTTCTACATTCACTTTAGTATAGGCGACTTCACTTTAGTGTTGAGACTGCTGAGTGTTTAGAGTGGAAGGTGAGGATTGTGTTTTGGGGGAGAGGGAGGTCCAGCCATCCGAGGTCGGTGCTGGTTAGCCTCAGCGCTCAAGTTCTTCTTACCACAGACCAAAAAGATAAAAGCTGAAGATAAGGTTTAAGAGGCTTCGACTCCTGCAGACACAGGGCACTGGTTTTTGGGGCTTCGGGCCAGTCTAGGACAGCACTAGCTTGTCCGTGCCTCTGAGCAGTGCCTGATTCTCAGAGTCTGTACTCAGACCTGGGCACTGCGCAGGACAGCATCCAAATGAGAGAGGGGAAGAAAAGCAGGCAGGGAAGAGGGAACAATTGTTAGTGTGGGTTGGTACCCAGTAGGGGACTTGCACCGACTGCCTCTCTCTTGTGCCCCTCCTTCTCAGGCCCAGTGCCCGAGCCATGGCACTGCCTCGGACGCTGGGGGAGCTGCAGCTGTACCGGGTCCTGCAGCGCGCCAACCTCCTTTCCTACTATGAGACCTTCATCCAGCAGGGAGGGGACGACGTGCAGCAGCTGTGTGAGGCGGGTGAGGAGGAGTTTCTGGAGATCATGGCACTTGTGGGCATGGCCACCAAGCCCCTCCATGTCCGGCGCCTGCAGAAGGCACTGAGAGAGTGGGCCACCAATCCAGGGCTCTTCAGTCAACCAGTGCCTGCTGTTCCCGTCTCCAGCATCCCGCTCTTCAAGATCTCTGAGACTGCGGGTACCCGGAAAGGGAGCATGAGCAATGGGCATGGCAGCCCAGGGGAAAAGGCAGGCAGTGCCCGCAGTTTTAGCCCCAAGAGCCCCCTTGAACTTGGAGAGAAGCTATCACCACTGCCTGGGGGACCTGGGGCAGGGGACCCCCGGATCTGGCCAGGCCGGAGCACTCCAGAGTCGGACGTTGGGGCAGGAGGAGAAGAGGAGGCTGGCTCGCCCCCCTTCTCCCCCCCTGCAGGGGGAGGAGTCCCTGAGGGGACTGGGGCTGGGGGGCTGGCAGCAGGTGGGACTGGGGGTGGACCAGACCGACTGGAGCCAGAGATGGTACGCATGGTGGTGGAAAGTGTGGAGAGGATCTTCCGGAGCTTCCCAAGGGGGGATGCTGGGGAGGTCACATCCCTGCTAAAGCTGAATAAGAAGCTGGCACGGAGCGTTGGGCACATCTTTGAGATGGATGATAATGACAGCCAGAAGGAAGAGGAGATCCGCAAATACAGCATCATCTATGGCCGTTTCGACTCTAAGCGGCGGGAGGGCAAGCAGCTCAGCCTGCACGAGGTGAGAACCCCCAGGCCTCCTAGGATTGACCTTGACTCCTGGGCCTCCAGCCGCTTACCTCTGCAAGTTTCTACGGTCTCCAACTCTGTTTCATTACCCCTTGACCAGGACCCCAGGCCCTGATCCCCTCCCTGACAGGCCCCCACCCCAGCGGCCACAGTGCTTCCACCCTCAGCTGAGGGGGAAGCAGAGATACAGGCCGCACCAAGCTGTTCAGCTCCTTGTCACTCAGGACCCCACAGGAGTGGAAGAGGCCCTGGGCATTCCTAGGAAGCTGTGGGTGCTGATCTCTGTCTGTCTTCCTCAGAAAGCTCCCATGTAGTGTCAAAACCAAAGCAAGCATCTGATGGATGGGCCTCATTTGTCTGATGGTGAAGGGGTGTGAGGAGGTCTGGTGAGGCAGCAGGGGAGTTCAAATTCTGACTCTCCTGGTTGCCCTCTCTCCACAGCTCACCATCAATGAGGCTGCTGCCCAGTTCTGCATGAGGGACAACACACTCTTATTGCGGAGAGTGGAGCTCTTCTCTTTGTCCCGCCAAGTAGCCCGGGAGAGCACCTACTTGTCCTCCTTGAAGGGCTCCAGGTGAGACCCCTTCCCCAGGTCCTTCCTGGACTGGAATCCTGCTATGGAGTTAGATCATGTCCTAACCTTCAGCTCAGGCAGCTCTAGGCCTGCTTCCCGCCCACCTGGATGTCCTGCTTTTGGTCAAGTCAGCTTGTCTCAGGTCTGGTCTCTCCTCCCATCCATGTCGGGTCCCCCCAACCCCCTACAACAATAGGGCCTGAGCTAGAGACTCTTTCTCGGCCAGCTTCTTGACAAAGGTTTTAAATAACACGTCTCTGGCCGGGTTCTGTGCTCTGCCCGTCACGTGGCCCTCATCAGCCTCACCCACTTTATTCTTATCCATCTTTTCAGGCTCCACCCTGAAGAACTGGGAGGCCCTCCACTGAAGAAGCTGAAACAAGAGGTATGTTTTCCGGGGTGCATGTAGGGGCATTGGGCAGCCTTCCCCAATCCCCTCCCTTGCCAGGTCTTCATTTCCCCATTTTGGGCATCCACAGGTTGGAGAACAGAGTCACCCTGAAATCCAGCAGCCTCCCCCAGGCCCTGAGTCCTATGCACCCCCATACCGCCCCAGCCTGGAGGAAGACAGCGCCAGCCTGTCTGGGGAGAGTCTGGATGGACATTTGCAGGGTGAGTGTGCCTCAGAATACTTTTCTCTTCATTGAGGGTGGGGGAGTAGGGGAGGGGTTGGGGGGAGGAGTGAGCCAGGAGGCAGTGCCTGGAACAGGGTTGGGAAGCTTGGCTGGAGGGGGGGCAGAAGGGCCTGTGGGCTGGCTGTGTGGTTGAGGGTGGGGGTTCCATTGGCTGCAGCCCCTTACCTGACCAGTGCCCATGCCCACAGCTGTGGGGTCATGTCCAAGGCTGACGCCGCCCCCTGCTGACCTGCCTCTGGCATTGCCAGCCCATGGGCTATGGAGCCGCCACATCCTGCAGCAGACACTGATGGACGAGGGGCTGCGGCTCGCCCGCCTCGTCTCACACGACCGCGTGGGCCGCCTCAGCCCCTGTGTGCCTGCGAAGCCACCTCTCGCAGGTGAGGCAGCCAGCAGTGCTGTCCCCAAGCACCCCGGCCACCCAGGCCCCACACAGCAATTCTGGTGTCCTGGGGCCAGGTGGGAGGAAGAGGGATATAGTCATCAGAGCGGGCAGTAGGAGGGCTGGGCTCCAGCCAGCCAGGCCTTGGGGTGCGGTGAGGCAGACCCTGCCGGGCTGCTCCCTCCCACCTTGAAAAGTCTGGTCCTAGTGTAGATCTGTGAAAGGGGAACTGGGGAACGGGGAACAGAGAAAAGAGGATGAAAGCGCAGGAAGGAGGAGCATCAATAAGGGAAGCTCAGATGGCACTTCCACCAACCCAGGAGTGGGGAGCAGGCTAGGAGTTGCGGGGATGGGGATGGGGATGCCCAGCTTGGAAGCAGAGGAGCCCAAAGCAGTGATGCTTTGTGTGTGGAAGGGGGAAGAGGGAGTGGGCAGGCAGAGGGCTGGGCAGCCGCTGGGCTGAGAGTGACGCAGCAGACAAAGCCACCAACCCTGGCTTGGTATTTTTAAACTGTGCGTGGGTGGGAAGTGGGGGCGGGGACTGGAAGGGGGCCTCTTCTTGAGGGAGGAGCTCGGAGGCTGGCTTCCTGTGCTCCCCCTGATTTGGCTACCAAAACACTTGGGGGGCCATGGTAGGGTGACCTGGGAGGGGCCTGGGAGGGGGCCAGGGATGAGTGGGGGGTGGCAAAGCTTGGGAAGAGGGGGAGGGGAGAGGTCAGAGCCAAACCACCCCCGCAGCTCCTGACAGAACCAGAAATTCCAGCACAACGGAGGAGGCGGGAGAGACAGAGAAAGAGAGAGACACAGACAGAGACAGAGCTACACACAGCCAGAGAGGGGAGGGGGCTCACACACACAGGAATGGAACCCCCCATACACATGCAGTGGGCAGGAAGCAGTAATTCAACAAACGGAGCCCATCTTCACAACTTTCTTTGCCCTTGCTTCTGTTCCCAACCACTTCTGTCTGCAGCCAGTCACCCTACAGTCTCCTAACTGCCCCCTTTTCCCTGCAGAGTTCGAGGAAGGGCTGCTGGACAGATGTCCTGCCCCAGGACCCCATCCCGCACTGGTGGAGGGTCGCAGGAGCAGCGTGAAGGTGGAGGCTGAGGCCAGCCGGCAGTGAGGGGTGGACTGGTGTCTTCAGACCCAGGACCTCAGACTTCTGGCTCACACAGACCCCCATGCTCTCCATCCCCGGAATATAGTCACAACCCTGGATCCTTCCTCTGCCCTTCTCCTGCCTCCCCACCTGCTCCATGGGCATAAGACTGTGGGGCTTCAAGCAATAACAAGCAGGGGCCTGGAGAGAGGACACAAGGAGGGTGCGTGGTGCCCTCACCCCTGCCCAGAGCGAGGGGGCAAGGACTCTGCCTCCAGGGCATCTGGGGTTCTCCCCTCCCTCACACGACACACTCCCATTCTCTTTAGGTTTGCACCAGTGGTGTGAGCAGTTGGACTCAGTTTGGACAAGGGGGAAAGGGGGACTTCCCTGGGAAGGTCCAGCAGCTAAAAGTGGCAACATTTGCCCCCAGAATTGGGGGCCTGGGAACACTGGACCTGCTCCTTCTTCCCTCTCCTTCCCCGTTTTTGTGCTTCTGGTTTGTTTCTTTAATTTAACAAGTGCTGCAGTTTGCCCTCCCATTCCCATCTATCCCCCAAGTCCTTTGCAATTTCCTCCCTCCTGCCCTACATGGGGGCGGTGGGTGTGGGATCCCTTCACTGGCCCCCTTGGGAGGCCTGGGTTGGACTCAGGGTCTCCTCCAGCTGGGGGCTGGACCGCAGCACCTATCTGAGCAGTTAGAGCGTCTTTCTTTTCAGATTGTGTACAGTAGATTATTTATTTTGTTATTTTGGAATAAAATTTATTTTATGGCTTAGGATCTATGACCCCTGCCTCGAGAGGGAGAAACGGTGACATGGGATGGGGGAGTGAAGGGAAGCTGGCAGTGGATAGGGCAACAGAGAAGATACAGCAGGCAGGGCCCCTTCATACACTGGAGGGCCACATGGTCAGGCCTGGACCCAGACTCTCACCCTGGCTCCCAGGCAGCATTGGAGATATGGAGCCATATGTAGATGTCACAGCCACTTGGACCCACTTGGGCACAGTCAGACTCCAAATTCAGAGTAGTTTTGGGTTAGCATATGTCAGAGAGGCCAGCACACTTGCTGCTGTCTTCTGTGCAATGTCTCACACTCCCAAATTTGTGTTGTCAAACAGGCAAAAGCAGACACATGTTCTATGTGGTCATGCAACTAACATGCCAGCTATACATTAACATAGGTACATACACGTTCACACAGCTATACATGAAGAAACTCGGCCCTTGTACTTTTGCATAGTCTCATACACATATCAGAAGCCTCCACCTCGCTAACAGGAATTTGGGGCTTTGGGAGATTTTTTAATCAGGGCAAAACTTGTATTGGTAACCACATGTCCAGACTCCTCCTGTGCTCCATCCAGGGTCCCTTGAGCTGCTTCCCATTCCCCCAGGGCTGAGACCCAATATTCTCTATCCCTGGCCTCTAGTGTAAATACGTCTGTATGTTCCTGCCTAACCATCCTAGGCCTTGGGTCAGAGTGGGCGGAGAAGCCTTCCATGCCCTAACCTGTACTCCTACCCAGCCCACCTCCTGCTCAGCCCCATCACCCTCAGAGAGCTCTGTATGTGTGTGTGCGTGCGTGTGCGCGCTGCAGGTGCGGGCATGTTGGGGCGTGTCTCAGAGCCTGAACTTCCCTTCCAGTCAGTGCTGGAAGGAGGTGGGCAGGGGAATGATAGAAAGGAAGGAGTGGATTGGCTCCACCCACCATGCATTCTCCTGTCTTTTCCTCCTGACCGAGAAGTAGGTGGGGATAGGAGGGCACCCTCCCCATCTGCTGCTTGGCAGGGCATGAGTAAGTGTCCAGAGCAGGTCTGTGGGGGTAGTAGAAGAGCTGTCTCTCTGGGTTCTCCCTCCCGGCTGGGATCACCAACTGGGGTTGGCCCTTAGGTCCATGTGGGACATTGAGATCCCAGATTGCCCATAGTGGGAGGGTTGCAGGAGGGGCTGGGCCCCCAAGGACCCTCCCCCCGATTCCCCTTGCCCCTCCAGGAGAAGCTTAGTGAGGTCCTGTTCAGTGGGAGGCAGCAGAGGAGGGAATATGTCTTCACCAATCCTACAAGGAGATGGGAGAAGCAGTGGAGTAGGCATGGCGCCCACTCCCCTAGATGCCACCCAGCCTCCACTACTAAGCTGCCACTCACCAAGTGCCCTGAGAAAACGCTCTCACTGGCTGGCTCAGGCAGCTGTCTTCCACCATGGTCACATCTGAGCAGAGCAGGGGGTCAGGGCTGGACACAGCATGCTCCTGAGGCTGGCATGGCAGCAGGCCCCTGCCAGGAACCAGCAACGGAAATAAGGAGGGAGGGGCAAGGCCAGGAAAGAAGAGGCACATGGGGTCAGGAGGGGCCTTGTCACTCACTGGGGGTGAGGCTGGTCAAAGGACAGGCTCATCTGGCCCAGGCTGGGGGGCATCTGCAGGTGAGGCCTAGAATTAGGGAGACCACAGTTAGAGGAAGGCAGGCTAGGCAAAGGCAAAGTGGTGCAAAGTCAGGACCACTGAGTGAGGAAACAAGCTCCAGCTCCTTATCCTGACTTAGTAGTGGCTTTGGGCAAGCTATTTCTATGCTCTGAGCTCAGTCTTCTCGTCTGTAAAATGTGTGTGTTACGGGGGTGGATTAGCCAATTTCTAATGTTTCTTTGGACTCTGAACTTTGATAGTTCTTAAGTCCCCAAGTCCTCACTCCCGCCTCACCTTCTGGGAGGGAAGATGTTGTGCCTTGACTAAGAGTTAATAAGCACCTGAGTGTTATACTTGGGGAAGAAAAATGTCTAGGCCATCTCAAGGCCAAAACAGATGAGTAAACAAAAATCAACACAGCAGAGAAGTGACAGTGGCTCTCAGGGGCAGGACAGAAACAGTCATGCACCACACAACGACATTTCTGTCAGCTACAGACCACAGTGGTCCCATATGATTATAATCAAGGCCAGGCAGAGTGACTCACACCTGTAATCCTAACACTTCGGGAGGCTGAGGTGGGAAGATCACTTGAGCCCAGGAGTTTGAGACCAGCTTGGGCAGTAAGTGAGACCTTGTCTGCAGAAAAACCTTAAAAAAGAATTAGCCGGCCGGGCGCGGTGGCTCAAGCCTGTAATCCCAGCACTTTGGGAGGCCGAGACGGGCGGATCACGAGGTCAGGAGATCGAGACCATCCTGGCTAACACGGTGAAACCCCGTCTCTACTAAAAAATTCAAAAAACTAGCCGGGCGAAGTGGCGGGCGCCTGTGGTCCCAGCTACTCGGGAGGCTGAGGCAGGAGAATGGCGTGAACCCGGGAGGCGGAGCTTGCAGTGAGCTGAGATCCGGCCACCGCACTCCAGCCTGGGCGACAGAGCCAGACTCAGTCTCAAAAAAAAAAAAAAAAAAAAAAAAAAAAAAAAAAAAAAAGAATTAGCCGAGTATCCTGGTGCACAACAGCATGAGGATTGCTTGAGCCCAGGAGGTAGGGGTTGCAGGGAGCTAAGATTGCACCACTGCACTCCAGTGAGTGAGACCTTGTCTCAAAAAAAAAAAAAAAAATTATAATCAAGCTGAAAATTCGTATCACACAAATATTTACCATTATGTAACTATTTCCTTATACTGTTCAGAACGGTATCATGCTGCTCAGGTTTAAAGCTAGGATCAACAGGCTACACAATATAGCCTCAGTGTATAGTAGCCTATACCATCTAGGTTTGTGTAATTACACTCTATGATATTCGCATAACTATGAAACTGCCTAAGGACAGAAAATGCTCTTTCATTAAGTGATCCACGACTGGACTTACACAGCTTTTGCTATGAGCCAGGCACTATGCTCAGCTTTGTAAGTGTTATGAACTCATTTAATCTCCAAAATAATGCAGTGACGTAGGTTATTATTATTAGCATTATTATCCCTTATTGGGCAGATAAGGCACCAAAGGCTAAGTAATTTGCCCCAAACCAGTAAGTGGTAGAGCTAGAATTCAAACCTAGGCAGTCTGGATCTTAACTACTATCCCCTCATTAGAGTGGACAGAAGAGAAGAAAGGTTGTTAGCATTTGGTGCTCCTTTCTCACAGAAGAGCCTCTTCTAACAATTCGAATGCCCACCCCCTTAGAGTGGGATGGTATCCCCATGAGGTTTTTCACTTACTCCTGGAAGGCTGACAACACATTGACTGATTCTTCTGGGGAGAGGCCTTGATACGGGGGGATGGAGTGAGAGTGTGGTGGGTACACCTGGGGCCTAGGGAAAGAAAACAGACCCCCTGATGCCAGCCCTTCTCCTGGACACCACCACACCCTGCTTTTGAACGGGTGTCCCTTTCATGGAAAGGAAAATTCCCTGTTCAGCCCCCAGTGCCAGCTCTCCCAGCTGCCCATGCTAAAAGCCCATCTGCACAGACCACTCCCATTCCTGTCTTTCCAGCTCCTTACACCATATCTGGGCCAAGCTGCATGCTCATGGAGGAATCAGGGGCCATTCCAAGGTCATAAGAAGGCACCATGGTAGGCATCTGGAGCTCTGGGGTAGGAAGTGGCTGGTCCCTGGAGGAGGGAAGGAGATACATATGACTGACCAAGAGTTGATGGCACCCCTCCTTCCTGCAGATAAGCACTAGATCCCTAACCTACCCACTGTCCACACCACCACACTCACCTTTCCACAGTCATCTTGATGGTAGCTGGGACATAACCCCTGCCATCCTTACCCATCTGTTCAGCTGTTGTGAGAAGGAAAAGAGAGCCATGGAGTGCTCTGGAGTTAGGGAGGAAGGGAGGTGGAAAAGGTGGGCATGGATGATGGGGAAGTAAGAGAAGCGCAGCTATGTAATAGGGAGTGACATCAGGATGACACAGGCAGGCAGGGAGAGGAGGGCAGCGGGGAGCAGGGAGGAAGTGGGTGACAGGAAGGAATCAGAACTTCCAGTTCCAGCTCACGCTTGTAGTGGCTCCGGAAAGCCTCATCCTTGGGCTTCTTGGGATAGAGGTTTTTGAGCTGAGCAAGATCCCGGATTCGGTCCCCCAGTGAACGAATGGACAGGTCTTTGGCAGAGAATGGCTGGATGTTCTCTATCTGTGGAGAGCCTATGGTAGGAATGAGACCCTGAGATCCCCCTGTTCAGACTTTCTTCCCCTTCCCCAACCCCCACCACAAGACCTGTTCTCACTCCACCAAGGCAAGAGGGAGAGGACGTAGGGTGGGGCTCCTGAGGGAGCGAGACCCACTAGTCTCCATTCCCACAGAGGTCACGGTGAGAAGGTGAACATTTAGACCCCAGAAGGAAGAAGAGAAGCTGGAAGAACTTCCTAAAGATCAGGATCAGCATCAGGAAGGTCAGGACGTTTCATTCCCAGAAGAAACCCCAGAGGGCACAGGCACAGAGACATAGGACTGGCTGGGGTGGCCTCACCATCCTGGCCCCGGATGACGTGGGCAATGGTGATGCCCCCAATCTCTGAGTCGCTGAAGCGGAGGAGAAAGGTTCCGTCGGGCTCGTTGAGAAGAAGGCTAGTAACGTACTGTTTGCTGATGAAGCCGATAATCAGCCTGGCCGGGATGAAAGAGAGGATGGGGCATGGGCAGTGAGTATGGAGGTGACTGGGGTATGGCTGCTCAGACCACCCAGGGCGGGGACTCACCGGTCAGACCAGTAGCTCCGGAGACAGCGTTTGGTGAGGTCCAGGACACCATCAAACCACTGCCAAAAGGTGAAGCCACGGCCCAGCAGGATCTCCTAGCGGGAGAAGGGAAATGGTGTGAGCCAAGAGAGGGCCAGAGCTGGAGCCTGTTTAGGGCAGGCACTGAGCTGTGAGTGCCCTCATGACAGAATCACAGGGCTGAGGGATCGGACCGAACCTGAGACTCCATCAATGACAACGACCAATCCTCATGCTTACATGTGCCAGTCACTATTTCAAGCCTTTCCATGTATTTATTTGCTCTTTATAAGGCTATGGAGGTAGGGACTATAATAATTCCATTTTACAGATGAAGAAATGGAAGTCCAAAAACATCGAATGACTTGCCCAGGTCTACACAGCTGGTAAGAGGCAGAGCTAGGATTTAAACCCAGGCATTCTGGCGCTGGAGCCCCTGTTAACTACTGTGCTACACCCTCTCCCTAAGGAGGTGTGGCAGAGGTGAAGCCCAAAGGAAGGTAACCTGCTGGGTGTGACTGTCTTGCTCCCTTTTGCTAAAACACCCTCTGGTCACATGAGCCTTTCTTTCTTCTCTTTAAAGATTCTGTCTCACACTAAGAAAGAAAGAAAGAAAGAAAGAAAAGAAGGAAGGGGAGGGGAGGGGAGGGGAGGGGAAGGGAGGGGAAGGGAGGGGAAGGGAGGGGAAGGGAAGGGAAGGAGGAGGGAGGGAGGGAGGGAAGGAAGGAAGACCAAAAATTAAAATAATGTAATATAACATAAAATCAAAGAGCAAGAGTCAGAAATATGTAGTTCTGTCCTAGCCATGGCACTCACCTGCTTTGGACCTTGAACAAACTACATAACCCTCTGAGCATCAGATTCCTCATCTGTAAAATGGGGATAATAATAGTATCTACCTCAAAGGAATGTCAGGAGGCTTAAGTGAGATAACATACATAAAGTGTTAAGCACGGTGCCTGGTATATAATAAGCTGTCAACACGTGGTAGCTGGTATTACTGCACATGTCCCTATGGGATTTTGTTCAGTTTAGACAGAATCTCATTCTGTCAGCAGGCTGGAGTGCAGTGGCACAATCTTGGCTCACTGCAACCTCTGCCTCTCAGGTTCAAGTGATTCTCCTGCCTCAGCCTCCCAAGTAGCTGGGACTACAGGCATGCACCACCATGCCCAGGTAATTTCTGTATTTTTAGTAGAGACAGGGTTTCACCATGTTGGCCAGGATGGTCTTGATCTCTTGGCCTTGTGATTCGCCCTCCTCAGCCTCCCAAAGTGCTGGGATTACAGGTGTGAGCCAGCCTGGGCCTTTTTTTTTTGATATGGAGTCTTGCCCAGGCTGGGGTGCAATGGTGCGATCTTCCCTGCAGTCTCTACCTCCTGGGTTCATCTCCTGCCTCAGCCTCCCGAGTAGCTGGATTACAGACGCAAACAACCATGCCTGGCTAATTTTTTGCGTTTTTAGTAGAGACGGGGTTTTGCCATGTTGGCCAGGCTGGTCTCGAACTCCTGACCTCAGGTGATCCACCCGTCTCGGCCTCCCAAAGTGCTGGGATTACAGGCATGAGCCACCATGCCTGGCCCCCTTCTTTTTTTTTTTTTTTTTGAAACAGTCTTGCGCTGTCACCCAGGCTTGAGTGCAGCGGTGTGATCTCAGCTCACTGCAACCTCCGCCTCCCGGGTTCAAGTGATTCTCCTGCCTCAGCCTCCCACGTAGCTGGGATTACAGGCATGTGCCACCACAACTGGCTAATTTTTGTATTTTTAGTAGAGATGGAGTTTCACCATGTTGGCCAGGATGGTCTCGAACTCCTGGCCTCAGGTGATCCGCCCACCCCGGCATCTCAAAGACTGAGATTACAGGCATGAGCCACTGTGCCCAGCCAGGAACAATTTTTCCAATGGGTCAAAGTCACTTTGAATCAGAGCTCTGTTTACACACAACCTGGGTGAGTCATGCAAGTCGCTGGTAAAGAGAAAGGACAGATGACCCCCAGACCAAAACCACAGGGATGTCAGAGAATGCATCTCTGGAGCCAACCCCCAGACCTGGGGTTTTTCCTCCCTGGTCCATGACAGGCCTTCCTAAAGGACCTGAGAGGGCACTGTGGAGACTCCAGCGGAAGGTCCCTGCGTGGAGGCTGAGCAGGCCCTGAGTGCCTGAGGCATGAAGAGCTTGGGGGTGGGAGGTCCAAAGGGCAGGAGAATGACCTTGTTGAACTGTGACCAGGACACAGAACGGTGCTGGAAGGCCTCCATGCTGAGGCTGTTGTCATTGAAGATCTTCTGGGCCAGGAAGAGGAAGTGCTCTGGGAGCAGCCCCCGGTTGGTCCCCACCTCAGCCATGAACTTCAAGTTCAGAGTTTCACACATCTTCTCCCAGGGCACCCGCTCAGCCACCACAAAGGGCACGCGGTCCTGAGGAGAAGGGGGAAGAAGAGAGCATCAGAGGCTACCGTCTTGTTCTTCCTCAGGCCGGCCTTCATCCCTCCCACCTGCCTGTGGCCTGCCCATCCACAGCACCTGATATCGCTCACGAACATGCTGCTTTTTCTAGGTTACAGTGCTGTGGCCTGATAGTTGTTAAGACTGGGGTGAAAAGAGGTCAGAAGTACGAAAATAGGCCCATGAGAAGGTGTTAAGGTCACACCCATTTAAACATGCCTGCCACCCCATCAACAGGCCTGCACCACTGCCCATATTAGAACCCACCCTGCCCCTGTTCCCTCCAACTCCAGGAATTTCCTCACCATCTCAGAGAAGGCATTGTCCCACAGGATGGTGGCTTTGGCATTGTTGTCTTGGTTGCCATGGACGATGACCACCAGGGGCAGAGACAGGGCCTGAAGAGGGTGAGGACAGGGGTTTCTTTTCTTTCTTTCTTTCCTTTTTTTTTTTTTTTAAGATAGTATCTCACTCTGTTGCCCAGGCTGGACTGCAGTAGCACAATCTCAGCTCACCGCAGCCTCAGCCTCCAGGGCTCAAGTGATCCTTCCACCTCGGCCTCCTGAATAGCTGGACCTACAGGTATGGACCACCTAATCCAGCTAAGTTTTTATTTTTTGTAGAGATTGGATCTCCCTATGTAGCCCAGGCTGGTCTTAAACTTGCAGGTTCAAGCGATCCTCCTACCTTGGCCTCCCAAAGTGCTAAGAATTTTTTTTTTTTTTTGAGACAGAGTCTTGCTCTGTCACCCAGGCTGAAGTGAAGAGGCGTGATCTCAGCTCACTGCAACCTCTGCCTCCCGGGTTCAAGCGATTCTCCTGCCTCAGCCTCCTGAGCAGCTGGGACTACAGGCCTGCACCACCACACCCAGCTAATTTATTTATTTATTTATTTATTTATTTATTTATTTATTTAGAGACGGAGTCTCACTCTCACCCAGGCTGGAGTGCAGTGGCGCGATCTCGGCTCACTGCAAGCTCTGCCTCCTGGGTTCACGCCATTCTCCTGCCTCAGCCTCCCAAGTAGCTGGGACCACAGGTGCCCGCCACCACGCCCAGCTAATTTAGATATGGGGTTTCACCGTGTTAGCCAGGATGGTCTTGATCTCCTGACCTTGTGATCTGCCCACCTTGGCCTCCCAAAGTGCTGGGATTACAGGCGTGAGCCACTGCGCCCGGCCAATTTTTTTATTTTTAGTAGAGACGGGGTTTCACCATATTGGCCAGGCTGGTCTTGAACTCCTGACCTCGGGATCTACCAAAGTGCTGGGGCTACAGGCCTCCCAAAGTGCTGGGGCTACAGGCCTCCCAAAGTGCTGGGGCTACAGGCGTGAGCCACCACGCCCAGCTGGACAGGGGTTTCTTAATAAAGCAAGAAGTTTCCTCAGGGGGCTGGCTCTGAGCACTCAGAGAAGTTACTGGACTCACACATCATAATCAAAAAGTTCATGCCATGTTATTAAAAGTTTTCTGAAGCTCAGTCAGGGCCTCACTCTAGAGAAGTGGTTATGAGTCACTGCTATGGAGCCAGACCTCCAGGTTTCAAATACCAGCTCCAACACTTAGCTGTGTGACTGGGACAAACTACTTAAACTGTGTCTCAATGTCCTTATCTATAAAATGAGGCTGATAATACTGCCTACCTCATAATGTTACTGTGAAAACCAAACATGTGTGTGCTGGCACACATGTGCGTGTGTATCATTTAATAGAGAGACCTGGTCTATAGGAAGTGCTTCCTAAGTGTTTGCTGCTATCCGCTACCATTCCCTGCCCCGTGCGCTCCATGTTCTTGCTTCACCCCACTCACCCGGGCCCCAGTGTGCATGAATCCCAGACACATGGGGTATGGGGCAGTCACAGGAGGTGAGGGTCCAGGGACCCTGTGTGTGGCATTAGAGAAGGACTCGGGGTCCCAGATTGGGGTAGGGCTGGGCCACGGTTCACCTGGAGCTGGATGGGGAGTTTGCCGGGGCCAAGTGTGAAGCTGGCAGAGAAGAGCACAGCGCACTTCTCCTCTGTGACAGACTCAGTGCCCTTCCGCTCACACCGCTTGATCTTCTTGAGAAGCTGTGGGTGGGGTGAGGGAGAGCAAGGGCGAGTGCATGAGAACAGAGACCGCTCCTCTTGGGCTTCCCGACATCCTCTCCAAGGAGAGTCCCATAGTCTCCTAGTGGTGCCCCCCTCACTGCCCACTGCACCCCAAAGCCCCTCACCAGGTTCTTGAACAGGGCAGAGCAGCAGTTCCCAGGAATGCTGTTCTCCAAGGGCACAGTGTTGTTGATGATTTCTCCAGTGCTTTCTCTGCCAGGGGAGGTCAGAGTGTGAACAAGCTCATCTCACTGTGGCCAGGTGTGGCGACGCGCTTGAGTGCATGAGTGAGTGTAGACTACCCATTGTTGCCAGCCCTAAATCTCCACGTCTCTGTTTGGGTTCTTAAGGGAGGAGTCCCCATCTTGGCCAAGTCATGATGCCCCCACCCCATTCCAGCCCTAAATGGGTCCCTCCCTTTCCTCTGCCTTGACCATTCAGGGTCTCCACATCCCATGGCCCTCCCTCCCCATCCCTTGCTCTTTTCAGTGCCAGCCCCCCAAGCTGCCTCCATCATCCTAACATGCCTTCTCCAACCCCAGGTCCAATCCCAGCTTACGCTCCAGCCCCAGGACCCTGAGGCACACTCAGCTCCCTCGCCTGCTTCTCTGTCACCATGTCAGCCCTGACCAGTGGAGGCTTGGCTGGGGCCCCCAGGAACCTCAAGCCCAACAGGAATCGAACTCCAGCCTGGAACTTGGTCTGAGTCTTCAGTACCTGGGGCGGCTGCTTCTCCACCAGGAAACAACTGGGAGTGAGGAGGACACAAGGGGAGTTGGGGGCTAGGTCTCTGCTGGTGCCCTCCCCACAGCTCTAGCCCCCTTCTTTTCTTCCTGAGGTCTGTTCTAGGCCAGACTGGGGACTCCCAGAACATACCTGGTGACGAGGGTTCGCAGGACTTCATCCAGCCGGCCAATCAGCGATGCCCGGGTCTTGGGCTCAAGCTCCCCACCAGCTGCCCCTACCTCCTGCTGTAGCTGGGAATAAATGTCCACCAGGCTCTCACACCTGGGGCCAGGACAGTGGTCAGGGGGCATAGGATTAAGGCTGCTTGCTCCGGCCCAGACCCCCTTCCACTATACCCAGGGAGAAAGGCTATCATGCGTGGAGGAGTGGGGTGGGTAGTGGGTATGGCTGCAAGGCACCTGGGCTGAAGGGGGTTCTGTGATCTGTTGGCCTAGGGTCTGGGTGGGAGGTTTGTTCTCAGTGCCTACACCCCTGTGGAAACCCAGCTGCCTCTCCCCCGATGGCTCTTGCACCCAGGACAGCTACCCGCCCTTACAGTGCTTTGTAGCAAATTGGAAAGTGTTCCCACCCAATAAACCAAATGGAAAAGCCCTCCTATTCCTCTGGGCATGGAGAGAAGCCTGGGTTGGATGAGTCCCCGTTTGTGCCTCTCGACTGGGCCCACTTGTACAGGATGCAACCTGAACGACAGTGTGCACAGCCCCGCTGGAACTGGCTTTTGTGCATCTTGGTCCACTCCAAGGCCCTCCCGCCTGGCTTCTCTCTCTCACCTGTAGGGCCTCCAGCAGTGTCAGCTGCCCGCCCCCAGCTTATCCCCCCTTCCCCATCAGCCCTGGCCCAACCTCTCCTGGAGTGGGGCCAGGCTCTCCTCAAAGGGTGCGCCATTCCCTGCCAGCTGCTGCTGCCGTTTCCAAATCTGGATCCTCTTCAGCACTAGGGCCTTGGCTGTCTCCAGCTCTCCAGTGGTCTCCTGCAGTAGCATGGCCAGGGCCTATGGGCAGAAAGGGGCCTGAGCCAGAGCCTCACGCTGCCTCCGCACCCAGCTCCTGGGATACGGCTCTTTTTCTCACTCCTCTGGAATTCCCTTACCCTACTTCAGCCTGTGTGTCTCTGAGGTCTGGCTTCCATCCCTCCAGCTGCACTTTGACCTCAGTCTCCACCTCTCAGCCCGTTACTCACCTCACTTGGCCCAGTCCCATTAGCAGGAGTTTCTATCAAGCTGTGCAGAGACACTGAGGGTTGGGGGCAGAAATCAAGGGTGCAGACAGATTAGAGGTTCAGTTAAGGTTGAGATCCAAGAGGGGACCACTCCTATACACTCCCCAGAACCACCCTGGCCCCCACCTTGGCCAGCGTCAGCCCCCTTCTGCAGGGCTTCTCGAAGAAGGTGGATCTCCCCTACTCGGTGCTGCAGCCTCCGCAGGGCTGTCTTGAACTTGAGTTCTTCCTGCTTCCAGTGGAAAGGCATTGGCAAGTGTCGAAACTACGCAGGAAGGACAGATGCCAAGAGGTGAAACACTCTGCTCATCCCTCTATACCTGGCCTCTACTCTCTGCTCTGCAGAGAGCGTTTTCTTGCTCCCCTCTCCCCTTTGGCAGTTCTTCCTGACCTTTTGGAATATCGTGGGACCTTGCTCCTAGCAGAATCAGCTCCTTATCCCTTGCTGTGTTCTCTCCAGGCCTCTTACCCTCAGTCCCTCATAGAAAGATTCCCTGAGCTTGATTTGGGGTTCACTCTGACCTTAAGAACCTCCTTTGGTTATTCCTGGGCCTAGAACACTGAGCCTTTACTGAGGTTCAAATTCTTTCTAGTTTGTCATGGCTCAGGCCAAAGTCTCAGGGAATTGAGTTGGGGTGGGAAGTGGAATATCACAATACCTGTTCCATAACAGCTTTTTTCTCTCCTTGAAGTATTTGTCTGAAAGTGGCCACCAGCTTCAGGGGGTCCCTCTGATATATGCTCTATAGAAATGAGAGTGGTAAACAGTGAGCTTGGCTCTTACCCATGTCCCTCAATCCCTCCAATCCCCAGGCCCCCATTCACACATATACTATAAGGCAGCACAACTGTAGACTCCAGAAGTTTTTGTGCATTTGCATGCTTTTAAAATCTAATTTGCCTGCTAGCTAGTAGCTAACCACAGGAACACAAATTTGCTTCCAGCATCCAACCAATTTTCTTCCAGGGCCCAATGCTCAACCCAGTTCAACCTCAGCCCCACCCAGCCTTGTTCCCTCCCCTCCTGCCCCACCTCCAGGGTACTGATGTGTTGCAAGATGGTGCTCCCCTCCCCCTGCTCTCCCGCCGAGGCCTGAAGGCGCTGGACAGTGTCTGAAAGTAGGGCACTAGCCATGTTGCAGCAGAAGGCGTCTGAGCCGACCAGGAACTCCCTGCAGGAAGATCAGGATGAGGCTACCTCAGGCCAGGGCTTCCTCAGCTCTCCTGACCCTTTACCCCACAGCCAAAAGCTCAGCAGTTCCTTTCTCGCTCCTTATTCTCCATCTAGGCCCTCTGTAGCTTTCACCCGTGCTCCTTGTTCCCCAGTCTTCTAGCTGTTATGAGAAGTGCCTTTGTCCCAGCCCAAACCTCCCTCCTCTTCAGCTCAGCCTCCTAAGAGATGGGGTCTCCATCTGTCAACATTCATAGGCTGGTCTTGATGGGGCACAGACTCCCTGCTAAATCTAGGTCACTACACATGGAATAACAGGTCTCAAGTTCTGAATCCATGGCTGAGGGGAAAAAATCTAAGGAGAAGGAAGATGAGTCAGGGAAGACTTGGGGAACCAGCAGGGAACAGCCAGGACTCACCAGGGCTGGCTCTCCAGCCAGTCACCCAGAAGATGCCGCAGGTGTTGGGGAAAGTCGACATAGAGCCGCTGCACTTTTTCTGGGGGCATCTTGGAGACCAGACCCCACAGAGACATGATCTGGGACTTGGAGGTTGCCTGGAGGAGAAAAATAAGGCCACTCTGAGGGGTGCCCAAGAAACTTGGCCTATCTTCTGGAGCAGCCAGGGACCTCCTATAGATAGCCCTCCTAGGGACCATCCCCACCACCACTCATGGCCAGACCACCTTAAACCAGGGGCATCCTGGGTCAATGCCTGAGATGGGGGTGACTCCTTCAGTGATAGACACAGGGGTGGAAAGAGCTGAGCTGTAGCCAGAGGGGTGGGGAGGCAAAGGGAGACAGGGCAGTAGGGAGAGAGCTCTCTTGGAGATGGCAGAGAATTTGGTTGCAGCTCTAGACCTGACTCTGGTTCTATGGGCAAGGAGCCTTCCCTGTGTGGGCTTTGATTTTCTCATCTATAAAATATGAGTGTTAGATGAATGGAAAACTTTCCAAACTTTTTAAAGCAGTAGGCAATGTCAGCTTTTAATCTGTGGAATCTCAATTACATAAAAGGTACGAAACTGAAGATGCCCTGTTGAAAGCAAGCATGGAAAGCCTGAAACTTGACTGCTTCTACTTCCCTCTCCCCATCTCCTGACACCAAAGGCGTCCCTAGACAAACCTCTCAAAATTCTAGGACTCCATGAGATAATTTGAAAACCACAAGGCTCGGCCAGGAGCGGTGGCTCACACCTGTAATCCCAGCACTTTGGGAGGCCGAGGTGGGCGGATCACTAGGTCAGGAGATCAAGACCATCCTGGCTAACACAGTGAAACCCTGTCTCTACTAAAAATACAAAAACAAAATTAGCAGGGCGTGGTGGCAGGCCCCTGTAGTCCCAGCTACTTGGGAGGCTGAGGTGAGAGAACGGTGTGAACCCGGGAGGCGGAGCTTGCAGTGAGCCAAGATTACACCACTGTACTCAAGCCTGGGCAACAGAGCGAGACTGTCTCAAAAAAGCCTGGGCGACAGAGCGAGACTCTGTCTCAAAAATATATATATATAAAAGTAAATAAAATTAAATAAAAATGAAAACCACAAGGCTAGATGATGAAGAGGATGGGAGAGTAATAACAGCTACTATTTGTTAAGCACTTACCACGTAGGAGGCATTACACTCAGTGCATTATCTCATTCAGGCCTCATGACACTTTTGAAAATATATAATATCCATTTTATAGATGAAGAAACTGAGGCTTAAGGAGTTTCTCTACCCTGCCCAAGGTCACTCAGTAGGTGAGTTTGGAAAGCAGCCTTTGAATCTGAGTGGGGATTAACCATCGCACTGTGTTGTTAGGATCCCTTCCGGGGCAAATCTGATCATCCTAAGAAGCGGGGGAAGATGGGAGACTTGAAGGAGGAGAGTTGGAAAAGGAAAGTAGAGAGAACTAAGGAAGAGGATGGGAGAGACCGGAAAAAAAGGCAGGTTTAGTAAGCCAGGAGGAAAGAGCCTAGAAGAGAGAGGAAGCTGGAGGTGAAGAAGAGAGACGAAAAGAGGGAGAAAGGAGAGAAGGGGACAGGGAAGTAGAGGAGGGGGTTGCATCCCCATTTCCAGGTTCAGGGGGAACTGGGTAGACCAGTGGTTTCCCAGGGGCCTCTCAGTTCACGTTTCTCACAATATCCCTCTCCTAGAGATGAGGGAGAGGATGGGATGACAACTCCCCCGGTCTCCCAAAAACCAGTAACCCCAAGTCCTCCTGTTCCACGTTCAGCCTCTCACTTCACCCAGGACTCTCAAAGGGATGGAAAATGGAGAGGCCCCTTCTCTGGACCTTCCTGCTCCAAGACCTTCATGCCCCTCTTTCCTCCAGTTCCCACTTCCCCCAGCTCTTTTCTCCTCAAGGCGAATCCTTACCCCTCCTGCTTAGGTCCCTCCAATAGGCCTTTCTCTAACCCAAGAGAGAAAGGTCCTCTGGAATGGGTGGGCATCGCTTTCCTCTGCATCCCCTTGCAAAGTGACCAGCCTCCTGGCATGGCCCTGGCTAGAAATATCCAACCCCTCTTCTTCCCCAGACATTAGGAGGACACATTTCTCCCCACCCCAACTCATAACAAGGCTGGGTCGATTGGCTTGACCAGGACAGGGGCTCCTTTAGCGTTCAGCCCGCTGTAGGGGAAGGGAGGGAGGAACCACGGCGTGAGGGGCGGGGCCAGTGTTCCCTCCCAAACCCAGAAGGGAAGCGCAAGGTCTGGGATCCTTGTCCGTCCGCTTGGTGGCCTAAATTCGCTTATCTCAACCCCTACCTCCCGAAGTCCTCTGACTGTGGGACCACAGGATCGAAAGTTAAAACAGCTTCTCTGAGTTGCCCAATGTGTGGATGTGGCGGTGGGGGCGGGCGGGGAGGTGGAGCCAGTTCAGCACGAGGAGGGTTAACTCGGCGCCACCGCTGGGAAATCTCAGCGTCTACAGCAGCCAAGCGTGGAGCAGTTTTGAGGGGGAAATTCCCCCTCCTCTGGGGCACCATGAGGTCTACATCTGGGGCTCGCTCACCCCCCAGCCACACCCTTGAACAGGAACCTTTAGCGGAGGGCAGGATAGGGGTTTAACGAGGATCCACTGCCCTCTGGCATCAACCTTCCAGGGAGGGGCGGCCACTTCCCCCGACCCAGGGCAGAGGAGCACTCCTTCACCTTCTTTCCCTGACTTTCCATTGCCCTGGGGGTGCAGGGGTGAGGCTGTGAAAACGTGACCCATGGGGGAGGGGAGTACTGAGGCCTGGACCCTCCCAGATTCCTCCAGGAGTTCGAAACTGCCAAAACCCAGTGCCACCAGCCACCAACACTAGCTGAAACCATCTCTTGGGGACCATCCACCCAGCCAGGGGAGGATCCCGAGAGCTCCCCCGCCGAATCCACCCCCACACACTCAAAGAGGCCCCCGCACCCACCTCGGAGGCAACCCCTCTGCTGTCTTCTCCCTTTCTCAGCGGGCACTGCCAGGCCCCATAGGTCTGTAGCTCTGTCCAGCGAGTTCAAGGCTGGCCCTGCTAGCACCTCCCCCCTTCCACCACCATCACCAAAAAGAAAAATAAAATAAAACACACACATACATACACACACACACACTCCTCTCCCGTCCTCCCTCTTCAGTGTAAGCAGTGGCTGCCCCAGCCCGCTGTTTCCGGCTTCTCCTTCTACCCAGGTCCCTCCCTGGAGCTCTGACGACACAGAGAAGAGAAAGTGGGCTGGAGGAGGAAGAGGAAGAAAGTGGGGTGAATATGTGTGCCTCCTGTGCCGAGTCGGGGAGCACGTGGGGGATCAGGACTGGGGTCCAGGCCCTGGAGCCAGGCTCCGGCGGAGGCTGACCCCCACTTACTCTGGCCCCCTCAAAAGCATCAGCTTTTCTCCAGAAAGTCACCCAATATCAAACAGAGACATGCCACCCCTAACTGGTTGGCTCCCAAACTCAAACTGCCAAGGGCTGGGGTTTGGGCCCACGAGGGACTGGGCTCCCCAGGGCCTCAGGAAAAGTAAATCCCTCTGGACTCTGCGCTCCCTCCAGTGGAGGACCCTGAAAAGCAGCTGGGGAGCTCGATGCCAGCCCACTCCTAGGTCCCCCTCCCTTCTGGCAGGGAACGCCTTAGAGGTCGGTCTCGTGACCACTGACGGGAGGGAGTGGGGGAGGGGAACCCTCAGCTCAGAATTCTGGAAGACTCCAGGAGTCCCTTGGACTGAAGCTGGTCTTTGCCCTCTCCTCACAGGGCACCCCTTCTGAGACTGTGGGGGGAACCAGCACAAGCCGGAGCTGCTGCCTGCAGATTCACAAGGGACAAGTTTGAATTCGAATCTGCTGTGTTCCTATCTGCCAAGTTCCTATCTGTTTCTGGGGTAAACACTGAGACACGCCAAGAAACAAACACACACATGCACAACTTCCCTGACCACAAGACTACACACACACACACACACACACACACACGTGCAGGCAGGCTCACAAACATATCCGCACTCAGAGCCCACTGTAATCACACCACCACACGCACACACACACACACACACACACACACACAGTCTTGCTCAGCTTCTGAGTCATCATCATAACTAGTGGAGGGTTCTGCAGTTTTTGCTGGGGGAGGAGCTGGAGGATACCAAGGGACCCAGAGAGGCCTTTACTCCCGGACACCTGAGAGCCCAGGTGTGTGGAAGAGGTGGTGTCTGAGGGGCGGCGGGAGGAAGTTTCTGCTCCCCTCCTCCCTCCCATAGCCGGGCTGGGCTGAGGGGCCAAAGCTAGGCCTATGCTGCCCCCTGGTGCCTGAACTGATTTCCAGACCCAGCTCCTCCCACTCCATCCCTTGGTACCCCGCAGGTCTGTGCATGAGTGCATGTGTGTGGATCCAGCCAGGCAGCAGAGGGTTTGAACACAGCAGAATATAGCAGTTAAGAGACTGGACTGTGCATACAGGCTGCTTGGGTTCAAATCCTGCTAATGCTGCTAACCACACAACCCTGGGCAATTTACTCTGTGATTCATTCTCGTCATCTGTAAAGTGGAGCAAATAAGTCTTAACTCATAATGTTGTGAGAATCAAATGCAGTAATACATCTGAAGGCTTAGAACAGTGACTGACACACAGTAACTGTCAGGCACTATTTTTATGGTTCTTAATAAACCAGGTATGAGGAAAGGAGAAGGGTCTCCATCCTACATAGAAGTCCCCAGATTTGGGGGTCATATTACTGCCAAAAGAATCCTATTGAGAGTGTATGTGCATATGTGTCCGCTGTGTCTGCAGGGCAGTGAATGGAAGAGAAGGGAGGCACGGGTGGAGGTGGCAGGCAGGGACTCTGTCCATTGGCTTGTCCAACAAGCCATCCTAGGATCAAGGTGTGTGTACATACATGTTCACGGCACACGTGCTTTGTATGTGCTCCTGGGTGCCCACTCTGCCTGCAGACATCCACAGACAGTAGGTGAAGCCAGGTTTCACCATCTAGGGGTGTCAGAGCTACAAGTCCCCAAAGACTTGGGTAGCAGGAGGGAAAAGAGTAAATGTGCTCTCTGACTTTCGCTCCTTTTAAGGGGTAGGAAGGCAAGGGGCAAGTACTGGTAGAAAAATGGTATTTATTGTCTCCCTCTCTAACTGATTATACCAATGGGAACACTGTGATGCAAGGGGGAAAAAAACAGAATTTAGAGGCAAATCTGGCTTGGGTCTGATTCCATTTAGGAGGTTCTCAATCAGGTGTCAATCCCTCAAATGAGAATAATAGTCATACCTACTTCAACAGAGTCTAGGCTAGGGTAAAGTGCCTAGAGTATGAAATTTAAGGAGATACTCATCTTCAGATTGTACAATTGCAGGGTCTGTCAGACCTTCATTAATGACATCTGCACCTGCATGACTGTGAGGGTGACTGTATCACCCTCTCCTGGGCCCTGCCATCCCATCGAGTGGTGGTAAAGATTGCACAAGAGAGGCTCATGCCTGTAATCCCAGGACTTTGGGAGGCTGAGGCAGGCAGATCACAAGGTCAGGAGATTGAGACCATCCTGGTCAACATGGTGAAACCCTGTCTCTACTAAAAATACAAAAAATTAGTCGGGCGTGGTAGTGCATGCCTGTAGTCCCAGCTACTTGGGAGACTGAGGCAGGGAAATCACTTGAACCTGGGAGGCAGAGATTGTAGTGAGCCGAGATCACGCCACTGCACTCCAGCCTGGTGACAGAACGAGACTCCGTCACACACACACACACACACACACACACACAAAAGATTGCACAAGAGAAAGCAAAAGGAAAAAATAACTTTATGTCTGTGTACTGCCGGTTACAACCCAATAGTGAGTCACAAAATCAATTTGACAACCCAATAGTGAGTCACAAAATCAATTTGGTGAGTGTATCAGTTTGCTAGGGCTGCTGTAACAAAGTACTACAAATTGTATGACTTAAACAACAGAAATCTCTCAAGATGCTGGAGGCTAGAAGTCCAAGATCAAGGTTAACATGAGCAGGGTTGATTGATTCCTTCTCAGGGATGTGAAGGAAGGCTCTGTTCCAGGCCTCCCTCCTTGGCTTGTAGGTGGCCATTTTCACATTCACACAGTGTTCTCTTTGTATGCAAGTCAGCCTCCAAGTTTCCCCTTCTTTCAAGGATACCAGTCATATTGCATTAAGCACCACCCTAATGGCCTCATTTTAACTTAATTACCTCTGTAAAGACCCTGTAAGTGGGTCCTTCAAAATAAGGTCACATCCTGAGGTATTTGGGATTAGGACTTCAAGAGAATTTTTGAGGAACGCAACTCAGCCCATAACAGCATCTTGACCAGGCACAATGGCTCACACCTGTAATCCCAATACTCTGGGAGGCTGAGGCAGGAGGATTGCTGGAGGCCAGGAGTTCGAGACCAGCCTGGGCAACATAGCAACATCCCATGTCTATGAAAAAAATTTAAAACAAAATTAAAAACCAAAACATAAAAAAAAAAAAAAACAGTGTCTTGACCATCACTCTTTAAAACTGAAGTAAAGGCCAGGCGCAGCGGCTCATGCCTGTAATCCTAGCACTTTGAGAGGCCGAGGTGGGTGGATCACCTGAGGTCAGGAGTTCGAGACCAGCCTGGCCAACATGATGAAGCCTCGTCTCTACTAAAAAACACAAAAAATTAACCGGGCACAGTGGCACGTGCCTGTAATCCCAGCTACCTGGGAGGCTGAGGCAGGAGAATCACTGGAACCCAAGAGGTGGAGGCTGCAGTGAGCTGAGATCATACCACTACACTCCATTCTGGGCAACAGAGCAAGACTCCATCTCAAAAAATAAAAAATAAAAATAAAAAAGTGAATAAAATTAAAAAATAAATATCAGAAGGCATCATGTGAAGTAAGGATAAGTATTGTTTAATTAAACTTTTGTTTCAGCTTTATATATGTATCTGAATTCTTTTTTTTTTTTTTTTTTTTTGAGATGGAGTCTCCCTCTGTTGCCCAGGCTGGAGTACAGTGGCGTGATCTCAGCTCACTGCAACTTCCGCCTCCCAGGTTCAAGCAATTCTCCTGTCTCAGCCTCCCCAGTAGCTGGGACTACAGGCGCATGCCACGACACCCAGCTAATTTTTGTATTTTTAGTAGAGACACCATATTGGTCAGGCTGGTCTTGAACTCCTGGCCTCAGGTGATCCACCCACCTCGCCCTCCCAAAGTGCTGGGATTACAGCCATGAGCCACCACTGCCCGCCCTATATGTATCTGAATTCTAAGTCATGATGTAAAACATACTTTTTAGTGCTGGTTGTGTAAAAAAAAAAAAAAGCAATTCCAGCACTTTGGGAGGCCAAGGTGGGCAGATCACCTGAGGTAAGGAGTTCAAGATCAGCCTGGCCAACATGGTGAAACCCCATCTCTACTAAAAATACAAAAATTAGCCAGGCATGGTGGCACTGTCCTGTAGTCCCAGCTACTTGGGAGGCTGAGGCACGAGAATTGTTTAAACCCAGGAGGTGGAGGTTACAGTGAGCCAGGATCACACCACTGCACTTCAGCGACAGAGTGAGGGTCTGTCTCAATAATAATAATAATAATAATAATAATAATAATGGAAGCACAATTTGGATACTGGTGGCCACTACATGTTCCTTTGTATTGCTTTTTAATTATTTTGTGGGTACATCTTTCTTCCTCAACAATAACACAAGTTCAAGGAGGGCAAGGACTCATATTATACTGTACACACTGCTGTGCAGCAGCTAGAAAAGACAACATGCATTCTTGCTGGTAAAGATACCAAGGGCTACAATTAACTGAGTGTCTCCCGTGTACTTGGTTCTGGGCTAAATGTTTTACACATAGTCTCCTATATAAGGACTAAACTGATTGATGGATTGATTGCTGGAGCTCAATACATTTCACAGACAAGACAGTTCAAGAACACTGAATAGTGGCCCGTGATTTGTGGAGGATGAGGGAAACGAGAAGGGGGTCACAAAAGAATTGTGGGAAGCTGCTGAGGGCCCCTAGCCAACTCTATCTCCCAGGCCTTCACTGTTCTCCCCAAGTTTCCATCCATCTTCATACCAACTCATCATTTAATTAGGAAACACCTGTGCTCAAGGCCCCTCCCTTCTGCCTCTTCAGGCACTTGTTCCATTTATTATCCCCTTGATTCCCCAAATCTCCACCCTCCTGCTCTGTAGTTATGACAGCTCTATACTTTCAGCATAAAGCATGCCTGAATCCTTCTCTCTCTCTCTCTCTCTCTCATAGAACAGGGTCTCAATATATTGTCCAGGCTCTTGAACTCCTGAACTCAAGTGATCCTCCTGCCTCGACCTCCCAAAATGTTGGGATTACAGGCATGAGCCACCGTGCCCAGCCTGAAATGAATCTTGAAGGGACATAGGAATTATTCAGGCAAAGAACAAGAAGAGCATTGAGGCAGGAAGAAGGTTTAGTATATGCAAAGGCACGGATACCTGTGGGAGCATGGTACCTTCTGGGAACGGGTAGTAGTGGGCAATGGGGAGCATTAGAAGATTTAGACAGGTGGGTCATATGATAAGATTTAGTAGAGGGATCAGCCCAGCCTAGCTGCAATGTGGAGGATGGATTTTTTTTTTTTTTTTTTTGAGACGGAGTCTCGCTGTGTCACCCAGGCTGGAGTGCAGTGGCGCAATCTCGGCTCACTGCAAGCTCCGCCTCCCAGGTTCACGCCATTCTCCTGCCTCAGCCTCCGAGTAGCTGGGACTACAGGCGCCCACCACCACGCCCGGCTAGTTTTTTGTATTTTTAGTAGAGACGGGGTTTCACCATGTTAGCCAGGATGGTCTCGATCTCCTGACCTCGTGATCCACCCACCTCGGCCTCCCAAAGTGCTGGGATTACAGGCTTGAGCCACCGCGCCCGGCTGAGGATGGATTTAAAAGATAAGTCCTGAAGCAAGGAGATCCATTCAGAAGGTTAATAACAACAGAGAGGGAGACAATACAGTTGAAGAGCAGAGGTGAAGCACTGTGGAATGGAGACTGGTTAGGAAGAAAAGTAAAGACACGAGGGGCCAGTGTCAAAGGAAAGAAAGGCAAGAAACTGGAAGTCTCAACAGACTTAAAGACCAGGCTTCTTAGAGGCAAGGGAAAGAAAGAACTGTAAGGGTAGGATGTTGTGGTCAGAATCTAGGGAGTGAGATTTCAGTCCAGCTCTCCTGCAAGGGTGTGGTAAAGGTGGTGGCTATGAGAGTGAGTGGTTACAGCAACACAGAGGTAAGTCATTGGCGTCAAAGAGAACAAGGAACCAAGAGGCCAGGGTGTTGGCTGGACTACCTGCATGAGCACTGAAACCATCTGGGTTTGTGGAAAGCCTGAGGTGGACAGGAAGACAGTCGGCTGCTAAAGTCTTCACAGAAGGCCAGGCGTGGTGGCTCATGCCTGTAATCCCAGCACTCTGGGAGGCTGAGGTGGGCAGATTGCTTGAGGCCAGGAGTTTGAGACCAACCTGGGCAACATGGTGAACTGCTGTCTCTAGAAAAAATACAAAAATTAGCCTGGCATGGTGGTATGTGCCTGTAGTTCCAGTCATTGGGGAGGCTAAGGTGGGAGGATTCCTGAGCCCAGGATGTCAAGGCTGCAGTGAGCCATAATTGCACCACTGCACTCCAGCCTGGGCAACAGAGTGAGAGCCTGCCTCAAAAAAATAAAAACAAAATAAACAAAGCCTTCACAGAGTAAAGTGACCAGGACATCAGTGGATAACAGCAAAAATAATAACTAACACTTAGTGGGGCTTTATGTGTTGCTTCAATTCTTACTCTAAAATTGAAGCACTGTACTTTTTATCCTACAATAATAATATGAGCTAGAACTACGTGCCCAATACAGTAGCTACTAATCACTTGTGGCTATTTCAGTTTTAAAATTCAATGCCTCTGATGTATCAGCCATATTTCAAATGTGCAATAGCCATGTATGACTTGTGGCTACTATATTAGAACAGACATGGGGCATTTCCGTCATCACAGAAAATTATATTGGATAGTGCTGATAACCCTCATTTTACAAATGAGGAAACTGTGGCATGGAAAGTTCAGCAACTTGCTCAAGGTTAAAGTGAGAGAGCTGGGATTCGAATCCATTTGGTTTGGCACCAGAACTGTTGCCCTTAAACCCTATGTTGCACATCCCAGTGGAAGGTGAAATAGCTGGTTCTTAAAGGAAGAGGAATTTGATATGACTATTGAGGCAAGCACTGGCGGTGCCTATTCAGCAGCCAAGCTTTTCTCCCTTGCTAGCAAAGTCTGGATTTCACACAGGTGTCCCCCTCCTATATATTCAGGAGATGAATCCAGTTGGCTTAGCCAATCATAGTATTTCTATTCCCTTGGCCAGTGACCCAATCCTGGTCAATAGGACTTAGGGGGCTTCTGGGAAAAGTTTTGTTCTTCTTCAGTGCCATGCTCACTTTTAGGATTGGAATAGCTGCAACCACATTGCAACTGGGAGGGGAGATACTACCAACCAATGAGGATAAAGTATGAGTGTGAAGAGGTGGAAAACCCTTGATGAATCAACCAGTCCTGGACCTGCTATAAAACTCCTCATTGTTCAGCCTGCTTTAATTGGGTCTTCCATTACTTGCTGTTAAATGCATCCCTAACTAAGACCATGGTGAAGCCACATGGCCATAGGAAATGGAGACTCCCAGGTGGGCTGCCTGTCCGTCTTCCCACTACCACCCGCCCTATACACTTGAGAGAGTAAGTGATACCTCATTAAAGGAAGAATGTTCTCAAGGAAGGATCAGGTTCCAGACAAGTCAAGAGGAGCAAGGATAATGTGAGCCAGGGGTGGCTCCAGGCTGCAAGCAAGAAGAGGGGTGGAGAGCAGTATAACAGTGTTAGGAAGAGGAAGGACTGGGCTGAGTGGAGAAGGATGGATGCCCATCAAGGCCTGCCAAGGATGACAGGATGTGAGCAATGGTGGAGTCAGCTGATCTCAAGGCTTCAAATGGAGCCCTCGGGCTGTCACAGGCTTACTGTGGTGAAGGGACCTTTACTTCACAGAAAGACAAAGTAGCCATCCTGGTGAATGGGCAAAGTCATGCAGCTCTGGATGGAGTCAGCTGTGGTCAGGATTGTGCCTCTGCAAGGAAATCTCAGCTTTCTAATTACTGTCTTGCCTCTCTCCCTTCCCCTATGCAGTTACTCATATTCAGTCTTCTCTTCCTTACCTCCTCATTACACTGCCAGCTGGCTGCTGCCCCCACCAGTCATGAAACTGTCCTGGCCTATGTCACATACACTCTCCTAGGGGCCTTGAATGATGGCACATTCCTGTCTCTCTCTTGTTGAACCTCTTACCAGTACTCAACACTGTTAGCCATTCTTGAGTAAGTTCTCCCCCAAGTACTTTTCATGATTCCTTTCTTGGTCTTCGGCCTACCTCTCTGGGTCCTTCCTCTCAGTCTCCTGTCTTCACGGGATACTCTTTCTGTGTGATCTCATCCACATTTGAGGCTCCACAGCCTGGGCAAGGCTACATAGTATGGTGATTAAAACCATGGTCGCTGGCAGACCACATGTGTTCAAATCTCTGCCCTACCAGGTGGTTGCTTTGTGACACCCAAACTTCTATCAAGATGTGGATCATTACCCTTACCCCAACCCACAGGGAAAGCTACTGTTCTGATTTTTTTTTTTTTTTTGAAACGGAGCCTTGCTCTGTCCCCCTGGCTGGAGTATAGTGGGGCGATCTCGGCTCACTGCAAGCTCTGCTTCCCGGGTTCACGCCATTCTCCTGCCTCAGCCTCCTGAGTAGCTGGGACTACAGGCGCCCGCCACCGCGCCCAGTTAATTTTTTGTATTTTTAGTAGAGACAGGGTTTCACCGTGGTCTTGATCTCCTGACCTTGTGATCTGCCCGCCTCGGCCTCCCAAAGTGCTGGGATTACAGGCGTGAGCCACCGCACCCGGCCTCTGATTTTTTTTAAAGCAGAGTAATGTAGGATGTACTTTTATGTCTGGTTTCTTTTCAGTAACATGTTTTGAGGTTCATCCATGTTGCTGCATGTATCTATAGTTCTTTCATTTTTGTTGCTGAGTAGTGTCCCATGGTGGATCTATACCACAGTTTGTTTATCCTTTTTCAAATGAAGGATACCTGAGCTATAGCCAGCTTTTGGCTACTGTGAAGAGAACTGCTATGAATATTCTATGTTCAAGTCTGTGTGTGAACATATGCTTTCATTTCTCTCGGATAAATAACTAGGAATAGAATTGCTGAGTCATAGGGTAGGTGTATGTGTAGTTTTATGAGAAACTGCTACATATTGTTCCAAATTGATAGTATACTTTACATTCCCACTAATGATGTATGAGAGTTCCAGTTGCTCTGTATTCCCACTAACATTTGGTACTGTCAGTTTTTTAAAGTTTAATCATTTTGGTGAGTATGGAGAGGTATCATACTGTGGTTATAATTTGCTTTTTTTTTTTTTGAAACATAGTCTCACTCTGCACCCAGGCTGGAGTGCAGTGGCACCATCTTGGCTCACTGCAAGCTCCGCCTCCTGAGTTCACGCCATTCTCCTGCCTCAGCCTCCCGAGTAGCTGGGACTACAGGCACCTGCCACCACGCCCGGCTAATTTTTTGTAATTTTAGTAGAGACAGAGTTTCACTGTGTTAGTCAGGATGGTCTCGATCTCCTGACCTCGTGATCTGTCCATCTCAGCCTCCCAAAGTGCTGGGATTACAGGCATAAGCCACCGCGCCTGGCATAATTTGCATTTTCTGTTTCTTTTTTTTTTTTTTTTTTGAGACGGAGTCTCACTCTGTTGCCCAGTCTGGAGTGCATTGGTGCGATCTCCGCTCGCTGCAAGCTCCACCTCCCGGGTTCACGCCATTCTCCTGCCTCAGCCTCCCAAGAAGCTAGGATTACAGGCGCCCGCCACCACGCCCGGCTAATTTTTTTGTATTTTTAGTAGAGACAGGGTTTCACTGTGTTTGCCAGGATGGTCTCAATCTCCTGACCTCGTGATCTGCCTGCCTCGGCCTCCCAAAGTGCTGGGATTACAGGCGTGAGCCACTGTCCCCAGCCAATTTGCATTTTCTTAATAACTAAAGATACTGAGTTCTTTTCTTTTTCTTTTTTCTTTTTATTTTTGAGACAAGGTCTCACTCTGTTGCCCAGGCTGGAGCACAGTGGCACAATCACTGCTCACTGCAGCCTCAACCTTCTAGGCTCAAGCAATCCTCCTGCCTCAGCCTCTTGAGTAGCTAGGACTACAGGAATGCACCTCCATATCTAGATCATTTTTTATTTTATTTTTTATTTTTTTTTATTATTTTGAGACGGAGTTTTGCTCTCATTGCCCAGGTTGGAGTGCAATGGCACAATCTCAACTCACTGCAACCTCCACCTCCTGGGTTCAAGTGATTCTCCTGCCTCAACCTCCCAAGTAGCTGGGATTACAGGCGTCCACCACCACGCCCAGCTAATTTTTGTATTTTTAGTAGAGACATGGTTTTGCCATGCTGGCCAGGCTGGTCTCGAACTCCTGACATCAGGTGATCCGCCCACCTCGGCCTCCCAAAGTGCTGGGATTACAGGCATGAGCCAGGGCACCTGGCCTCGAGTACCTTTCATATGCTTATTGTCCATTCATTGGGCTGTCATTTTATTACTATACTATAGGAATTTTTAATATCTCTCACATTCCTTTGTCCCTTCTCAGATCAATGTTTTGTCTATCTATTTGACTTACGTTCATAATAACATCTTTTTTTTTTTTTTTTTTTTTTTTTTTTAGTCAGGGTCTCACTCTGTCACTCAGGCTGGAGTGCAGTGGCACAATCATAACTCACTGCAGCCTCTAACTCCTGGGCTCAGGCAATCGTCTTTTCTCAGGATCTGGAGTAGCTGGGACTACAGGTGCACACCACCACACTCAGCTCATTTTAAAAATTTTTTGTAGTGACAGAGTCTAGCTTTGTTGGCCAGGCTGGTCTCAAACTCCTGGCCTCAAGCAGTCCTTCTACATCAGACTCCCAAAGTGCTGGGATTGCACGATAATGATGTCTTTTGACGAGCAAAAGTTTTCTATTTTGACGTTTCACTTATCAAGAAATTTATTTTATGTTATTGCTTTCTATAGCTTAAGAAGGGATTGCTTTCCTCCAAGTTATGAAGATACTCTGTGTTTTTGCCTAAAAGCTTTATGATTTTAGCATTTGTGGTTTAGGTCTATAATCAATCTTTTTTTTAGACGGAGTCTCACTCTGTCACCCAGGCTGGAGTGCAGTGGCGTGATCTCGGCTCACTCCACCCTCTACCTCCTGGGTTCAAGCAATTCTCCTGCCTCAGCCTCTTGAGTAGCTGGGATTACAGGCGCTCACCACCACATCCAGCTAATTTTTGTATTTTTATTTTATTTTATTTATTTATTTTTGAGAGGGAGTCTCGCTGTGACACCCAGGCTGGAGTGCAGTGGTGTGATCTCGGCTCACTGCAAGCTCTGCCTTCCGGGTTCACGCCATTCTCCTGTCTCAGCCTCCTGAGTAACTGGGACTACAGGCGCCTGCCACCACGCCCAGCTAATTTTTTGTATTTTTAGTAGAGACGGGGTTTCACTGTGTTAGCCAGGATGGTCTCGATCTCCTGACCTCGTGATCCGCCCACCTCGGCCTCCCAAAGTGCTGGGATAACAGGCGTGAGCCATCACGCCCAGCCTATGTTTTTAAATTAATTTTTTT
The DNA here is from genome assembly GCF_008728515.1 of Papio anubis. Classification (NCBI taxonomy): domain Eukaryota; kingdom Metazoa; phylum Chordata; class Mammalia; order Primates; family Cercopithecidae; genus Papio; species Papio anubis. Next base: position 51,609,226 of record NC_044984.1, read on the forward strand.
TTTTGAGACAGAGTCTTGCTCTGTCATTCAGGCTGGAGTGCAGTGGTGTGATCTCAGCTCACTGCAACCTCCATCTCCCAGGTTCAAGCGATTCTCCTGCCTCAGCCTCCTGAGTAGCTGTGATTACGGGCATGCACCAACACGCCCAGCTAATTTTTGTATCTTTAGTAAAGACAGGGTTTTGCCATGTTGGCCAGGCTGGTCTTGAACTCCTGAGCCCAGATGATCCACCCACCTTGGCCTCCCAAAGTGCTGAGATTACAGGTGTGAGCCACCATGCCTGGCCTGTTAAGGTTTGTATTTTTAGTAGAAACAGAGTTTCACCATGTTGGCCAGGCTGGTCTTGAACTCCTGACCTCAGGTGATTTGCCCGCTTCAGCCTCCCAAAGTGTTGGGATTACAGGTGTGAGCCACCAGGCCTGGCCTGTAATCAATCTTGAATTAATTTTTTGCATATGGTGGGAGGTAGGGGTCAAGGTTCATTTATTTCTCTCATATAGATGTGAAGTTGTTCCAGAATTATTTATTGAACAGACATTCCTTTCTCCACTGACTGGCTTTGACATCTTTGTCAAAATCAAATGACCTTTACAGTGGGGTCAGCAAGTTGGTGCAATAGGAAGTCCCACCTCTCATCCCCTTGCAGAAACACAGACTTAACAATTTGCTGATCAAAATACCTTTATGAGAAGTACAGAATCCAGTTGAGAAGTGTGGTACCCCAGACAAGTAGAGAGCTGAGAACAGTTGCACTGAGATGGATCCTGCATTCCTGGGTGTGGGAGTGGGGCTTTCCCAGCGATACCATCCTCCAGCAGTAAGAGACTTCCAATAGTCTGGTCTCAGACAGGTTCCAGCTCCGAGTAAAATTCCAGATCAATGGTGAAGAGGAATTTAAGAATGGATGCTGACGCCAGGCATGGTAGCATGTGCCTGTAGTCCCAGCTACTTGGAAAGTTGACAGGGGAGAAGAGTTTAAGCCTGGGAGGTTGAGGCTGCAGTGAGCTATGATCATACCACTGCACTCCAGCCTGGGCAACAAGAGCAAAACTCTGTCTTAAAAAGAAAAACGAAGGCTGTGCCTAGTCAACATTGAAGCAAGAATGCAGAAGTTGCACAGGGTGAGATAGGGATGAGCAGGGTGGAGGGGTGGTAAACACGAAGGAATTGCAATAAGAAATCGAACAACCATCTGATTTTTAAAAATTATGTTGAGATATTTGGGAAAAATGATAGATGCATAGAAAACTAATCAAATGAAAAATAATAATTCCAAGATAAAAGTGTATAAAAGTAACATTATGAAATAATGAATGCATATATAATTTTTATTTAAGAAATCAAATGATTGTAAGTCTATTTCTGGTTCTCTATTCTGTTTCATGGATCTGTTTATCAGTTCTCATGCTAGCACCACATAGTCTTGATTACTGTGGCTTACAAGTCTTGAAATCAAGTAGCATAAATCCTCCAGCACTGATACATTTATTTTTCTTTTTGAGACAGGGTTGCACTCTGTTACGCAGGCTGGAGTGCAGTGGCATGATCATGGTTCACTGCAGCCTCAACCTCCTGAGCTCAAGCCATCCTCCCACCTTAGTCTCCTGAGTAGCTGGGCCTACAGATGCATGCCACCACAGCACTGGGATTTTTAAAAACTCTCCAGGTGATTCTAATGTGAGCCAAATTTTCTAGACTCAGAATTCTCTGTCACTATCTTGAGGCCTATACAGTTAACTGGTTAGTATACTAGATCCTACTTTTTAATTGTTTCTGAATCCTCTTCCTCTCCAGCTCTATCGCTCATGCATTAAGGACTTCACCAATTTCTCAACTGGCTCTACACTACTTTTAGAAAAAAATTCTAAGTCCTTACTGTGGCTAACATCATGCTTTGTGATTAGGCTTTCTGATACTTCATCTATCCCTCCCCTCAAAGTACCTTAAACTTCAGCTATCATACCATATTTGATGTTCTTCACATATTTTAAACTTCTCATGCCTCCAATGCCTTTGCCTACCATGCAGCCTAAAACACCCTTTCTTTTTGTTATCGGTTGTCATTTTCTTCCTCTCATTCAACGTTTAGCTTGGCATCACCTGCTGCTTTCTCTCTTGACCACCTTGCCTGGAAGAGGCATCCTTCCTGGGTTCCCATGCCCTTCTGTGCATGCCTTCATCACGGGTGTTAAGGTACTGACTGTGTTGTCATTGTCTGTCACTTGTTGAGCACCCAGCTAACCTGCAAGCTTCTTGAAGGCTGAGACTGTGTGTTTCCCTTTCTTATCCCTAGTGCCTAGCAATGTACTTGCTTATACAAGGTACCTAATATTTTTATTAAGTGAATGAAATCCGGGCTTGGATCTGCACCATTATTTGGTGCAGATTCCTTACTCTCTCAGAAGATTCTTTTTTTTTTTTTTTGAGACGGAGTCTCGCTCTGTCGCCCAGGCTGGAGTGCAGTGGCCGGATCTCAGCTCACTGCAAGCCCCGCCTCCCGGGTTTATGCCATTCTCCTGCCTCAGCCTCCGGAACAGCTGGGACTACAGGCGCCCGCCACCTCTCCCGGCTAATTTTTTGTATTTTTTAGTAGAGACGGGGTTTCACCATGTTAGCCAGGTGGTCTCGATCTCCTGACCTTGTGATCCGCCCGTCTCGGCCTCCCAAAGTGCTGGGATTACAGGCTTGAGCCACCGCGCCCGGCCTCTATTTTCTTATACACACTGGAAATAACACCCATGACAAAAGGTAGACTTAAGTGAGCTGATACTGTAAATAAAGTCCACTGCGTGGGCCTGGGACATGGTCAGCGCTCAATAAATACTGGTCCTTCTCCCTCTCTCCGCCTGCCGTCAGACTTTTCCGAGATACCCTTCCTACGCACACTTCCTTAACTGACCACTAGGTGGTGCTAGCCTCTGGCTTGACATTCAGTTCCAGAGCTGCCCAATTAATGCCCCAGCCCAGGCCCTATTATACTTAGAAAAGGGAGTATTTTGTAATTTGCTGAGCGACCTGAAAAAGGAGATACCCTTTCCCCACACTAGCTTCTTTGCCCTAATCACCATTCCAGGTATCAATCATGAATTGCAGAGAATTCCTCCATGATTCCCTACTATTTTGGTTATAATCCCAACCCAAGAATTTGAAAATGCCTCTTAAGAACAGATGTGGGGAGGAAGAGAAGGCGCTGAGGCGGAGAGGATCAAACAATGAATGCTATAGGAGAAAGAGAGGGAAGAAGATGCTTGAAGTCACATCCTGTTCCAGGGAAGGCAATTCTAGTCCTAACATTCCTTTTACCAATCAAGAGCCTCTCACGCTGGGTGGAAACAAAGAAGAAAAAGACATGGTTCCTGCCCTCAAGGAGTATATAGTCTAGTGGTGGATATAGAGCCCACAAAATAAAGTAATAAAGTGCTACACTCTGGATACTGAAGCTATCCTGAATACAAGTTTGGAACAGGAGAGATGGGCAGAGCGAGAATAACAGGAGGGCTTTTCTGAGGAGGGTAGAGGAGCAGGGGAACTGTATAATCAATGGCTCAGGTAGAAATATGCATTCTCAGCAGGGCGAGGTGGCTCACACCTGTAATCCCAGCACTTTGAGAGGCTAAGGTGGGTGGATCACCTGAGGTCAGGAGTTTGAGACCAGCCTGGCCAACATGGAGAAACCCTGTCTCTACTAAAAATACAAAAATGAGCCAGGCATGGTGACGGGCGCCTGTAATCTCAACTACTCGGGAGGCTGAGGCAGGAGAATAGTTTGAACCTGGGAGGCAGAGGTTGCAGTCAGCCGAGATCATGCCACTGCACTCCAGCCTGGGCAACAAAAGTGCAACTCCGTCTCAAAAAAAAAAAAAAAAAAAGACATAAATACGCATTCTCTCACCTTACAGACATACCCTGAGCAGTTCACCTGCTGGAAATAACCCAAGTGCCCAACAATACCAGCAAATTGTGGAACATCCAAGCAAGGAGATTCCAAGTAGCCAAGATAAAAGGGTAAGCTAAATGCGTTCATGCAATGTGGAAAGGGATCAAGCTAAGTTAATTGAAAAAAAGGCAACTTACAGAACAGTATATATCATATGAGTTCCTTTGTGGTTTTAAAGGATATTCACTTATATTTGTATATTACTGTTTTATTTATTTATTTATTTATCTATCTATTTATTTATTTATTTATTTGAGAGAGGGTCTCCCTCTGTTGCTCAGGCTGGAGTACAGTGGCACGACCTCGGCTCACCGCAACCTCCACCTCTCGGGTTCAAGCGATTCTCGTGCCTCAGCTTCCCCAGTAGCTGGGATTACAGGTATGCGTCACCATACCTGGCTCATTTTTGTATTTTTAGTAGAGATGGGGTTCCGCCATGTTAGCCAGTCTGGTCTCGAACTCCTGAAAAGTGATCCGCCTGCCTTGGCCTCCCAAAGTGTTGGGATTGCAGGCATGAGCCACCACACCTGGCCTGTATGTTACTGTTTTAAAAACTCCCCTGGCCGGGCACGGTGGCTCACACCTGTAATCCCAGCACTCTGGGAGCCTGAGGAGGGGAGATCACGTGGTCAGGAGTTCAAGAACAGCCTGGCCAACATGGTGAAATCCCGTCTCTACCAAAAATACAAAAACATTAGCTGGGCATAGTGGCGTGTGCCTGTAATCCCAGCTACTCGGGAGGCCAAGGCAGGAGAATTGCCAAATCTGGGACACAGAGGTTGTAGTGAGCCGAGATAAGGCCACTGCACTCCAACCTGGGCAACAGGGCAAGACTCTGGGGGCAGGGTGTGGGGGGGAAATTCTGCTGGTAGGGGAGACCTGAAGAACTGTTAATAGAAGTTACTCTAAGGGTGCAGCTGAAAAATGGGGGTGTGGAGAGCATCAAGTTTCCTTTTACTTTGTACCTTCCTGTACTTTTTTTAACCACTAGTTATTACTTTTTTTTTTTTTTTTTTAACAATATAAAGTTAATACACATTCACATTCAGGATATAGCAGGGGATAGGAGGTTGCAAGTGAGAAGTGCATGCCGACTGAGGCCAGGTTTTGGAAGACCATGACTGAAGAGGAGTTCACATTTGACTCTGGTCTATAGACACCCACTAGAGTTTCCCCAGCAAGGAAGAGACACAGGGAGAGCAGTTTTTGGAAGAGTCACCTGACAGATGGGTAGGGGGAGGGAGGAAAGCCCCTTCAAGCCCTTTCAGGCTACATGTGGTTGCTCCAGATACCATTTTCCTTTCAAAGCTGTCAAGCTGTCCCAAGTCTGTTTCAACCTGATTTCACTTGAATCCCAATACTGGGAGGGGCCCTGGGAGGAACCTGGTAGGCATTTGGTGAGTCCCCACAGTGCGTCTCACACTGTATTGGGCTATGGGAGCTGGATAAAAGGAGAAATAAGACCCTATTCTTGCCTGGAGCAACTCTCCAGCAGTGGAAATGGAGGAAATCTGAGATATATTTCAAAGGAAAAAAAACGACAAGCCTGGAGCATAGGCTGGCAAGATTGGATATAGGAAGGAAAGGCCCCCTTGAGTTGGCAAAAAGTCTGAGGTTTCTAGCCCGGGAGACTAAAGGCAGGTGGCCACGGCGCTGAGCAAAGCCGGCTGGAAGAAGCTAAAGGTTGAGATCACTGTCATTAGGAGGCAAGTCCTTTGTGCTGCTCCTGTTTCTGCCAAGGACAGACTGGAGTGGGGATCTTTCCGTGACTAGAACGTAAAAGGGGGAATCGTCCCTCCTCTCCAGCGTCAATTTTTGGCAGCCGACGTCGTCTGCCCGGCTCCTTGAACTCTGACATGCAGACACCCAGAAAGTCAGACACTAAGGGAACAGCCATAAAACGCCGCCCAGAAGGGGGCAGTGGCCAGAAGCACGTTCACTGGCCCCTGGGAACCGCCCGGCGCCTGCCTTCTGCAAAGTATCATTCCCGTGTGGGCTGAGCCTGGGGACAAAGGTCCGGCACTCAGCAGACACCTTCTTGGAACCCGAGGCCTGGAAATGAAGGTCCAGAGTCCCTCATCTTATTCCAAATCCTGGCTCTAGGAATCTAGAACTCTGAATTGATGGCAAACCAGTCAGAAGGTATTTAAAAAAAAAAAAAAAAAAAAAAAAAAAGCAGAAAAATAAATGAGCCCCGGCTTCTTGGGCGAAAGGGGGTGGCCCTTCCTCAACCCCACCCGCTGGTGACTCACCTCCCTCCAAACCAGGGCCTGCCCCTCCCGTGCCCAGGGCTGGGCGAGCAGGGTGGGCGGGTACTAAGGTGGGCTCCATCCCCGAGTCCCACGCGGGAGGACAAGCTCCGGCGTGTCCCCGCGGGTGTCCCTGTTTACTCCGAGCCCGGGAGCAAGGTGGGGGCGGGTCCTCTCGGTCCCTCCCCCACCCCGCCCCCTCCTCCGCAGGCCCCAATCCCAGTCCAGTCTTCCAAAGTCTCCAAATCAAAGCTCAGCCTTTCCCTGCACCTTCCCCGCGGACTGGCTGCCCCAGTCCCCACCCCGGGCAGAGGAGGCACCTTCAGGGTTCCCCTAGAAAATCGGGCCTCGGCCCAGACCACCGAGTCCCGGACGCCCCCGGAGGGAGCCTGAAATCTAGAGTATGACACTGAGTTTCAAAGGGGAGCCGCTCAGCTCTCCGCCCACTGCCCAATCCCACCCTCGGCCCCTTCAGCTCTCTGGAGCACCAGGGATGAGGGTCCAGCCAGGGGAGAGGGCGCCCCAGGCCCCAAACTAGCTAGCGAGTCCTCGGGACCCCCACGCTCGGACCGCTTTCCAGAACTCCTAACCCTGTCGCGGGTCCGCGTCCCCCTCCCCCGGGCAGCGCGTCAAACCGGCGCATGCGCACTCACCGGATTGCCGCGTAGCTCTTTCTCCCCCCCACCAACCTTTTTTCTTTCCCCGCCCCTTCCCTCCCTCCCTCCTCTACCCGTCCCCTCCCTCTCCCCCATCAGCCCCCTCCTCGGCACTTCAGTCCGGGGAACAGCGGTGCGAGCTCCAGGCCCATGCACTGAGGAGGCGGAAACGAGGGGAACCCCCAGAGCTCCATCAAGCCCCCTTGAAAGGCTCCCCTACCCGGTCCACGCCCCCCACCCCCCCCCCCGCCTCCTCCCAATTGTGCATTTTTGCAGCCGGAGGCGGCTCCGAGATGGGGCTGTGAGCTTCGCCAGGGGAGGGGGAAAGAGCAGCGAGGAGTGAAGCGGGGGGGTGGGGTGAAGGGTTTGGATTTGGGGGCAGGGGGCGCACCCCAGTCAGCAGGCCCTCCCCAAGGGGCTCGGAACTCTTCCTCTTCACCCACGCCCCTGGTGCGCTTTGCCGAAGGAAAGAATAAGAATAGAGAAGGAGGAGGGGGAAAGGAGGAAAAGGGGGACCCCCCAATTGGGGGGGGGGTGAAGAAGAGAAGTAGCAGGACCAGAGGGGAAGGGGCTGCTGCTTGCATCAGCCCACACCATGCTGACCCCGCCGTTGCTCCTGCTGCTGCCCCTGCTCTCAGCTCTGGTCGCGGCCGCTATCGACGGTGAGTGAGATTCCGCGTCCCCCTTGGACCCCTGGGGGCACCCTCTCCCCAGCCCCCACTCCTGCATACGGATGGGGAAGGGAGACGCGGGAGGGGGTGCCTTTTGTTATCCCAGTCCAGCTGACACAGCAGCGGCCCGACTGGGGGCGGGGATGGGGGTCCGATTTGGGGGATGGGGGCCCTGGGCAAATGATGCTTCCGGGGCCCCCCAGCACAAACAAAGACCAGAGGCCTGGGTACAGAGAAGAGGGATCCCCATTTTTCTGATCCTGGGGAGGAGAGGCCTTCTTTTCCTATCTCTGTTCGGGGAGGGCCTCCGCCTCCCCTACATCCTCCAACCCCCCCACCCCCCATCTGAATTGTGAAGGAATCCGGATTTGCAATGTTCGGCTGCAAAAGGGGGTGGGGGTGGGGTGGGGGGGCTTTTTGCAGTGACCTCTGTAGCTCGAAGGGGGAGCCAGGCCAGGGGTACCCTGCTGGGCACAGGGCAGGCAGGCCCGGGAAGGCTGTGGATGGGGAGAGGGAGGGCCCCCTGCTTGGGCTGAAATGGACCCCAGAGCCCCGGCTGGAGGCCTGGGTGCTGAAGTGGGCTCTTCCCCCTCTCAGGGCCTCTGTCAGTGGCCTGGGGTAGGGCTGTGTTGGGGGGCAGAGAGGGGGAGCTCGCCATACTATGTGACTTTGAATTTTCCTTCTTAATTCCTGGGAGCTTTGAGATGAAAAAACGTCAGATGTCATCATTGGGGAAGGGGACTGGAGAATGGCCTGGAATGCTGGGGTAGGAGGGTGGGGGAGGCTGCCTTCTCCCTGACTTCTGGCTTCATCACAGTTGGATTGGAAGGAGAGCTGGAGGTTGGATAGGGATTATGGCTGTGCCCCCACGCTCCTTTAGTAAATGGGTTTATTCCCTGCACCCCTCCAAGCCCAAAATCCCATATACACACATTTTGTATATTGCAGAGTTAGGCTTAGGCTAGAACTGCGTCCTTTTGGGGAAATGGGGTGCCTCTCTTCCCTTTTCTTGTCAGCTGTTTTTTTTCTCTTACTTGTGAGTCACTGGTTCAAGTCTTGCCCAAGCTTTAAGCGTTAAGCTGGGGTCATGGGGTTGGGCTGGGCTAGGTCCCTGATTTGAGACGGGGTGGGATCTCATCCCTTCCTGTCATCTTAGCCCTCTCATCCAAAGACAAAACTGGGCCCAATACCATCATACACCCCCTCCTCTGTCCTGCTAGAGTGGGATTGGGAAAGTTTTTCTCAAACCAGACTATCTCCCTCCCTCTCCCTAACTTGCTTCAATTGGGGGAGGAGACTTACAGGGTGAGGAAGCAGCTGTGCCCCCAAAAAACATATTTAGTGGCCCTCAGTTGTGCCCTCTTGGGGACTGTCTAACCCCCACCCCCACCCCACCAATTATCTGCCCCGGAGTAGGAGAGGAGCTTTGCCTGAATATCCTCCACACATCGCACAGCCAGTCATTATCTGTGCATAGCTCCTGTCATTATCATGTGTTTTGCTCTTGTTTTCAGCCCTGTGAGGTGAGAAGGGAAACTGAGGCAGGGAGATTGGCGTTGCAACCACTTCTGAGAGGAATAGAAAAAAAATTGAGAGAGAGAGAGACCCATCAGAAGCCCCATGAAGGAGGGTGGCTAGAGTTAGGCAGCAGCAAGAGGGTTTCTGTGGAGAGCAAGGAAGGTCAGGAAGGGACCCCAGATAGTGTCACTCCCAGGGCTCTAAAGGAGTTCTATTTGCCACACCAAGTTAGTGGAAGAGAGAGACTGGACATGTTCTCCTTATCTCCCTACCCTTTCTTAAAATGTTCACCCATACCCCCTCTATCTCCAGCTCAGATCAAACTATCTGAAACCCCAGGAGAGGACCCTTCCGAAACACACACCAGTGGTTCTGCCTTGGGAGTGGGAATATAAATAATCAGCTCCACCCCACTCTTGGGTACAGGGTGGTGAGAAAGGAGAATTGCACAGAAATGTAAGTTCAACTCCATCCAGAGGCAGCCTAGAGGATCCCTTATCCCTAACCCCTGCCCTCTTGCCTCGGGGTCCATCAACACTGAACTTTCTTGTTTACTTTCCAGAGAATGAAAATGACCCAGCTCACCTGACTTAGTATGTAATCTTCCTCCTGCTATCACAGCCTTGCTGCTTTCTCTCCAGTGCAGCAATCCTAGGGGCTTTCCTACCTCTTCTACTTTCTCTTCTGTGTCTGAATCTGCCTCCGGGGTCCCCTGCCCTTTGGGGAGTAACATCACTCCCCACTAGTGACAAAATTGAGTGTACCTGCTGCTGGAGAGATTGGAGAAAGATGGGGTGGAGAATGGGAAGAGGGACTATTGAGGGCCCTGCTGAGATTGGGGAACATTTTCTAGTGGGGAGGGTACCCCCAGACAGATACAGCTCAGAGAATAAGGCTGACTTCCTCCCTCCCTTTTTCCTGACCTTTCTCCACCCACCCCCTTGAGCCAGCATATTACCAGTTACTAGAGTAGGTACAGTGGAAGTGAGTTACGAAGCTGGGGTGTTAGCGTCCTGGATCCCTGAGAGAAAGTTCCAAACTCCTTTCTCCCTGATCAGACTCACATCCTAAACGTCTCCCTTTGCCTCACTGTCTTTTAAAGCAAGAATGTGTAGAAATTCATTTTGGGGTTGGAGGGATATTTTGATGTTTAGGGCTGCTTCACTAGACATCTTTTTCTTCTGATCTTGTTCTCTTGTTCTCTCTCCTCTCTTCATTTTCTCCATTTTTTTTTTTTAACCCTCAACCACCCTTCCATCACTGAGCCTCCCAAAGGATGACAGCCCAGGTTCTGGCCAGTCAGTTCCTGTCCAGATGCCCCCATTCTTCAAAACCCCTTCCTTACCTTTTGGGAAGCCCTTCCTCACTCAAGTCTAACTCTGTCTCCTCCTGCTGCAGTGTGAGCCCTTGCACATCAGAACCCCAAAGCCTAGTTTTATTCCCTCCCAGTACTCTCTTCTCAGGGTCCTCCTTGCTCCTTAGACTCTCTACCTTTCAGGTCCTCCAGCTCTGGGTGTGGGCTTATTGCTCTTGAGGCATCTGGGTGCAGTTGAATGGTACTGTGGGAAGGCCCCTGACTTGGTGGTTCTGGATTTGAGCGGTAGAGAACCTGCCTCCCCCTTCTGTCCCAGATTTCAGCCTGGTTAGCAGGATCCTGCATTGTTTGGAGAAGGAAGCAGTTGGCTTTGGAGTGTTTCCGGTGCGATGGCCTCAGGCACCAATATAAACCCTCCCTGGGAAGGAGGTGAGGGGTATATGTGGAGAGTGGTCCCTCTTGCTCCCCCAAGGGAGATGAGAGCCTCTCCCCCCAGGCCTTAGCTTCCCTGATGGAAGAGCTCCATTTTCCTTCCTCCTTTCTACCCTTCTGACTCCAGGGGTTGTAGTGGTCCCTATTCTGGGTCTCCCTTGCATCCGGCACTGCCTAGGACCGACACTGTCTCTCCAAGCTAGGACAGATCTTGCTCCCACCCTACCCTAGGCCCAATGGGGTAGTCATTCTCTGGGTTCATCCCAGGACAACTGTGTCATCGCCTTGGCAATTTCTGGACTGAGCCCCCTTCCTGGCTTTTCTGCCTGTCTGTCTGTCTTTCTGTCTGTCTCTCAGTGTGCGCTGTCTTGGCTTTTTAGAAACTCTGTCTCTCACCCTCTCGGTTCATCTCTTACTGCCAAACCTTTGTGACATTATCTGCCCTTCTTTCTGCGTCTCTGTAACTTGTCTTATTTTTCTCTGCCTATCTCCATTTACCCACGTCTAGGCCTCTTGGTATCCCAAAAGCTTCTTGGGAGCAAGAGTCTCTTGGGGCTTCCCCACTTATCCCCTAGCTCCCTCCCCTCTGTTTTGGCTATTTTTCCCCCTTCCTGGCCAGACCCAGTGTCCAGTTCAGCACCAAAAGTTTCCTCTCCACTTTCCTCCGACTTCCTCTTTCTTCTTCCCCCTCCACTAATTTGGGGAATGGGTTTTGGAGAGAATGTTTCTGGAAGAAAAGAACTTGATACCCTTTGTGGGCTAGGAGGGAGAAAGGAGGTATTTCAGAAGGAAGGAGGGAGGTTAGACTTCTGGCAGAACTTCCTCCTGACCAGGAGCCTAAGAACTGGAGAAAAATGTAAGGAGTGAGTCAAGAGCTTGGAGCTTTTACTCTGGTGAGCATAAGCCGTGTGTGGCTGGGGTGGGGGGAGAAGGAGGGGAGGCTTAGAAATGCCTGGTGAGTGATATGGTGACCTCTGGAGGCCTTCTAGGGGTCTGGCTTTTATTTGTGGGGAAAGGAAAAGCTGGTGGGGGAGGTCACGGGTCAGGCTAATGTCCTGCTGCGTCAATATTGACTCAGAATGGAAGCGGAGACCCTTCCCCTCCCCTGTCTGTCTGTCTGTCCAGGCCGCAAAGCAGAGGCCCAGACTCAGGAATGACAAAAATGTGTCTGAGCCTCAGGAAGGAGCCACCGGGCAACACCCAAAATACATAAAATTCAATGAAAACCTCTCGGTTTAGGTTTGGGAGGCCCTTGCTGCCCCACCCCCATAGGGTTGAAAATTCAGATTCCTGCAGGCTCTGTCCCCGCCCCCTTGAGCATCCTCCCCCAACTCTGTTCCCTTAGCTATATCATGTGGTTCCCTTTCGAAAACCCCCCTCTCACCTATCTCAGAGGGGAGCCTATCTCTCCTTCTGCTGTGTCCACTCTTAAAAAGGGCCCCAAGGGTCCCTGTCATGCTTTTGCAGTCCCTGAGTCTGCTTGTCCTTTAAGAAGCACCTCTAAGGTCTTAGCTCTCTTCCTCGACCTCGCCCTCGCTCCCTCAAGGGGTATCAAAGGATGGGTTCCCCTCCTCTGGAGAAGACTCCTTCAGGGTTGGACTTCGCTGTCACCTTCTCTGGCCAGGAATTCTCACCCCACTTCCCCACCCCTAAGGTCCCAGAATGGGACAGAGGATGACAGCCAAGGCTTAAGCAGGGCAGTGGGGTCTGTGTTGTGTCTGGACGCACACCCAACTCTACACCTCCTGCCCTGGCTCCAGTTTGGTGGCCCTGGGGGCCATGGCTGGGCTGGGTGCCTGGGTTTGGGGGGGTGGGGCAGGGTGTTGGCCAAGTTAGCATGGCAGTCACATTCATCTTCAGGCAAAGCTGAGAACAGACGGCCCCTGTGTCCTGGTGTTCTTCCTCTAAACTCACTCCCTCTCCTTCCTCTCTAGTTCTCTCCTCCTTCTTCTCCTGCCTGTCTTCCCCTTCCTCTGTCCCATTCTTGCTCCTCTCTCTCTCCTCTGTGCCCTCCCCTCCTCTCTGAGGAGCCCTGAAGGCCACCCCTCATAATCCTCTCCCCACTGCCAGGGCCAGAGAACGACAGCGTGCTCCCTGTAATTTCCCTTCCTTGTTTTTTGTTTTTGTTTTGTTTTGTTTTTGAGACAGAATCTCACTCCATCACCCAGGCTGGAGTGCAATGGCACAATATCTGCTTACCGCAACCTCCGCCTCCCGCTAATTTTTGTATTTTTAGTAGAGACGGGGTTTCACCATGTTGCCCAGGCTGATCTCGAACTCCTGACCTCAAGTGATCTGCCCATCTCCGCCTCCACCTCCCAAAGTACTGGTACTACAGGCAGGAGCCACTGCGCCCAGCTGGTTTCCTTCCTTCCTTCCTTCCTTCCTTCCTTCCTTCCTTCCTTCCTTCCTCTCTCACTCCCTCCCTCCCTCCCTTTCTTTCTTTCCTTTCTTTATCTTTCTCTCTCTGTTGCCAGGCTGGAGTGCAGTGGTGCGATCTCAGTTCACTGCAAGCTCCGCCTCCCTGGTTCACCTGCCTCAGCCTCCCAAGTAGCTGGGACTACAGGTGCCCGCCACCACGCCCAGCTAATTTTTTGTATTTTTAGTAGAGACGGGGTTTCACCGCGTTAGCCAGAATGATCTCGATCTTCTGACCTCGTGGTCCGCCCGCCTTGGCCTCCCAAAGTACTGGGATTACAGGCGTGAGCCACCATGCCTGGCCTGGTTTCCTTTCTTAACCTGGCTCCATTCCATGGCCAATGAGGAAACCACCTGCTCAGTTACCGTCACTCTGTGCCTCAGCTTCCTCATGTGTGAGATGGGGGTTGCAAGGGCACCCACCTCACAGGGTTGTAGGAACTAAATGAGTTAATAGTTACTGTATTTCCAATCAGTGGCAGGTGGTTAGCAAGGTGAAAGGGTTAGCTTCTATCAGTCATGGAGACCGCCAGGTTCTCTCATGTGGGCCAGGAGGTGGGAAGGCCTTAGCGCGATGTTGTTCTCTCATCTAAACTGCAGGCCACAAAGGTGGGTTTTCTGGGTGCTGGATTCAGACACAGAAGGCTCTGCTGAGGGGAGTGGGGTTGGCTTTCCCTCTAAGCAGATGATAAGTGTCCTACCCCACCCCCATCACGGCTCCCTCCCAGCTCTGAGTGAGGCTTCCCTTGGCTGTGTAGACTGCCCCAAAGTCGTTTATTTGTTTCTTTCTTCCCTCTCCCGCTGAAGGAAATCAAAGACAGGCCTTAGCCTTCTCACTCCAGATTCCTGGGGCCTTCAACATCAGCCCTGACAGGAAGTTCTTTCACGTATCTCTCTGCAATCCTTGTGCTGGCCAGGCCCTCAGGAGATGTGGCCCCCTCCCCTGGTGCTGCTGTGGGATAGGGGCCTGGTCCCTCCTCTTCCTTTCACTTGCCCCATCCCCCATCCCCTCCCTGCAAGAGCACATCTGGTTTGTGAATCTCTCTCATTCCAGCTTTTGGAGTTTGCCAGCTGCTGTTTCCTCTGTGGAGTTCAGGCCAAAAATGGGGGTGGGGGACAGCGGGGGGACTCAGTGAAGGCTAAAGGAGGGGGCACCATAGCTGGGATGTGAAATGGAGGGGAGGTTAGGTGACCACCCAGTGACCTCAGGCCTTGGCTGTGCGCTCTGCCCCTGGGAGGAGCCAGGGCATGGACCAAGTCCCAGGTGGGTGGCACGGGGGTCTGTTTCTGGGCTCCAAACATCCCATCTGCCTCTGAGTCCCATTCCAGCCCCCCTCTTCCCCCTCAGCCGGCCACGGCTGGTCAGGGGAAGCGGACAGTTCTCCGGCATGCTAACTAGGCTGGCGGGCTGTGTTTCCCGGGAAGACCTCACAGCTGGCCCAGTGGGGCAATGAACTCAGCATTATCCACCTCCTCAAGGGGCCTTTATTCCAGGCTCAGGGTGGGGGCCAGGAGAGGGGGGCTGAAGGGGGAGCCTGGCTAGGCCATCCTTGATGTGTTTCCTGAACTCGGTCATTTTGGCCAGGGGCCTGAGTGCGGTCCCCCCTGCCAGCGGTGGGGGTTAGGAGGGAGGACATCTCGGTGTGGCTCCCATCAGACTCCCTCCCTCCTCTGAACCCCCCTGACATTTTCCTTATACTTCTGTCTCTGCCCTGCATTTGCATTAGTTGGGTACAGCTGTCTTCTCAGGCGACTCTGGCTTCTGCGGGGCAGAGGGTCATCTCACCCTCCTTGGCACCCTGATGCCTAGTGCAGTGCCTGGCATAGAGCTGGCCTTCAGTGTGTGCCAGCAGAATAGAAATGCGATGGCACAGGCTGAGGAAAAGGCACGAAAGGCCGGGAGACTGGGAGCCCAGCCTTGGGTGGGGGAGAAGGGGTGGGTGACTGTTCCTCCTGTGAAGGATGTGGTGACAGAGGTTGGGAGGAGTGGGAATGGGAGGTCTGGTGTGGATTTCACTGGTTCAGAGTTTGGAGTCAGCTTAGCTGGTCTGAGTCCTGGTTTTGTCACTTGCCAGCTATTTGACCCTGGCCAAGTCACCTGGCTCAATTTCTTCATCTGTGAAATGGTGGTATTAGTTGTCCCCACTTTGTCATACTGTGGAGGGGATTAAATAAGATGATACATGGAAAAAACTGCTTTACCACAGTTCTTGGCACATACTGAGCCCACAACAAGAGTTAGTTGTCAGCCAGGCACGATGGCTCACTCCTGTAATCCCAGCGCTTTGGGAGGCTGAGACAGATGGATCAGCTGAGGTCGGGAGTTCGAGACCAGCCTGACCAACATGGAGAAACCCTGTCTCTACTAAAAATACAAAATTAGCTGCACGTGGTGGTGCATGCCTGTAATCCCAACTACTCAGGAGGCTGAGGCAGGAGAATCCCTTGAACCCGGGAGGCAGAAGTTGCAGTGAGCCAAGATTGCGCCATTGCACTCCAGCCTGGGCAATAAGAGCAGAACTCCATCTCAAAAAAAAAAAAAAAAAGAGAGAGTTACTTGTCACCACTCTTAATTCCTCCTTGGGGATGAGGGAAGAGAATGGGTAGGAGTGAAAGAAGTCTGGTTGGGGTGGGAGGGTAGGGCCAAGAGGTCCTGAATATAGTAGCTAACTAGGTTGACTGGACTGAAACCAGTTCCTAGAGTTCATTTCAGCCATCCCCCTTCCTCTGCTCCCCAATTCTGATATCTTGAAAATCTTTAGGTGCTTCTTCCCTCTAAGGATGTCTACTGAAACTACCCCTGAGGTCTAACCAAGGGAGGCTGTGTCTTTAGAGAATGGAGAGGACAAGACAGGTGGATCACCTGAGGTCAGGAGTTTGAGACCAGCATGGGCAACATGGCGAAACCCTGTCTCTACTAAAAATACAAAAATTAGCTGGACATGGTGATGCATGTCTGTAGTTCCAGCCACTGGGGAGGCTGAGGCGGGAGAATTGCTTGAGCCCGGGAAGTGGTGGTTGCAGTGAGCTGAGATTGTGCCACTGCACTCCAGCCTGGGGGACGGAGTGAGACCTTGCCTCAAAAAAAAAAAAAAAAAAAAAATTAGGGAATGGAGATGGAAGCAGGGCTCTCCATCCTGCCCATTCCTGCCCAGCCTTGCCCTCCTGTGCCTCTGCTAATACCATCTCCAACTACTGTGTGTGCGAAAGGCATCCCTCCCCACTGCTTCCAGCTAGGGGCCTAGTGATTAGGGGTTGGGAAGTATGGGGTGATGGGTCAGGGGACCAGGAGCGTCCCAGAAGGCAGAGAAGCAGAGAGGTTGGATAAGACCAGCTCTGGGCCTGTAGTAGTAGTCAGAGGAAGATAAAGAGAAAACATGTCAAGGCCTAAATGTACCCCCCTTCACCATCACTCTGTCATCAAAGCCAGGGGGTGCTGATGTCTGATCACAGTAACCAAAAATAGCAAAGGCTTTGACCCTGACTCCTAGGAACAGGCAGCCTAGAGGACTTGGAGGGGTGCAGTAAAATGTGCTTCTGGATCCCCCCACCCCCACCACAGATACACGGTGTGTAGGAACTACCCAAAGCCACCCCCTGACACCCTCAGGCACATAGACCATGGCTCAGGGTCTGGGCCAGATGGAAACTGATGCTAGGGAAGGAAGAGGAGTCCTAAGGAACTTTAGGGCCACAGAGTCAGCCTCCACCCTTCATTTATATCCCCTTTCTTTCCTTGCTCTAGCCCCTAAGACTTGCAGCCCCAAGCAGTTTGCCTGCAGAGATCAAATCACCTGTATCTCAAAGGGCTGGCGGTGTGATGGTGAGAGGGACTGCCCAGACGGATCTGACGAGGCCCCTGAGATTTGTAAGTACCTTTTCTGGATTCTTCTCCCCAAACCCTTAACTTATCCCTCTTCCTTTGGCAGATGTTTGGGAGGAGGACAGCTGATCCCTAGCCTGGCATGGACCTTGCGCAGTGATTGTATTTGTCCATGACACAGCTAAAACTGTCCTTTACCCCCTTCAGAATGCTTCGCGTGGTGCCTGTTGGGCTTAGAAATGGCGCCTCAGATTTCTCCCTCAGGTGATGCACCCCAAGACAGTGTTCTCTGGGCTGACAACTTTGCTAGAAGATGGCCTGGCCTCCCTTTCCTTCCAGCTCTTCCCTCGTTCCCCCTCTCATCCTCCCTGACCGTTGATGATTGGCCCCAGGTCTTGTCGGATCCTCAGATCTTCCTCTGTCCTTTTGCTCTCGGGCCAGAGGCCACTGGCGCTTGCTCAGCCCCATACCAGAAGCCCCACCCCTGTGCGTTTCCCGCCACCCCCGCCTTCCCCTGCCCCCAGTAAGTGGTGTAATCAGAGGCAGCTGTTTTAACTGGGAGAAAGGTCCCCGCCCAGCTTTTGCCCTGCCAAGGGAGGTGGAGAACTTGTTGGTGGGACCCCAGAGTCCTGGATAGCTGGCACAGTCCTGGTGGCTCCACCTTTAGCCCCTCCCCTGCTTGGTTAATCTGGGCCAGGGTCAAAGCGACCCTGCATTCCTAGGTCTGTCTCTGTTCTCTCTCGTGGGCTTTATCCTGCTCCAGTCCTATCTGGTGTCCTGTCCCCACACCCCCACCCATAATTATCAGGGGTAAATTTAGGGCTGGAAAGGGAGCCACGAATGGGCTCTGCCTTACCCCTACACTCTGCCCTGGAGGGTGGGGGCCGGGGTATTCAGCGAGTATATGTATGGCGGGGTGCTTCAGCCTGGAGTCTCTTCTTGTCTGATGCCACCTGCTCCCCCACACTTTTGACCCTGATTCTTGGGCATTAGAAGTAAAGAAAGTCATGCAGAAGGGCCAGATCTGGCTCTTTTTGTTCATTCTTCCTTCAGTTTGCTGTAAACCTCACCTTATATGCATTACTACTCTGTTCACGCTCATACCCCCTGGACTCATAACATCACACACAGACCCACCTGGCACTGATGAGCCCACCTCCCACCCAAAGGCACAAACACATTCTCCCAGTAACACAGAGTCACACTCAAATGTGGATGCAGAAACACACTGTATACTCAGACAGATGTCCCCAGACACAGAAACTCAGATTGATTCACATGGAAACTCACATACTGAGGCCAGAAACACCAGCATACAGAAAGACACACAGATACACTCTCACTACACACCCCTGCATGCTATACAGCCACACCCTCAGTTGTGTACGTGGACTCCTGTCCAGGCACACATGGATCATAGACACTGTCACTCACACACCATGTCCAGGCTTGGGGGCCAATAGACAGTAGTCTCTCTATCTCATCCATCCTCCAGAGCAACAAAGGAAGTTCCAGAGATGATATGACCAGTTGGTCACAACCTTCTTTTTTTTTTTTTTTTTTTAAGAGGTGGGGTCTCACTATGTTGCCTTGGCTGATCTCAAACTCCTGACCTCAAGTGATCCTCTGATCCTCCTGACACAGCTTCCCAGAGTTCTGGGACTATAGGCGTGACCCACCATGCCTGGCCAGACCGCAACCTTTGATTCTTCCCAAATCCTTCTATCAGGCCTGTCGCTTTGGGGTTGGAAGTCTAGAATAGTGCTGTCCAATAGAAATGTATTAAAAACCACATGTGCTATTTTGAAATTTTCTAGTAGCCACATAAAAAAGGTAAAAATGAACAGATGAAATTAATTTGAATATTTTATCCAGTGGATCCAAACTATTATCTCTTTAGTACAGTATATTCATATAAAATCATTAGCAATCTTTTGCATTTTTCTGGTAAGTCATCAAAATCCAGTGTACATTTTATACTTACAGTTTGAACTTGTTGCCTTTCCAGTGCTTGATAGCCACATGTGGCTGGGCTACGTATTGGACAGTGAAGGTCTAGAACATTTGGTACCACTCTTGGCCCTGGGTTCTGCAAACTGGGAGCTACGGGAAGGAGTTTTTCTTTATCATTGGAGTTTCTCTGCCATGGACTCTGCTTCCCTCAGCTCATCAAAACCTGTTTTTGTTTGTTTGTTTTGAGACAGATCTCGCTCTGTCATCCAGGCTGGAGTGCAGTGGTGCAATCTCAGCTCACTGCAACTTCTGCCTCCTGGGTTCAAGCGATTCTCATGCCTCAGCCTCCCGAGTAGCTGGGACTACAGGTGCATGCCACCATGCCTGGCTAATTTTTTGCATTTTTTAGTAGAGACGGGGTTTCACCATGTTGGCCAGGCTCATCTTGAACTCTTGACCTCAAGTGATCTGCCCACCTCAGCCTCCCAAAGTGCTAGGATTACAGGCAGGAGCCATCACTCCCGGCATCATCAAAACTTTTACTGACCTCAGTCACCATAAAAAACCAGGCTATCCTCAGCCTGTCTCCTGAGCATAGAATGTTGAGGCATTGGGGTCCATAGGTATGGGACATTGCGGGGGTGGACTCTTTGCTGAAGGCCTAGTCTCTACCTCCGCCTGTTTGCCTACAGGTGTGTGACTACTGTGGGGAATGCCGTAACAGAGTTCTAGGTGGAAGAGTCTAACTAGCCCTGAGACCTCCTGAGATCTGAAACCCCAGTTTTATCTCCCCTCGTCCCCAGTGAACAGCTGGCCAGAGAGCCACCATAGCCAGCTTGTTCATACCCACCCTTCTGTCTGCCCTCAGGTCCACAGAGCAAGGCCCAGCGATGCCAGCCAAACGAGCATAACTGCCTGGGTACCGAGCTGTGTGTTCCCATGTCTCGCCTCTGCAATGGAGTCCAGGACTGCATGGACGGCTCAGATGAGGGGCCCCACTGCCGAGGTAAGCACTTTTCCACTCTCTACTCTCCTGTGTGGATGCAGCATGTTGCCAGCCCACCTTCCGAGGACTGTCCTGGCACCTTCAGTGGGGATGAGGCCTTGTCCTGGTCCCCTGCCTAGATTTGCCTTCAGAGAGCAAATGAAATTGATGTGCCCCATGGGCCTGGAGCTTGGTCAGACAGCCCTGTGGGCCTCAGCCGTGGGCCCTAGCCTGGGCACTTCCCTCTGGCTCTATGTTCTCGGACTAGTCACTACTGCTCTCCAGGTCGCAGTTTTTCTTCTGTAAGATGAGAGATCAGTGTTTTCATACATTTTTTAAAATAGTATGATCCTTTCTTCAAAAGGTTTTCTGCATGAAGCCTGAGTGTGAACACAGGGAGGAGCAGAGGTGCTGTGACTAAAGCTTAGCAATCTAGTTTAGTCCACCTGCCACCCCTATGGGTGCCCTAGAAGGCATCCCCCAGGAGCTGCAGATCTTTGGGGGGCCCTAAAGCTGCCTTGGTCCCTCCCTCTCTGACAGTCTGGACTGTCTGAGGTGGTTGATAGGAAAACCATTCAGGCCGAGGTGGGAACATTAGGATGATAAGTCAGACTGCTTCCAGCCTGTGGCTCAGGTCACCAGCTCTACAGTCTTTACCCCAAAGGGCCCTGTGGGCCATGGAGAGTCCGGTCACAGCGTGAGCATTTGAGAGTCGTGTCGGGGGAGGAAGAGCCTCAAGCCTGCATGTTAGGGAATAATGGCTTCTCCCTTCTCTTGTCCTCCGGGTCCAGGCCCAGAGCAAGAGGCCAGCTTTGAGAGGCCATGAGGCTTTGAGAGGCCATGAGCGTGGCCCTAGGGGAGGGGCTGTGCTTGGGTGTGGGGGCAGCGTCCTGTGCTGTGTGCCCGAGAAAACATCTGTCTGTGGGAGGAGACTTGTCTGGATCCTGTTCACTAGGAAGGAGCAGGGAGGATGGAGCAAGGGAGTTTGTGGAAGATTTTTCTCCCTTTCTTTGGTTGGTTTTGCATGTTTTCATCTGAAGCTCCTGGGACAGGATGCAGAATGTGGGCCTAGGGGCTGACTTAAATGACAACGCGCACCCCTTCCTCTCGGGTGGCGTGTGTTCAAGTTTGCTTCCTTTTGAGTACCTTTACAGTCTCTAAAACAACAGAGAACTTCAAAAACCTCAGGTCTGAACCTCCTTCTCTGATATTACAGAAATTGGCCTCCTCATCCCCTCACCCTATACCCAGAAAAGTTACTCTTTTCTAGGTTTTCCAGAGCAAATGGTATTTTCCCCCTCTGTGGAGGAAGGCTGGGCAGGCAGCACGAATGGCTCTCGGGTGGAAGTGGGGAGGAGAAAGAATTGCTGGGGTTTGGCCCCCCATCCCAACTCTTCCTGGCAGGCTTAGTGCCTCTAAACGTCTTAGCATCTTGGGCGGCTCTCTCTCCTAGGTGGGGGTGGAGGGGGAAGCCAGGGTGTGAGGCCGCTGGACAAAGGGGTCTTTGTGGCCAGGCTGCCTGGCCCCACGCAAGGCCATTAACTGGGTCGCTGGTCTAGGGGGGGCAACTGCTCTCCCACCTCTCCCCCCTCCTGTCTCATTCCCTTCTGTCTCCCCTGTGGAAGTGGGTCAGTGGCAGGAGAAAGATTAGAAAAGAATCCAGAGGGAACCAGTTTTGCTCCTCCTTCCCGTCCTCTACCTGGGCCTTAGGTCTTCTCTCTGAGGCCTCTAGGGCTTGGGGGATGAGTTAGACGGGTGCTTCCAGGCCAGAGCTGGGATCCTGTGGGGACAGACACAATTCCATGCCCAATCTTCAGCCCCAGCTGAAGCCAACATTGTAATCTCCAGGCAGTGTGGACAAGAGGCATACGAAAGGGATAAGACACACCGTCCCCTCTTCCTGATGACCCCAACAAAGTGCCAGAACCCCTCTCAATGGGGACAGAGGTAGCCCAGAACATCCAGAACAGGGACATGTGGGTTCTAAGCCATCACTTGCTGTGTGACCTTAGGCTTTTCTTATAGCCTCTCTGGGCATCAGTTTCTTCACTTGTGAAATATGGTAGATGCTTCCTAAGGCCCCTTCCATCTCTGACACTGCAGCCCTTAGAAGTGGTTTCTGAAGGTTGACTGGGTTTAGGGGAAGGGTGTGGCCTGCGTGCGGGTGCCAGATCTGGTGACCTGAATGTGTCTCTCCTGCCCCCACACAGAGCTGCGAGGCAACTGCTCTCGCCTGGGCTGCCAGCACCATTGTGTCCCCACACTCGATGGGCCCACCTGCTACTGCAACAGCAGCTTTCAGCTTCAGGCAGACAGCAAGACCTGCAAAGGTATGTGAGTGCATATGCCTGTGTGCATGTGTGTGTGCCAGTGGCCAGTTGAGGTGGGCAGGGAGGGGCAGAGAGGGGTAGGGAGCTTGGCTGGAATAAGAAACTAGAAGGAAGGTGCAAGAGAGGGGGTGCCACCACCCCAGGGCATGACTGTGAGCTCTAACCATTTGCTTCCACCAGACTTTTAAAAATTCACCTTAAAATTATAGTTTATATGTAAATTTTTCTGTTGTAAAAAACTGAAGCATTAACAGATAAAACCAAAGTCCCCTTTGACAAATCCCCCTCAATTCTGGTCCCCTTCCCTTCTCCCTGGAGTTCAACTCTATTATCAGTTTGCTCTCTCTCTTTCAGGCCCCTTTTTATGCGTTTGTCTGTGTGTATTCACAGAAAATCTAATTGGAAGTACTGCTCAAGAGTACTGTGTGCTCTTTTTTGCGTAAATGATACTATACTGTATGTATTATTTTCAAGTTTTTCACTCATCAATATGTTCCACAATTTTTTTCTGTATTAATATGTAAAGATCTACATCATTCTTTTAGAAACCACTGTGACGTATGACTTTTACCACAGTTTACTTAGTCACCTCCCTGTTGATGAGTAAGATGTTCCCAATTTTTCACTGCTACAAGCAATGCAAACTTTTCTGTTTTAAATTTGCCTCCCTCGGGTCTTTGCGCAAATGCCACCTTCTCAGGTGCCACCTTCTCAGTCAGGCTGTCCCCTGACTCCTCTAAAATCATACCCCTGCCATCTGCATTCTCCATCCCTGTTCTCTTTCCGTGGCACTAGCACCTCTAACATATACTTTATTTACTTTGTTTCATTTGTTTTTCACCCAGGCTGGAGTGCAGTGGCCGGATCTCAGCTCACTGCAAGCTCCGCCTCCCGGGTTCACGCCATTCTCCTGCCTCAGCCTCCCGAGTAGCTGGGACTACAGGCGCCCGCCACCTCGCCTGGCTAGTTTTTTGTATTTCTTAATAGAGACGGGGTTTCACCGTGTTAGCCAGGATGGTCTCGATCTCCTGACCTCGTGATCCACCCGTCTCGGCCTCCCAAAGTGCTGGGATTACAGGCTTGAGCCACCGCGCCCGGCCTTCATTTGTTATTATAGTAACTATATTTCATTTATTATCTGAATATAAGTTTCCTGAGGACAGCAATGTGGGTCTATTTTAAAGTTCACTGATGTACCTCTGGCACCTGACACATAGTGGGGACTCAATAAATCTTCCCTGCATGAATGAATGATATGCACATGTGTGTTTCTCTAGAGTGGATTCCAAGACTAGACTTGCTGAGTGATAAGGTTTGCACATTTCATGCTGTAATAGATTCTGCCGAACTGTCCTTCAAGGTGGCTGTAAGGATGGACACGTTGGTCACGTCTGATGATCACCCACTTCCCTGCCCTTGTCACACTGGAAATGACCACATTCTTGTCCTTTCCCCGGCAGATTTTGATGAGTGTTCAGTGTACGGCACCTGCAGCCAGCTATGCACCAACACAGATGGCTCCTTTGTATGTGGCTGTGTCGAAGGATACCTGCTGCAGCCGGATAACCGCTCCTGCAAGGCCAAGAATGGTGGGTGGGGTTGCCTGTGGCCACAGTGCTAACTAAGCCCCCTCAATGCTATTCCCTGATGGGTGGTGGCCTGAGAGGTGGTCCTAGAGCCCTGGCTACACTGACTCTTCTCTTCCCCATTCTCAGAGCCAGTAGACCGGCCCCCTGTGCTGTTGATAGCCAACTCCCAGAACATCTTGGCCACGTACCTGAGTGGGGCCCAGGTGTCTACCATCACACCTACGAGCACTCGGCAGACCACAGCCATGGACTTCAGCTACGCCAATGAGACCGTATGCTGGGTGCATGTTGGGGACAATGCTGCCCAGACGCAGCTCAAGTGTGCCCGCATGCCTGGCCTAAAGGGCTTTGTGGATGAGCACACCATCAACATCTCCCTCAGTCTGCACCGTGAGTCACCTGCTCTCAGCTTGGAGGGCTGGGGAGGGTAGGGGAGACAGGAAAGCTGGAAGCTGTCTGGAACAGAGGCCGGGAGTTACACAGGATGGCTCCTGTCTGGGGCAGGAGAAGCAGGAGGCTGGATACAATGGTGTGTGTTTGAGGCAGGGGCAGAGCTCCCTCCCAGCTCTCTGAGCAAGTGTCTGGATGGTCCCTGCATTTCTGGCCAAGGGCTGAGGGGGCAATGAATGGTCAATCTCCAGAGACCAGGGACTGTCCCTTCTCTGAGAGGGGAGTGTTGACTAGACTGCAGAGGGACTTTCCAGTGCGGTGGGAGCCAAGGCTAGGGAAAGAAGGAGCGGAAGCCTGAGGTGCCCTGTTAGGCTGCAGCTGAGGGTAAAGGAGCTGGGGCCCAGCTGCTCTGTCTCCATGGGCCATCGTTTCCCTCGGGGACCATTGCCAATGGACTCTCTGCTGCCATCGGGGGAGGGCAGTACTGAGGTTATTTCTCTGTGGCTTTGTGGCAGTGAATGAGGCTGGGAGAGAAGCGTGAGCCACATGAGATTTTAGAATATCCTGGATGCTTCCATTCAGGCTCCTACCTAGGCTACACTTTGCTGTCCTAGTTGTGGAAGAAGGGGTGTCACAGGAAGGGGCGCGAGCATAGCTGGGTGTAGACCCACTGCCAGGAACAGCCCTGCCCATCTCAGATGCTGTTACACCAGCAGCCTTAAAGTCAACATCTGGCAGCATCACATTTCCAACGAAATGCACCACAGGGCTGAGAGGAAGAATCTGGCCTGTGGTTGATCTGACCCCCTGAGGGAGACTAACTTGATCCCTGACTGTTTAGTAAACCAGAATTCCCATCTCTGCCTTGGTTTCCTAATCTGCATAATGGGTTTGAGCTTATCTGTCCAGATCAGATTAACTAGAGTGAAAGCCAGTGGTAAAGGATAGCACGCTTTGAATTGAGGATTGTGAACCTTGGGCCTCTCTAGAAGATCTTCAAGTTTCTTTATTTGGTTCTTGTGATGGAAAGAAAGATCCCAGGAGATTACAAGGGATTCATTCTGGGAGAGAGAAAGGCCCCTCCCCGGGATGGTGGAGAGCAGGGGTCCTTCTGAGAGCCCTCACTCTCCGTGGCCTCAGCTTAAGGTTCACATTTCAGCCTTTGGCTCCTCCAGAGCATCCCTGATAGCGTCCTTGTGATAGGTCCACAGCTCACCTGTGATCAGACATGTGTCCTCCTTGGGGTGCTGAGCTGGGGGTTGTCAAGCCTGGTTGGCTGAGCTCTTAACGCGTGGGTGGCTCAGGGAACCCCATGGCCGATAGGGTGGGATTGGCACTAGACCCTCTTGTGCAGCTGCCCTCCCCCTGTTCCATGTCTATTGCCCTACTTAACAGGCCTGTCTGGGCAGACAGCCTGTCAGTTCCCTCCCCAGCCCTGCATCTGTGCCATACAGTGGGCTTGTGGGTAGGTGGCTATGGGGTGTCCTGGAGGGAACCTTCTCAACTTCTACTCTGGCCTCGTCTCCTTATCTGACTTCCTCCCCAAGAGAAGCCGGTACCCCTCCCTTGGCAAACAGATTTGCCTTGCCTCCCAGTCTGCTAAACTCATTGGGCCTCTCAGGGGCAGAGTCCAGGAGGCTAGAAGAGTCCAAGGGGAAATGCTTGTGGGGTAAATGAGTGGGTTTCTCTTGTCCCAGCTTCTGTCCCTTCCTCCTTGCCCTCCCCCTGCTCCACACCCCTGCCGCCTGAATGTCTGGCTGTCACCCTGAGGATGGTTGTTTTGCTCTCTCCCACAAACTAATTATGGGTCCCAAACTGAGGATGTCAGTGTCTCTCCCCTAGCCCCTCCCCCAGTTCCCGGGTCATCCCCCTCCCCAGGAGACGCTGACTGGCCTGTCCTGGTGTGTGGGGTGGCTGGTCCCAAGCACTCACCTGCACAGCAGCTGCTGGCCTGTAATTAGCTCCCCAAGGAGGATGATGAAGAAAGGCTACAGCTTTCTCCTGCTTTCACTCTGCCCTCTGGGGCAGCCCTGCCTGCAAGCCTTCCATTCTGTGCTGTGACTGTGACCTCTGTTGGATCCCTGGGGCTGAGCCTCATGCAGCAGGGGTGCACACAGAGGGAGGAGTCTAACAATTGAGGGGTGTTCGAACCAGCGAGACCAGCCCGCTGGTGCAGGCAGAAGAGGGAGTCTGCCCCAGAGAAAACTCTGGAAGCAGAAATAGAATAGAAAGAAGGAAGGAGGCCAGGAAATGAGCCTGGTTCACATGTGTCCTGGGCCATGTGAGTCAGACCTGCTGTGGAGTCCTGAGAGCCCCCGAGGGCCCCCCCGAGGCCCTGCAGTGTGTGCACGTTCCTCTTCAACACCCCAGGGCTGCTGACCCTCCTGCCCCAGGCCCAGTGTCATCCCCCTGGGTGGGGTGGATCATCTCTTTTTCTCCCACCTGAGATTACCTCCCCTTTCCCTCTGCCACTGGCCTAGTGGTTTGGGGAGGTCTATGAGGCTCGAATTCCAAGACCGGAGAACTCGATGGTGAGAGCTGGAAGAGGAGGGAAGACCCTTGGCCAGCACCAAGAGCAGCCCTTTCACTACTGCTTTCTCAAAGGGGCTATGCATTGATTTGATTGTAGGTGGTACCTGCACAAGTTTTTTTGTTTGTTTTTGTTTGTTTGTTTGTTTTTTTAACTGTTACGTTTTTATTTGATATACATTAGGAAACTCCTGTAACTAGCACATCAAATCTGTTATTTCAGCAATTGTTTAGGATGCAGTGAAATAAGAAAAGTAAGTTAATTGAAATATCTGGCAATAAACAGTAGCACAAGCTGTACATAAGCATGGCAGACATTTTGAAAGTGATACACAAAAGACTAAAGTTCTGAAAATTGAGACCCAGAGGGATCAACAGGCCTGATAGTCCCTGAGTCAGGAACCAGGCCTGCGCACTCTCGCCCCCACCTGTGACCAGTCTCTCAGCTCCAGAGGGCTATGGAGCCTGTAACCCCAGCTTTGTCCAGCCTCCTGCCAGGCTGCCCCTGGGCAGGGCTGGTGGTGCAGTCTACCCACCCCAGCCCAGCCCTGCATTTCCTAAGCTGAGCTCCTCTGATCTGTATTCCCTTCACCTTGGAGGATGCCACCACTGTAGAAAGAATGAGGCAGACTGCAAGAGTGGGGCCCTGGGAACATGTGTGTGTATGGTGAGGGGAGGTTCTGAGGTTGTAAATAGAGGCCTTAAAGGAAATCGGGTTTGCTGAAGTCACTCAGGAGTTTGGACTGTGTGTGAAAGGATGGTCTGAAGGGGCCCTCAGAGGTCTCAGGGTTCCGCTCCCTGCACCATGCTGCATGGGGAAGAAGGAGGTGGCCGGGGAGCTCAGCAAAGGCCCCCTAGGCTGCAGGCAGCAAGGTTGCGAAATGGGTCCCCAGGTCCAGCTGGCCAACTTCACTTTTCCCTTCCTCTCCCTTTCTTTTATTTATTTTTTTAGTGTGTGTGTTTTCGAAATCACAACAGGAAATGGGGTAGTGATTTGTCTAGAGGGGAGGCAAAGAAGGGGCAGACAGCTGCCCCTCTGAGTCTAATGAACTGGCTGCTGCTGCTGGAAGGGGTGCTACCTCCTCACTGTGCTGGGCACCCCTGGACCCTCTCAGCCGCCCACCCATGCCTACAGAGCACTTCCAGACTTCACATGTGAAAGCTAACCATGCCCCTCCTTTCCCTTTCTGACCCACAGGATGCCAGGCTGTTTGGGAAGGGGTGGCTCTAGCCACCCTACTCTTTGGCCTTGGGCCCCCTGCATCCTGGCACTTTTGCTTCCCATTCCTGTTCTGAGTTTCCTAATCATTTAACAGCTCACTCTTGCTCCTCCTCTCTCCTGGCCAGGGCCAGCCCTGTGTCTCCCGGCCCAGATCCAGCCCTGTCCTCTCCTCCCCCGCTGTCTCCTTGAAGTTGCCTCTCCACCCAGACTGCTCCCAGCACTCCCCTCGCTGTTTTCAAGCCAAAGGAAGTAACTTAAGCAAGAGAGATGTGTTTTAGAGCCCGGCAAGGATTTCTCAATAGAGGGAAGACCCTAGGATGGGCTGAGCGGAATCCAGGCGTCATCCCTGGGATCTAGGTTGAAATGCCTCTTGGGGACCTAAGCCAGGCAGGGGAAGGTAGCGGTACATAACTTCAGACTGAAATCACAGGCAGGAGCAGGAAGGGAGCCCAGGGGAAGGAGGTGACACAACACGGCTAAGCTCCAGACTGGCTGGTGGAAGGAGGAAGAGCTGAAGTCGGGACCCAGCAGGAAACAAGGAGCATGAGGCCACGTCATTTAGCAGAGCTGCCAGGCTCACCACGAGGCCTCCTTTTCACCTTCGAAGTCCTCAGACTCTCCGCCATCTCTCCCAGCCCCCAGGCAAGATCCCTGAGTGGGATTACTAGACAGACTGCCCTCTCCCACTGTCTTGGAGTGTCCCAAGGCCAGAGAGGGAGGATCCTGGCAGTAGAAGAGCGGGGGGAAATGATGTCCCAGCTCTAGAACAACAGACTGGGGGACTCAGTCTTCAGTAAATATTTGTTCAACGGATCAATACATGTGTGTCAGGCGCCTGGGACAGAGACAAAAGGCAGCACCCTCCTCACAGTATTTGTAGTCAGGTGAAGAGGCCATGATCAAATAAGCTCCAGAGGCCTATGGAGCCTGTAACAGGAAAACTTCCTTCTTTTTTTTTTTTTTTTTTTTTTTTTTTTGAGACAGATTCTTGCTCTGTTGGCCAGGCTGGAGTGCAGTGGCGTGATCTCGGCTCACTCCAAGCTTTGCCTCCCGGGTTCACGCCATTCTCCTACCTCAACCTCCTGAGTAGCTGGGACTACAGGTGCCCGCCACCACGCCCGGCTAATTTTTTTGTATTTTTAGGAGAGTCGGGTTTCACTGTGTTAGCCAGGATGGTCTCGATCTCCTGACCTCGTGATCTGCCCACCTCGGCCTCTCAAAGTGTTAGGATTACAGGCGTGAGCCACTGCTCCTGGCCTCGAAAACTTCCTTCTAATAGGACAAGCTTCCTTCTGGGAGCCTGAGCCGAGTCTTGATGAATAGTAGGTGTTAGCCCCAAATGGCCCACCTGGAGGGCCCACCCAGAGTCAGGAGACCACAGGGCTCTGGCTGGAGGCACAGAGGGCGACTTGGTGGAAAAGATGGGAAAGGATGGGCTTGGGGAGGGGAGGACATGGTGGGAACTGCAGCCCCCATGTGGGGAGTGTTTATCATGCACCAGGCCCAGTGCTAAGTGCTGTTAGTCCACCATCCAGTTCTACAGATGAGGAAACAGAGACTCAGAGACATTAAGTAACTTGCCTATAGCCTCAGTTGGAAGGTGATGGAACCAGAATTCAAACTCAAGCTGTGAGTGTCTAGGGCCCAGCTGGACCCAGGGCAGAGCAGAATGATAGGAGGAGAGGTGGGGAGGCTCCTGGAACAAGGGCCAGAATCTAGTGTGCTCCCTGGGGATGTGGTTAGAGGTCCAGGGACCTCTTTGGATGTGTATACACTCTTTGGGTGTGTAGATGTGTTGGGTGACATTTTCTCAGGGCATAAAGGCTTCTTCCTTCAGAGTTCCTTATTTTAGAGCAGGTGACTAGAATCCTGCAGCTGAAGCTAGAGTCTTCTTGGGCATGGGGTGGGGCCTGTGTGTTTGAGAAAGCAGCCACCATGTACGGAAATGCCTCTTGAACAATGGGAATGATGAAGAAGTTGAGAAAAGCTGGAGTTGTAGTGAGTGCAGATGCTGAGCAGTGGGATGGGGTGCAAGGACACCAGGTCTATTCTGGGGCCTGGAACTGAAAGTCCTCTGTGACATCACGGGTAGCTGTGGTCTCTCGTCTGACTCCTGCACCTCTTCCCTGCTTCCTAGCCTCCCTCTTGATGCTGGAATCCCCTGCCCTTCTGCCCCTAAACCGTCCCCAACTCCTCCCACAACACAGCCTCCCTCTCTCCCCTTGGGTTTATTTGAGATTCTCCCGTCCTCAGGATTTTCGGTCTTTGGCCAGAGCCCCTTTTAGAAGGTGCGCTGGGGTGAGTTGGCCCTTAGAAGGCTGGGCCGCAAGGGGATGGCTCCCCTCAGGGTTGGTGGAGCCAGAATGATCAGCATCTCTGGGCTGAAGCCCAGGACTCCACCTGGACCCCAGTTCATAAGACAGAGAGGGGTGGCCCAGATACTGCCTATAGGGCAGCCCTGGAGGCAAGGTTCCTCTTCTCAATTCAAGCCCATCTCTCTACACTGGCCTTGGAGTGGTGGCCAAGTGTATGTGTGCGGGTGACTGTGTATGCATGTGTGTGTGTGCATATGTGCGTGTGTGGTGGGGCAGGCAGAGGAATCTGAACTTTAGGAGAGAGAAAAATAATGTGGTGCAGGGGGTTGGATAACAAAGGATTTTTGCTTGCAACTAATAGTCTCCAGCTGCAAAAATACCAAAGGGGAGGCCAGGCAGGCTGAGGACTCCAATTCTTGCCAACTCCTCACCGGCCTGCTGAGTGGGGCCCTGCCTGGCCTTTGGGGAGGTGGAAGGGAGACCGGCCAAGGGTAAATATCTGAGAGCAGGATGATCTCTCTGCCTTCCTTCCCGGAATTGGGAGGGAATCCAGGCCACATCCTGGGGCTGGGGGCGCTGATTGTGGAGCTGCACCTGGGATGGTGGCATCAGATCTCTGCAGGTTTCTTCCTCCTCCCTCTTGCCAAGAGAAGGGTGGATAGGGGGAGCAGGGGCAGGTTATTGCCAGCCCTAGGGCTGGGCAGTGACTCAGGGAAGCCTCAGGAAGTCGGAGAGAAGGCCGGCCATAGCTGCGCCAGCTGGTGCTGGGAAAACAGCTTTCACTGATGAAGTTCATATACATGCCAGCAGCCCCCAGACCCCTGCCGTGCCCACCAAGTAAAGGGCACGCAGCCCTGTTTGACTTCCAGCCACCCTGCTGGCTGCCAGGGGCTGCAGGCAGGTCCCCGCTTTGAGACTTCGATTTCCTTTGGAGGCAGCCCAGCAGCATTCATTTGAATCTGTTTTCTCTGTGGTTACAGCGTGTGGGGCAAAGAATTTGGTTGCCTTACCCCTGCACTAGGCCCTCTTCCTACAGGGCCTTGGCCTCCTCAAGCTACTCTTCCCCCTCTCTCTAATCTTGTGAGGATGGGACAGTATTGGGGGCCCAGAGGAAAGAGTGGCTGGGCTTGGGGATGCATGAATGCTTACAGGGGTAATATATTGACTCTGTGGCCTTGTTCTCCAGGCATTGGGGTGGGATTTAGAAGAGAGGACCTGAAGAAGAAACTAGTTTGGTGAAGCCCTCAGTTGGCTCCTTCCCTTCCTGTCCTGTGACTCTGAGTCAGTTTCAAGGCCCTGCCAAGTTCCTTGAGAGCTGTGTTCCTGTTCTTGTTGCCCCCACCCACCCCCACCCACTGTTAGGGAGCAGCCCCTGAATTCCTGTGGGGAGGAGGGGGAAATTAGGGAGCAGTTAAGCAGAACAGCAAGTCATTATACCTGTAGCTGTGTGGGGGCAGAAGAATCCCTGTTGGGTTGAGTATGGGTAATGGAGGATGAGTTTCAGCCCAAAGCAGGTAGCCCAATGATTTCTTTAGCTGTTGGGGAAACTAGTGGAAGTGGAGTTCCAGGCAGGGGTCCCAGAAAGTCACTGCCTTAGGAGTTTCCCAGTTTGTAAGAGGCATCATCTCTGATGGTGGTAGTTGAAGTGGGCAGTGAGTAGATGGAAGGAAGCCAGTGGTCCTGGAGAGGAGGAGCCCAGAGGAGGCCAGCAGGTGTCCCTGTCCCCAGACTTCCTGCCTCCTTGAATTCCAGCCACCCTTGCCCTGCCTCTCTTTCCTTTGGCCCTTCTTGGCCTCTTCCATCTCCTCCAGAACCATGCCTGAAACTGAGTCTAGGCAGCAGGGCTCCATCTTCTTCCCCAACTCCCATCCTCCTTAAGCCCCACCTTTTTCTGAGCCATACCTCAGTTTACCCTGAGGGTTCTTTCATGGCCCTTTTCCTAGACTCTCTCTCCTCCTGCCCTGTGACTTACTCCCCACCTCTTCTGACCCTCCCTAGGACATGAGGACATTGAGCAATAAGGACATTGCAGGAACAGGGGACTGGGACTGAGTAGAGGAAGTTTGGCCCATGTCACTGGTGCCCAACCTTTTGCCCCCATGAATCTTCCCTTTTGCATCTCTGTAGAGCTCATATTTTAAAATACTTTTCTCTCAAACTGGGTTTATTAGCGTGTACCCTGCTTTTCCACTTCAAAAATTTATGCCATATGTCCAGCTTCCAGTCAGTGCTTCTGGTTAGCATGAGATAACTAGATTTATCATAAAAAGTAGATAAAAGGGCTGGGCTCAGTGGCTTACCCCTGTAATCCCAGCGCTTTGGGAGGCTGAGGCGGGCAGATCGCAAGGTCAGGAGATTGAGACCATCCTGGCTAACACGGTGAAACCCTGTCTCCACTAAAAACACAAAAAAATTAGCTGGGCGTGGTGGCGGGCGCCTGTAGTCCCAGCTACCCTTGAGGCTGAGGCAGGAGAATGGCATGAACCCAGGAGGCGGACCTTGCAGTGAGCCGAGATCCTGCCACTGCACTCCAGCCTGGGCGACAGAGCGAGACTCTGTCTCTAAAAAAATAAAAAGAAAGAAAGAAAGTAGATAAAAGTCCAGTGAAAAGCAAAGATGTGTAATGTTTTGGTAGCCTGAGTGCTCTTATCCCAAGTAAAAGCAAAGTTAAAAAAAAAATACTGGACTGAGCTAGTGGACTTGTGCTCTCTACCTTTTGGTGCCCCGAGAAGATGGTCCCTTTTCAAAGATGGGCTAGAATTGGGAAGCCTGTCAGTCAACCGGCCAGCCAGCATTTATGCGAGGCCTCCTGTATATCCACCCTGAGCTCAGCATGGGGGTGTTGGGCGGGAGGTCATCCAGAGAAGGTGGGCTTCCAGGTGTGGGTTCTCACCAGCAAAGGGTGGGCATCTCTGCAAGAGGGCCTACCCCACCCCATGACTCTTTCATTCATACTCTCCAGACGTGGAACAGATGGCCATCGACTGGCTGACAGGCAACTTCTACTTTGTGGATGACATCGATGATAGGATCTTTGTCTGCAACAGAAATGGGGACACATGTGTCACATTGCTAGACCTGGAACTCTACAACCCCAAGGGCATTGCCCTGGATCCTGCCATGGGGTGAGAGTGGCAGGCGGGGTTCTGGCCCTGGAAGGTGGGAGGCTGAGGCTACAGTGGTAAGGAGGGTGCCCAATGTCCAGACCCCATTTAACACGCATCTTCCCACAGGAAGGTGTTTTTCACTGACTATGGGCAGATCCCAAAGGTGGAACGTTGTGACATGGATGGGCAGAACCGCACCAAGCTTGTCGACAGCAAGATTGTGTTTCCTCACGGCATCACGCTGGACCTGGTCAGCCGCCTTGTCTACTGGGCAGATGCCTACCTGGACTATATTGAAGTGGTGGACTATGAGGGCAAGGGCCGCCAGACCATCATCCAGGGCATCCTGGTGAGGGAGCTGCTGTCTGAGGCTTTTGTGGGGGAACTGTGATCCAGGGCCTTCTGGTGAGGGGGAAGCCTCTGTACGGGAACCGTTCTCTGAGTCTCCTGGTAAAGAGTGTGGATGCCCCAGGCCTCTAGTGGGAGTAGGGTGGGCGTGAATACTGCAGAGAAAGGACAAGATATGTCTTCCACTGTGATGGGAATAGTCATTTTAGAGACACCACTTCTGTTTACTTCCTTTTTCTCATTTGACTCTTATAATAACCCCTAGTTGATGAACAGGGAGGTGGTTCAGTTCCCTTTCAGCAGATGAAAGAGCAGGATCAAAGAGGTTAGGTGATCTGCCTGTGTTTGCAAAGCCAGGTGATAGCACTGGAACCTGGTCTAGAAGCCTTGCTGGCTTGGAGGTAGCATCTCCATTCTGGGATAATTAGGGTGAGCAGCCAGCCCAGTTTGCCTAGGACTATCCCAGTTTTAGCCCTGAAAGTCTGGTAAGCCAGCAAACCCTTACCTTTGTCTTAGGCAAACTAGGACAGTTGGCCACCACAGATAAGCTATATGGGTAGTCAGGGTGTTACAGGGCTTGCTTGGGGCAAGCGTGTCCTCTTAGCCCTCATAACAGGCTAAGAATGTCCTCTGTGGACAGAGTTTACAGCCCAACTCTAATTCAGTCTAAAATCACTAAAGTATCTACCGAGTGCCTAATTCTGTGAAGGACAGGGTTTCTGCCCTCAAGGGGTCAGAGTAGAGTGGGTGAGATAAGTCCACAAATCACCATGCCAGACATGGATAGATAGCAGTGTCACGGAGGACGTATAGAAGGAGAAAACATCTCTGGTTAGAAGATCCCAGAAACTCTTCAAAGACATGCTCTGTAGAGGAAGAGTGGAATCTTGGCAAGCAAAAATCTTCAGAATAGGTTAGTCCAGCCAGAGGAGACAGGAGTAAAGCATG
Source organism: Papio anubis (assembly GCF_008728515.1). Lineage (NCBI taxonomy): Eukaryota > Metazoa > Chordata > Mammalia > Primates > Cercopithecidae > Papio > Papio anubis. The sequence continues at coordinate 51,643,961 of NC_044984.1, forward strand.
GAGTTAAAAAATAATGGGGCCAGGCACGGTAGCCTGCACCTGTAATCCCAGCACTTTGGGAGGCTGAGGCAGGAGAATTGCTTGAGCCTCGGAAGTCGAGACCAGCCTGAGCAACATAGGGAAACCCCATCTCTACACAAAAAATTTTTTTAATTAGCCAGGTGTTGGTGGTATGTGCCTGTAGTCCCGACTACTGAAGAGGCTGAAGCAGAAGGATGGCTTAAACCCAGGAGGTGGAGACTGCAGTGAGCCATGATCGTGCCACTGTACTTCAGCCTGGGTGACAGAGTGAGGTCCTGCCTCAAAATAAATAAATAAATAGAAATAAAAAACTACAGGATGAATTGGGGAATACAGGTCATGAACTCTGGAGGAAGCTGAGGGGATCTCCAGGGCAGAGGGAGGAACCCCTGTCATCTCATGCTGTCCATTCTTGCCTGCCCATCTCAGATCGAGCACCTGTATGGCCTGACCGTGTTTGAGAATTACCTCTATGCCACCAACTCGGACAATGCCAATGCCCAGCAGAAGACGAGTGTGATCCGTGTGAACCGCTTTAATAGCACCGAGTACCAGGTTGTCACCCGGGTGGACAAGGGTGGTGCCCTCCACATCTACCACCAGCGGCGTCAGCCCCGAGGTGAGCAGGGCTCCATGGCCTCTCCAAAGCTGGCTTTACCCCACGACGGCTCTGGGCCCTTGGGATCACAGCCCCTCTATGGGCCCTCCTGTGGGGACCCTGGCTCCCTTCATGTCATGGCTGATTCTCCTAGCCATCCACTCGGGCTACCTGCCCTGGCCCCCCCAGCTTCCCCTGCCAGCCCCCGTCTACCCACTCAGCCTCTAGATCCCACTCTGTCCCTCCCACTCCCCTTGCCAGTCTGGAGCAGGAGAACCTGGCCATGGACAACCCTGGAACTCTCTCCCCTGACTACTGAAGCCCCCACCCAAGAATCTGAAGCCTGGATTGTTGAGGGGGGGTCAGAGGATTTCCACCCCTGTGGCTTCCAAATTCTAAAATGGGATAGCAAGCACAAAGACCACAGCAGCAGGGGGTGTGGTCAGATTCAGGAAGCCTTCTCAAGGCCTGGCACAGGGGCTCTGAGGGGTCCTGACAGCTCTTCACCCTGTCCCCAGTGAGGAGCCATGCCTGTGAAAACGACCAGTATGGGAAGCCGGGTGGCTGCTCTGACATCTGCCTGCTGGCCAATAGCCACAAGGCGAGGACCTGCCGCTGCCGCTCCGGCTTCAGCCTGGGCAGTGATGGGAAGTCATGCAAGAGTGAGTGACAGGGAAGGGGGTTCGTGCCCGTTGGGAGGCGGCAGGAGGGTATCCTCAGGTGTCCCCCACAGCCTGGCTACCTCTGTCTGGCAGGGAGATGAAGGAAGTGTCCCAGAGTGTACCTGCTAGTGAGGGCAGAGATGGGACTCGAATCCACATTTGAAAAATGTGCTTTTCTCACTCGCCCACTGGACTCTGCAGAAAACTAAACTGATTCATTCAGCAAGTGTCTAGTGAGCAGTGAGCACTCACTACATGTTTGGCACTGTTCTGGTCATCAGGATTAAGCAGTGAACGAGACAGATGTTGTCCATGGCCTCATGGAGCTTACAGTCTAGTTGGGGAAACAAATAAATGTGTAACTTTAGGGGTAATAAGTGGTTATGAAGAAAATAAAACAGAGAATAGTCAGGCGTGGTGGCTCATGCCTATAATTCTAGCACTTTGGGAGGCCGAGGCAGGCAGGTCACTTGAGGTGAGGCGTTCCAGACCAGCCTGGCCAACATGGTGAAACCCCGTCTCTACTGAAAATACAAAAATTAGCTGGGTGTGGTGGTGCATGCCTATAATCCCAGCTACTCGGGAGGCTGAGGCAGGAGAATCGCTTGAACCTGGGAGGTGGAGGTTGCAGTGAGCTGAAATGGCACTACCGCACTCCAGCCTGGGTGACAGAGCGAGACTCCATCTCAAAAATTAAAAAATAAATGAATAAATAAAGCAGACAATAAAGTTAATGAGGACAGCGAGGGCCTCTCTGAGGATGTGGCATTTGAGCCGAGCTCTCTGTGAAATGAAGAGGGCAACCATGTAACTCCCTGAGGAAGGAGCATGTCTGGCAGAGGGAATCAACAGTGCAAAGGCCCCGAGGCCAGCGTGAGCGTGGCAAGCTAGAGGGACAGCATGACGGCCAGCAGGGCTGAGTAGTGTGAGGGCAGAGAAGGAGGGAGGGGTTGGATTTTATTATAACTGGGATGGGAAGCTCATGGTGACTTTTGAGAATGGAAGTGACATGATTGGATTCACATTTGTATAAAAGTCACGTAGCTGCTGGGTGGGGGATGGGCAGTAGGGAAGTAGCCAGGAGACTGTTTCAGTGTAGTGGGCAAGAAGTGATGTGGTTTGCACTAGGATGGCAGCAGAGGAAGTGGTAAACAATGATGTAACTCCAACATATTTTGAAGGTATTCCTTTTATACCACTGATTTCATGACTGATCAGTGGGCACTTAGCTGAAAACCTGCTATTCTTCCCTCATTTCCTACCCTTGGAGTGCAGAGGTCAGACCCCGGTGTGTTGCGGCCAAGACCCAGAGTCCTGCATGTTAGCGTGTGTGTGGTCAGTCCATCTGACCCAGAGTCTCACCTCCCCAGCGTCTCCTGACCCATCACAGCTAGGGCATTGCAGCCCCTTGGCCGCAGCCCCTGGGTGGGGATGATGGTCGTGTGTGTGGCTGACTGTACCCTGGCTTGTGCCTGCTCTAGAGCCGGAGCACGAGCTGTTCCTCGTGTATGGCAAGGGCCGGCCAGGCATCATCCGGGGCATGGATATGGGGGCCAAGGTCCCGGACGAGCACATGATCCCCATTGAAAACCTCATGAACCCCCGAGCCCTGGACTTCCACGCTGAGACCGGCTTCATCTACTTTGCTGACACCACCAGCTACCTCATTGGCCGCCAGAAGATCGATGGCACTGAGCGGGAGACCATCCTGAAGGACGGTACAGGCTCCTAGGGATGTGGCCCATGGGGATGGAAGGGGGCTGGGGCCCAGACATCTGTTTCTCGGTGCCCTCTCAGCAGGATGGTCCCCTGATGACCGGCTGGCTGCACTGGTTGGCATGGAGATGAGGGGATAGACAGATTGACCCCTGTGTGACCCCCTTCTTGGCTGAGCTGAAGAGGCAGGAGGATGGATGGGTTAGGCAGCATGGGCTGTCCTTGCCAGCCCTTGGGAAAACTCAGGGTCTCTCTGCATTGGCTCAGAGCCCTGGAGCTGCACACAGCAGACAGCCAGGAGACAACTGAGGTCTTGAATTGGAGACAGGCCTGCCAGATCAAAACAGGGCACACCCACACGTACGTGCGCACACAGGGTCTGTGCAGCTGACCTTACAGCCGCCAAAAACTGCATGCTATTGTGTCCTGAGAAAATCGTGTTTTGTGAATTGCATCCAGGTCTTCCCTCTTAGCTGCTTGGGCAGGTTCACAGTGCATCGTCTTTTTAATGTCTATGTGAAGGATTCTGAGCTGTACGAGTTCTGCCCCAAATCTGCACTTGGGCCCCAGGATCAGGCCACCTCCTCATCAATCTGGCGGATGCCAGTTATAACCTTTGCCCTGCACCCCATCCACACTGCAGTTCAGAGAAAACCAACAGTCAGCAATCATATCATAAGACTTTGGGGAAATCAAAAGTAACTCATCAGGAAAAGATTGGGGATCCCTATACCAAGGGAACTGCTATTTAAAGGGCACTTGGAGTGAAGCCTTTGGCTAAGTGAAAAATCACTTCCTAATTTATTCATTTTGTTAGTTCAGGATTTTTAGGCCTAGGATATGATGTCACACTTGTGCCCAGAGCCACATACCCGTTGTTTCAGCTCTCCACTCAGGCACAGGCCAGATGCCCTCATACAAGAGCCCACATCAGCCATGTAGTTTACTATCTGCCACATGTGGTTTTGAGAGGCTGGCCCCAGTACAAATGGCAGCACACAGGGCCTTCCCCTATTCCTCTTCCAGCCTCCTATTCCTGCCCCCACCCACCTGTCTAGGGCCCCAGAGGGTCTCTGCACCCCTCTGTAGCCCAGGCTGCTCAAAGGTACCTGAGTTCGGGAGGGCCAGAGGCAGGCAGCTTTGAACTTCCTTTGAAGCTGTTCATCACTGATCCCTCTTCCCCCAACAGGCATCCACAATGTGGAGGGTGTGGCTGTGGACTGGATGGGGGACAATCTGTACTGGACGGACGATGGGCCCAAAAAGACAATCAGCGTGGCCAGGCTGGAGAAAGCTGCTCAGACCCGCAAGACTTTAATCGAGGGCAAAATGACACACCCCAGGGCTATTGTGGTGGATCCGCTCAATGGGTGAGTCCTCCCAGGCCTTGGGGGTGGGAGGAGCTGGGAGTGTGTGGGCCTCAGAGAACTAGAAGATGAAATGGACAGGGAAGCAGGAGAAGGCAACTGAGGCAGGATACTTTAGCAGGAATGGGAGGCTGCAAGGGGAGAAGGAGTCCCTGTCTTCAGGGAAATAGGAGTGATTCCTTAAACATAGAAGAAATCTGATCCTGTCACTCCTAGCTCAGAGCCTTCCACCAGCTCCCCTTACCCTGAGAATGAGGCCCACGTTCTCATCAGGCTTGCACAGCCCCACAGCGTCTGCCTGGCCCTTGTCTGACCTCATCTGCATCTCACTTCCCACACTTGAAGTTCTGTCCCCACTGCCTGCTGTCTCTTTCTCAAACAAGCACCCCAGCTCCTCCTGCCTCAGGGCTTTTGCTCTTGGAGTTCCTCGGCCTGGAACTCCCAGATATTTGCAGGACTGACTCCTTCTCTACATCAAGTCTCACTCATGCCACCTCCTCATGGCAGCCTTCTCCATCACTCTCCTCACACTCACCCCCACCTGCACCCCGGTTACTCTCCACCCCATCACCCTGCTTTATTTCCCTCCTGGCCTTTATTGCTCTCCATGTAACCTTGATTGACCTGTTTCTTATGGGATAGGAGCTCCATGGGAGCAGGGACCTTGGCTGCCTTGGTCTCCACTGCATCCCTGAATGCCAAAACTGTGCCCAACTTACAGACACTCAGCGAATATTTGTTGAATGGAGTGAATGAATGAAATGTGTGGTCCAGGGATGAGCAGGACAGGAGACCCCTTTGAGGAGCTCTGGGACAGCACTCATGGATTGGGATCACAGGGGAGGCTGTTGATGGGACAGTGGGCCCACGTGGTGCTGACCAGTCACTGCCCACAGGTGGATGTACTGGACAGACTGGGAGGAGGACCCCAAGGACAGTCGGCGTGGGCGGCTGGAGAGGGCCTGGATGGACGGCTCACACCGAGACATCTTTGTCACCTCCAAGACAGTGCTTTGGCCCAATGGGCTAAGCCTGGACATCCCAGCTGGGCGCCTCTACTGGGTGGATGCCTTCTACGACCGCATTGAGACGATACTGCTCAATGGCACAGACCGGAAGGTGGGCAGGCATGTGCCTGTGTGCGGGAGTCTGTGTGCGTTGCTAGACTATGCTTGTGCATGGTTGAGGTTCTGTGTGAGGATGTGGGTATCTGTGTGTGTCCAGGCCTGTGTGCCTTGTGTATGTTTATCTGTGCGTCTATAGATGTGTACATCTGTGTGCTTGCATATCTTATATATTGTGTTGTTATTTGTTTGAGGATTGCCTCCATTTGTGTCTCTTTGTGTCTATTTGTGTTGTCTGTGAAGTTGACTGTCCACGTGCCAGTCTCTGCATACACATCATGTGCGTCTTCTCATACGTGCATAGATACACGGCATGCCTTGGTGTGTGTCTGCACTCTCTGCAAGTGTGAGTGCCTAGGGGCGGCATATCTCTACACTTGGTCATTTGGGTTGTCACGTGCTTCATGAGTCATGTACATGTTCTAGTATATAAGGCCCTTCATGATATGGCCCCTGACCCCCTCTCTGGTCTCTTTTCCCCCCACTTCCTGCATCCCAACACTCTTTGAACAAGCAGCACTAGGCAGATTGTTCCTCCCAGCACACGTCACAGAGCATCTGCCCTCTGTGCCATTACTCATGCAGTTCATTCCACATGGAATGTTCATCCCAGCTCCTCTTCCCCTGGCAGAGTGCTCAGGGGCCACCTCCTCTAGGATGTCATCTCCAGACCCCTCTTCACACTGAATCACCCGTATGTGCCCTGCATGAGACAGTGGGCAGCTCATGGGCACAGACCATGTCATTTTCACCTCTTAATACCTACTACAGCTCAGCCCGTAATAGATCCTGGTAAATGTTGAAGAAATGAATAGATGAATACTGACTGTCTACTCATTTGTGTGTATGTGTGTGTGTGCACGTGTGTGTGCGTGTGTGTATGTTTGGGGACTATGAATGAATGTGAATGAGCCCAGGAGAGGATGGTGAGGATGGTGAGGATGGTGACCAACCTCACCATCAGCATCCTTGCTGGATCACTCGATCACCTGCTGGCTTCAGGATCTACCATCCTACTGTGTGCAAAGCTATCACCCCCAGGGGCTCCCAGGCTAATGGGGGAAACAAAGCAAACACCATGCTCAGGACATAGACAAATGAATGTACAAAAAGTGATCTCACAGGCCTCCCTCAATTTTCTTCCAAGTCCTGAGTAACATCCTCTCCATCCCTAGATTGTGTATGAAGGTCCTGAGCTGAACCACGCCTTTGGCCTGTGTCACCATGGCAACTACCTCTTCTGGACTGAGTATCGGAGTGGCAGTGTCTACCGCTTGGAACGGGGTGTAGGAGGTGCACCCCCCACTGTGACCCTTCTGCGCAGTGAGCGGCCCCCCATCTTTGAGATCCGAATGTATGATGCCCAGCAGCAGCAAGGTACCCCCTTGGGGCCGGGGGCAGCATGGGACCTGGAAGGGGTGGTGGGACCTAGGCAGGGATTTGAGACTTCCCTGGGGGTGAAGGCACTTCCCAGGGATCCTAGGCTCTGACTTTTGAGGATCCTGAGAAGAGAACTCCCCCCAACACAATCTGATTCTCAGTTCCCCATTTCCCTTCCTGCCCCATGTCTGTGTCTCCTGTTCTTCAACATGATCTTCTTCCTCTCCATATTTCCTCTTTCTGTCCCCGTATCTTCATGTGTCTCCTCCCCTATCCCTTCTCTGGCCTCTCTTGACCTCCTCCTCCCCTTGCCCTTCTCCATGGCCCCTCCTCACAGTTGGCACCAACAAATGCCGGGTGAACAATGGCGGCTGCAGCAGCCTGTGCTTGGCCACCCCTGGGAGCCGCCAGTGCGCCTGTGCTGAGGACCAGGTGTTGGACGCAGATGGCGTCACTTGTTTGGGTATGAGGGGCCTGGCTAGGTGGGAGTGGGAAGCAGACCCCAGCAGGAGGATGCCTCAGAGAGGGTTGGGGAGGCTCCAGGGTCCCAGTCAGAGATTAAGGAGGCAATGAGGGGGCCTGAGGGGGCCAACAGGAATCAAGGGAGGGGGTGAGCAAAGGCTCTGGGGGCTAGGAGGGAGTATAGGGAAGATGGGAGGCTGGGAGGGACTTGCGAGGGGATGGCGATTAGGGGAAACTGAGTGAAGAATGGACAGCTATGGATGGAAGGAGAAAATTATCCTTTACTTCTTTTAAATGTATTTCTCCGTTACTCAAGTAAAATAATAATAGTTCGAAATACTGGAAATTACTTTGGGAGGCCAAGGCAGGTGGATCACTTGAGGTCAGGAGTTTAAGACCAGCCTGGTCAACAAGGCAAAACCCCATCTCTACTAAAAATACAAACATTAGCCAAGCGTGGTGGCAGGCACCTGTGATCCTAGCTACTCGGGAGGCCGAGGCAGGAGAATCACTTGAAGCCAGGAGGCGAAAGTTGCAGTGGGCCGAGATCATGCCACTGCACTCCAGCCTATGCAACAGAGGGAGACTCTATCTCAAAAAAAAAAAAAAAAATAAAAATTAAAATTAAAAATATATATAATATATATGTTGGAAATTAGAGAGGAGAAAAAAGCCCAAATCCCACCAGTGAGCAGCACTACATTGTTAGCATTGTGGTAAAGTGAACACCATTCTTTTTTCCTCAGGGGGATTATGTTATTTTTTACATAACTATAATCATCTCTTTATAAAATGTCTTCTGCCTTTTTTGGTTCAAGTGTCACAGCATTTTCTGTGTTATTATTGCATGATTTTAATAAGCCTTGTTTTTTCTAAAAGTGGGTTGTATTCATTGTAAAACTAAATAAGTAAGGCCGGGCACAGTGGCTCACACCTGTATGTAATCCCAGCACTTTGGGAGGCCGAGGCAGCCGCTGCACATACTGTTCTGTTTCCTGCTTTTGTCACTTGACAGCATGTAATGAGTATGTAAGCAGCATTTTTAATGGCTAAAATATCTTTCATTTGGTAAATATAATGTAATTTACTCAACTGTTTCTCTACTGTTGGATGTTTAGGTTGTTTCCAGTTTTTTGATATAATCCCAACCCACATTTGTTGAGCATGGACTATGTGCTCAGCACTGTCATAGACATTTCCCTTGCAGTAATTTGTTTACCCCTAAAAACATCCTGGTGGGAAAGGTGGTTTTATTATCCCCATTTTACAGATGAAAAAACTGAGGCCCAAAGTTAGAAGCAGGATTTAAACCCAGGAAGTTTGACCCAGAGCCTGTTTTGTAATCATACCTCTGCTATTTCTCACATCATCATGCCTGCCCATATTCTGGATGGTTTCCTTAGGATAGAATCCTGGAAGTGAAAATGGGTCAGTGCAGCCATAGTGTACAGCTAAGAGGGAGTGGCTGGCATCAGGAGAGGGCATTGACTGAGGGGGTTAAGGAATGGAGGGGCCAAGGTAATGGGAGGATCATCCACATGGAAGTTGAAATCACCAAGAATTGAACCAGGAGTGATTTTGGAGAAAGTGCTGGTGAGCCAGGAGCTAAAAACCCTTACAGATGACAGGGTGCGGCTTGGGAGCCTTCCAGAAGTAGATGTTTGTATAGAAGCATGATGTAAGGGGAAGAACAGTCCAGGGAACAGCAGTGAGGAGCAAGGAGGACACATACCAGCCTCCAGACCCATGGTCCACGGGATACGGGAGGGGAAATCGCCACCCATGGGGCCATGAGAATTTTAAGAGATTAGAGAGGAGTGAGAGATGAGTCAGACCAGGCAAGCGCACAGCTATGAGGTCTGGAGACCGGACTCACACAGGAGCCTGCACTTGTGGAGGTTACCAAGGCACAGACAAAGGATGTCGTGATTTAGCTGCTAATGGGCCAAGACAGATAGTGATGGTGAGGTGTACATGCTGGGGACAGGAGGGGTGGAGCCTGTGCGGTTCTGGTGCCTGTCTTCACTCCTGCTGGTGGGGTCGATGAAACTGTGAAAGAAAAAGTCCAGGGACCGGGGCAGGGCCCTGGGGTTCCCGGAGATGACTTTCAAGGGGCAGTTCATGGAGAAGGCAGAGAAGGAGTGGGGAGAGCCTGTTTGGTGGTGACAGAGGTATAGAGGCGATGGGCTCTCTTGGACACCATTTGATTCTCAGATCACACTGAAGTACAGCAAGTATTAAGTAGAGTAAACATCACTATTATTGCTTGGGAAAGAATTGCAGTTTCCATCCAGATAATTTGTTCATGAAGAATTTTGTACTAGAAAAAATTACTTTATATTATTAAAAAATAGTAAAACAAACAAAAATGGTGCAAAGGGCTTAGCACTTGTCCCACGACCGGGGTCTGACTTTCCCCCTCACGATCCTGTGGTGCCCACAGCGAACCCATCCTACGTGCCTCCACCCCAGTGCCAGCCGGGCGAGTTTGCCTGTGCCAACAGCCGCTGCATCCAGGAGCGCTGGAAGTGTGATGGAGACAACGACTGCCTGGACAACAGTGATGAGGCCCCAGCCCTCTGCCGTGAGTCACCCGCCCTGCCCCACCCTGTTGGATGGCAGACCTGCAGGGCAGCTCAGCTCTGGCAGTGCCTATCCCAGAGTGAGCAGGAAGCTGGGGGCACCCAACCTCTCGCTGACCCCTGACTCATTCCCTCCCCAGATCAGCACACCTGCCCCTCAGACCGATTCAAGTGTGAGAACAACCGGTGCATCCCCAACCGCTGGCTCTGCGACGGGGACAATGACTGTGGGAACAGTGAAGATGAGTCCAATGCCACTTGTTCAGGTGTGGAATGGGGCTCAGACCACACTAGGCACCCCTCAGTCAAGGAGGCAGGGGAGACGAGGGGTCAGGCCTGGGAAAGAGAGAAAAGAACCCAGGGGCCAGGTTCGGTGGCTCATGCCTATAATCTCAGCACTTTAGGAGGCTGAGGTGAGAGGATCACTTGAGCCCAGGAGCTCAAGACCAGCCTGGCCAACATAGTGAGACCTCCCACTCTCTACAAAAATTTTTAAAAATTTGCCAGGCGTGGTGGCGTGTACCTCTAGTCCCAGCTACTTGAGAGGCTGAGGTGGGAGGATCACTTAAGCCTGGGAGGTTGAGGCTGCAGTGAGCCATGGTCATGTCACTGCATTCCAGCCTAGACAAGAGCGAGACCTGTCTCTAAAAGTAAAATAAAATAAAGGAGGAAAGGAATTTAGGACAGAGGGGATGGAGCCCTGAGCAGGAGAGGGGTCTGCTATCCCCTTCCCAGCCTGGGACACTGAGAGGGCTGAGCTTGCAGGGCATGGAGCACAGCTCTAGACTGCAGAGCAGTAACAAGGCAGGGTAGATCTCCTCCTGGGAGGATACCAGAGACCCCTTGAGAGGAAGAGTAAAGCATCCAGTAAGACCAGAGAGACGGTGTTGAATTCTCTAAAAGAAATGGTTTTGGATCCTTGGAAATAAGGGACACCAAAGGCAGAGAATAACAGGGAAGAAGAGGCAGTGAAGAGAGGGTCGGGACAACGAGTACTCACGCCCATCCCTGCCCCCCAGCCCGCACCTGCCCCCCCAACCAGTTCTCCTGTGCCAGTGGCCGCTGCATCCCCATCTCCTGGACGTGTGATCTGGATGACGACTGTGGGGACCGCTCTGACGAGTCCGCCTCGTGTGGTAAGAGGGATGGGCAGAGGGAGTCAGGCTGGGCCTGGGGAAGGGGCATCCTGAGAGCATGCCACTTGGGGGTGCCCGAGACACCTGCGACTCAGTACTTGGGTGGCCTTGAGCAAGTTAATCTCGGTGGCCTCTGTGAGAGGAGAGCCCCATCATCACAGCATTGTGTCTCAGCAAACTCATGCAGGAAAAGCACTCAGCACAGGTCCTGTGTCTGCTGACTCATGGGGATGAGTGAGTGAGCGGAGTTTCCAGCAGAGGCACTGCTGTGGGGCCTTCCCCACCCTTCCTGACTGGGCTAAGGGCTGCCGGTTATGGGAGGGCCCCTGCACTCACCTGCCCAGTACCGTGGTGCTGTGTAATCTTGAAGGCCCTACTCAGCTACTTTCTTCCTCACAGCCTATCCCACCTGCTTCCCCCTGACTCAGTTTACCTGCAACAATGGCAGATGTATCAACATCAACTGGCGATGCGACAATGGTAAGAGCTTGCTCTCTTCACCTGCCAATTCCTAAGACAGCTAGAGGCTACAGCCAGGCCCTTCAGGGAAGGCAAAGGGCTTTAGAATCCAGCGGGGCCTCCCTCCAGGACACTGAATCCCTGCTGGGTTGCCTGGGAGAAAATAGAAGTCAGAAATGCCAGGAGGGAGTCACGATGGACCAAGGGGAGACCCTAGCCATCACCTTTTAGTGGTGTTCCTACCCCAGGCAGGGCCTGAGCTGCCCACCCTCTAGTAGGGCTCGGGGGCCAGGGAAAGACGAATGAGATGGGCCAGAGAGGCAGAGTGAGGAGAAACCGGTGCCTGATTCCTTTCTCCCTGCAAACCCCCATCTCCTGGAGTCCTTGGTGCACCCCTCAGGCTCTGGGCTTGAGGCTCGGAAGCCCACCTAGCGGTTAGCCATGGACCAGGTGATGTCAACCTCGAGCCACCGGGGCCATTGTGTGTGTACATGTGTGGGCAGGTGACCGCCGTGTGTGGTGTCTCAGGGCTCTATTGGGTCTGCGTTGTGTTGTGACGTGCTGCCCCAGTGGTTCCTGTCCCAGCTGATGTGTGAGCAGATGTGTTGGGTCAGTGCCACGTTGCCCCTCACCTTTGCTGTGTCTCGCGTGCCAATGGTTGCCCCGGCGGTTTCTGTGTTTCAGAGAAGGATTGTGGGGACGGCTCTGACGAACAGACCTGTCCTGAGCCTGCCGGTCAGTGCATAGAAGCACATGCACCATCACCCAAAGCCCAGCTGGCCCCAGCCCCCTGCAGGTTCTCCAGGCCCCCACTCCAGAGCTGCTAGGATATGAAGAAAAAGCAACAGAGAGGAGGGAGAGCAGAAAACAGGGAGAAAGCAAATAGTGGACAGGAAAGAAGCAGAGAGGGCAGAGGTAGCCTCTCAGGAAAGGAGATGACAGAGAGGTGGTGACAAGAAGGCCAAGATGTAGGGGGAGGAGAGAGTTAGAGAAGCAAATCCAGTTGGAAAAGAGGCAGGAACATAATCCAAACCGCAGTCTCCACCACATGTCCCGTAAGTGTCGAGGGTCAAGTTGAGTAGCCCCCACCCAAGGCCGAGAAAGCAGGAGCTTCCTTCAGTCAGCCTCAGTGAGCTTGGTCCAGAAGTGGCCCCCACCCTTGCCAACCACAGGCAGGGCCCCTGTGAGCCAGGCACCCAGAGCATGGTACTCAGCAGTGCCAGGCTCAGGGCAGGCCTGTAAAGCTCGTCTCACCCCATTAGAGAGGCCTTACCTGTACCCCACCTACCTCTCTCCCTCCAAAACTAGAGAAACCCCTGCCTTTTCCCCAAACACAAGCAGACCCCTGTTCCCACACCTGCCAGAAAGGGGGAAGGAATGTTTAATGTTCCCTACACCCAGCCTTTCTGAGCTTCAGTGAGGGGCCCTCCAGGAGCCTTCTCCTCCTCCCCATTCCGACCACGTGGGCCATGGTGCATGCTGCAGTCTATGCAGTTTCTGTGTCTTTTCTGTTTGTTATTTTCCCAGCGGGTGGGTTGGGGTGGGCCGAGGGTGGGTTCTGGGCAGGGGGCCCAAGCTGGGATCACAGAGAAGGCTGCTCCACCAACTCCCTCTTTGCCTGTCCCCTTCTTCCTTCCCCCCAGACAATGACTGTGGGGACAACAGTGACGAAGCCGGCTGCAGCCACTCCTGCTCTAGCACCCAGTTCAAGTGCAACAGCGGGCGCTGCATCCCCGAGCACTGGACCTGCGACGGGGACAATGACTGCGGAGATTATAGTGATGAGACGCATGCCAACTGCACCAACCAGGGTGGGCACCGGGGGCCCGTGGGGCGGGGATGAGATTGAGCCCCCTGCATCAGACACCCAGCCCATCTGTCTTTCAGACCCACGGTGCGTCGGCCACCATTTGGGAGCCAGAGGTAGCCTAGGCATGGCTCTTGCCCTTCAGGAGCTCCCGGTCCTGTGGGAGAGGGAGGTTGCCAAAAAGTAATTGCCACACACTGTTAATATCATGCGCTTTGCAGTTGGTGGCCTTGGGTTTGAGCTCCAGCTCTGCAGCTCATTATCTGGGTGGCCTTGAGCAAGTTACTTAATCTCCATGGGCCTCTGTGAGTTTTGTCTGCAAAGTGGGGTAATAATAGCACCAACATCACAGCATTGATGTGGGGGTTTAGTGAGATCATGCACGAAGAGCGCTCAGCACACAGCCTGTGTTTGGTAAATAGTAGCTTGAGAAAAGGATGCTGCAGGCAGGGATGAATGAGCATGAGGAGACAGAGGAGAGAGGGGCTGGCTCCACAAGGCTCCCAGTGCCCTGGCCTCTGGAGCTCAGCCTCAGGGGCGGTGGAGGCCTAGTTTTCTAGAGGGATGGGATGTTTTCCTCTCAAGGGATGCTGGCTTTCTAGCTCTGGCCTATTATTACCATGGAGGAATGTAAACCCAGGGTTGCCTTGACTTCAGGAGAAATCAGATGTGCAGATTTTTATGTGGAAACTACCAAACTTTTAACACTACAGTGTTAGTTTCTCTCATCTCACAGTTCTAGAGGCTTGAAGTCCCAGACCCAACTGTTGGCAGGGTGGGTTCCTTCTGAGGCCGTGTGGGAGATTCTGTCCCAGGCCTCTCCCCAGCCTCTGTGGTTTGCTGGCAATCTTTGCAGCTCCTTGGCTTGTCAAAACTTGACCCGATCTCTGCCTTCATCTTCACAAGGTGTCCTCCCTGTGGGCATGTCTGTCACCAGATCCCCATTTCCCCTTTCTGTGAGGACACCTGTCATATTGGATTAGGATGCACCCTTATGACCTCATCTTAAGTTGAGCGTCTGCAAAGACACTATTTCCAAATAAAGTCATATTCACAGGTATTATGGGGTAGGACTAATATCTTTTTTTTTTTTTTTTTTTTTTTGTACGGAGCCCCGCTTGGGTTCCGGCTTGAGGGTAGTGGCCGGGTCTTTTCTTCCTTCCAGCTCCGCCTCCCGGGTTCACGCCATTCTCCGGCCTCGGCCTCCCGAGCAGCTGGGACTACAGGCGCCCGCCACCTCGCCCGGCTAGTTTTTTGTATTTCTTAGTAGAGACGGGGTTTCACCGTGTTAGCCAGGATGGTCTCGATCTCCTGACCTGGTGATCCGCCCGTCTCGGCCTCCCAAAGTGCTGGGATTACGGGCTTGAGCCACCGCGCCCAGCAAGACTAATATCTTTTTAGGGAATACAATTCAAGCCATACCAACTGGCAGTTAATTTTAGAGGTTTTAAAAGGCTGGGTGCAGGCCAGGCATGGTGGCTCATGCCTATAATCCGAGCACTTTGGGAGGGTGAGGTGGGAGGATCACTTGAGGCCACGGGTTGAAGACCAACCTGGTCAACATAGCGAGACCCCCATCTTGGAAAAAAAAAAAAGGTTGGGTGTGGTGACTCACACCTGTAATCCCAGCACTTTGGGAGGCAAGGCAGGAGGATCACTTGTTTCTAGGAGTTTAAGACCAGCCTGGGCAACATAGTGAGACCCCTTTCTCTGTAAAAAATAAACAAAATTAGCACTTGCCTGTAGTCCCAGCTACTCAGAAGGCTGAGGTGAGAGGATCACTTGAGCCCAGGAGGTTGAGGCTGCAGTGAGCTGGGTGACAGAATCAGACCTTGTCTCAAAAGAAAAAAAAAAGTTTAAAAAAAAACTACAGACCAAACTGTTCCTGCAGGCCTCATCTGACCCATGGACCATCAGATTACAGCCTCTGCCTTACAGAGTTAGGGCACATTCCCATCCTAGTAGGAAAAGACTGTAATCTGATGGTCCATGTCGAGTGCCCACCTTGAGCCCCGCCCTGAGAGGGAGGACAGCTAAGGCTACAGGAAGCTCAGGAAATAGTCTCCAGGGCCATCTCTGTGAAGGGGAGGGTAAGGGGCACAGGTGATATCCCTTGGGGTTCTGAGAAGGGGCCTCTGGAGGCTGCGTGGTGTGGTGAGAAGAGCTCCCTGCCCCTCCCAGATAAGCTGGGCAAATTTGGACAAGTTGGTTCCCCTGAGCCTGGGCATCCTCCCGTATGAAATGAGCTGAGGTATGTGAGGCCTGGCGTGGGGGAGCAGGATGTCACTACTGGTAGCAGTTGTTAACTATGGTATGAGCTGGATGATCTGGGACCATTCAGGAGGAGTTGTGTTTAGACTGCAGGTAAATGGACGGGAGGGAGGGTCTTCCAGTGGGGATGGCATGGTCTGGAGAATGCTGTCGTCAAGACTTACAGGGTGAAATTGAGCACTTCTGTAGGGTGACAGTGGTGCCAGGTGGGGCCGTTCAAACCGAGGGAAAGGCTCATGCAGGGACAGTGGGGAATGAGGCTGTCCTCAAAGGGGGCAGATGATGACAGCAGGTGTAAATCAGTAAGAGGCTTGATTTGGGAGTCATGGGAACCTTTGAAGGATTTCCAAGCTGGAAGGTGTAGGAGATGATTTCGGAACACAGCCCTGGAGGAAGATTAGATTGAAAAGAGGTTCAGGGGCCCCAAGAAAGGAAAATCAGTTCAGAGACTGCTGCTGAAAGTCCCGGCATGAGATGAGAGCATCAGCCAGGTCCAGGGTAGGGAAGGGGGAGGAGCAGGGTGCCTGTGGCAGCATGAGTGTATGAGTGTGAGACTCCACCAGGCAGTGCTCCTGCTCCTCTCCAGGCCTCCTGAGTCAGATCTCAGGACAGCAGCCAGAGTGATCCTGACAACATAAGTCAGATCATGCCCCAGCCCTACCCTCGAGCCTGTACTGGTTCCCTGCACCCTTGGAATGAATGCCAAGCCCCTCTGCATGGCCTGCAGGGCCCCCTCCCTTACCCCTCTGACCTGCATTCCTGCCCTCCCCTCCCCCTGCACTCTACTCCAGCCGTGGTGTTTCCTTTTTTTTTTTTTCTTTTTTTTTGAGATGGAGTCTCACTCTGTTGCCCAGGCTGGAGTGCAGTGGTGCAATCTCAGCTCACTGCAAGCTCCGCCTCCCAGGTTCATGCCATTCTCCTGCCTCAGCCTCCGGAGTAGCTGGGACTACAGGCGCCTGCCACCACGCCCGGCTAATTTTTTGTATTTTTAGTAGAGATGGAGTTTCACTGCGTTAGCCAGGATGGTCTCGATCTCCTGACCTCGTGATCCACCTGCCTTGGCCTACCAAAGTGCTGGGATTACAGGCGTAAGCCACTGCGCCCGGCCTGTGTGGTGTTTTCTGAAGTGCCAGCATAGTCCTGTCTCGGAGATGAGACTTTGCAGCGGCTGTTCCCTTTGCCTGGAGTGTGCCTCCAGGGATCCTCCGGGCTCACTCGCTCTTCATGCAGGCCTCTGCTCAGATGCCTTCTGCCCAGAGGCCTTCCCTGACCATCTTACCTGACAGATCACCCCCATCGCTCTCAGCCTTTACCCAGCTTTATCTCCATAGCTTTATCAATACCTGAAATTACAGTCAAGATTTATAGGTTATGTATTGTCTGTGTTCCCCATTAGAACCTAAGCTCCATGAGGGTAAGGACTTTGTCTGGTTCAGTACTGGCCCCAGGACAGTGCGTGGCACACAGGAGGCACTCAGTAAACATTTGTGGCATGAATGAATGAAATAGAGGCTAAGGTGGTGGGCATTTGGGCTCAGGCCTTAGCAAATTGCTTCTCCAGTCGACATCTCCTGTGTCAATGTGGGGATTAGATGAGATGATTGTGGGCCCTTGGAGGTGTGATGCCTCCTGACTCTACTACTGAGTTGGTGCTTCCAAGGAGTGTCAGCAAAACTCAGCAGACTCTCCAGGCCTGCCTCTGCTCATAGCCACAGGCTGGGCATACCGGGGTTGCAGGGCGGGTTGCAGGGCGCAGGGATGAGGAGGGCTGACCTGGGCAACCCCTCCCTCCTGAGGCCCTCTCCTGTCCCTCTGCAGCCACGAGGCCCCCTGGTGGCTGCCACACTGATGAGTTCCAGTGCCGGCTGGATGGACTGTGCATCCCCCTGCGGTGGCGCTGTGATGGGGACACTGACTGCATGGACTCCAGCGACGAGAAGAGCTGTGAGGGAGTGACCCACGTCTGCGACCCCAGTGTCAAGTTTGGCTGCAAGGACTCAGGTGAAGAGGAGCGTTGGAGGGCATCTGGAACAGCACAATGTGGGCAGGAGGAAACCCTGTTGAGAGCAGAGTAGCGGCAAGGGGGATGGCACTGTGCTGTGTGGCGTGGGGCTGGGGACAGTGCAAGGCAAAAGGCAGTCCAGAGGAAGCTTGTGTATCATGGGTGGGGGAAGGCATGAAGGGCCAGAGCCGGCACAGAGGAGCCCAGGAGCCAAAACCCTTGCCAGAGTTGAGCTTCAGCACCTCCTGCTGCAGATTCCTGCCTTCTTTGTTGCCTATGTGAATCTGACCCAAAAAGCCTCAGGGTTCCTTGTGGACCCCACAGCGTTGCAATCCTGACCCTATTAGAGAAGCCCATGGGGCCTGGAAGGAAGGGCAGGGGGAGCCCCAGTCCCTAGGCCTGGGCCCTCATAATGCACCTGTCCCTCAGCTCGGTGCATCAGCAAAGCGTGGGTGTGTGATGGCGACAATGACTGTGAGGATAACTCAGATGAGGAGAACTGCGAGTCCCTGGCCTGCAGGCCACCCTCACACCCCTGTGCCAACAACACCTCAGTCTGCCTGCCCCCTGACAAGCTGTGTGATGGCAACGACGACTGTGGCGACGGCTCAGATGAGGGCGAGCTCTGCGGTGAGACCTGGTCCCAGGAGAAGGGTGGGGAGGGTGGCTGGGTAGGAGTCTGGGCCAAGGCCAGTCTTGGGGGGGACCTGAGTCTAGGAGAGAGCAGCTCTGGCAGCCGGGCAGGCAAGCAGCACCCAGAGTGGTCACCAGCAGCCTGTGTGGACCTGGCGCTCCCCATGGCGCTGTGGTGAGCGAGCCACACCATTAGAGCAGTTTATCCACAAGGCATCCCTGAGGGCCAGGAGCTCTGTTCTCTCCATTTTACAAATGGGAGGACTGAGGCATAGAGGGGTTCCATAGTGGTCCCCCAGATCTGGGCCAAGGTCGCACAGCTCCTAAACTGCTGTGGAGACATGGACCCCTCGCCCACATACATACCACAGAGAGGTGTGGAGTGGTCTTTTGGAGACGAAGACACCAGGATTGAGTGCTGATGGTCAGGGCAGGCTTCCTGGAGGATGTGGGGATTGCATGGGATTCCCAAGGACAGGCAGAACTTGCAGAGTGAGTGAGAAGGCATGGGGGCAGGTGCGGTGGCTTCATGCCTGGCATTCCAGCACTTTGGGAGGCTGAGGCAGGCAGATCACTTGAGCTCAGGAATTCGAGACCAGCCTGGCCAACATGGCGAAACCCTGTCTCTACTAAAAATACAAAAATTAACTGGACATGTCTGTAGTCCCAGCTACTTGGGAGGCAGAGGCAGGAGAATCGCTTGAACCTGGGAGGCGGAGGTTGCAGTGAGCCAACATCCTGCCACTGTGCTCCAGCCTGGGCGACAGAGCGAGACCCTGTGTCAAACAAACAAAGGCAAGGGGAGGAGGGTGCCCATTCAAAACCAAAAGAAATGAGGTTGGGGGAGTCCAGGAGTCAGGGAGGACCATGTGGTGTGACTTGGGGATAAGGAGCAGAGCAGCCTTATCTGGTCCTGTTAGCTAGGCAGAGCCCCCAGTTCCTTGGAAGGGAGGAGTGGAAGATAAGGCCACAGGGACTGGCTGGGAGAACTGCCTACAGGCCGTCCGTCAGGCTGGCAGGTTCCAGGGTGTGCCAAAGGACCCAGGGCAGGATAGGTCCTACCGCACCCCTCCCCAAACCCCTCCAGATCAGGAAAGATCAGCACAAGGAGACTGGACCTAAGGACCTCCCAGAGTCCCTCCCAGGGAGGCAAAAAGCTGGGGCCCCCGCCCTGGGCCCAAGAAGGGAGGGACATATTGAGACCAGACAGAGCTATTGAGGGGTGCTCCCTGTGGGAAGGGGAGGTATGGTGCCAGCTGGTGGGTGCAGGGGTCCCAATTCTGGTCCTGAGGGAGCCCAGGAAGTCTTGGGCTGAAGCTCAGCAGGAATGGAGACAAATAGGGCCGTAGGCAGGGCACGAGGACTTGGTCCAGGCTGCCCCAGACTTGGCCCAGCAGGGCTGTGGTCTTGCCTCCTCTCAGCTTCTGACCCTGGGTCTGTTCCCTGCCTGCCCCTCCCCCAGACCAGTGCTCTCTGAATAACGGTGGCTGCAGCCACAACTGCTCAGTGGCACCTGGCGAAGGCATTGTGTGTTCCTGCCCTCTGGGCATGGAGCTGGGGCCCGACAACCACACCTGCCAGATCCAGAGCTACTGTGCCAAGCATCTCAAATGCAGCCAAAAGTGCGACCAGAACAAGTTCAGCGTGAAGTGCTCCTGCTACGAGGGCTGGGTCCTGGAGCCTGATGGGGAGAGCTGCCGCAGCCTGGGTGAGACAACAGTGAGGTGTGGCAGGGCAGGCCGAGGCAGGCCTCTGAGCTGCAGTGGGTTGGGCTTGGCGGCCAGGTGCCAAAGGCTGAGTTTTCCACCCTAGCCCCCAGTGCCGGGACCAGCAGAGACCTGCCTGTGCCCAAACGGGTGGCACGCAGGCAGCTAGCCCCCTGCTGACCCCGTCACATCCCTCCCACCCCAGACCCCTTCAAGCCGTTCATCATCTTCTCCAACCGGCATGAGATCCGGCGCATCGATCTTCACAAAGGAGACTACAGCGTCCTGGTGCCCGGCCTGCGCAACACCATCGCCCTGGACTTTCACCTCAGCCAGAGCGCCCTCTACTGGACCGACGTGGTGGAGGACAAGATCTATCGCGGGAAGCTGCTGGACAACGGAGGTGACTACCGATTGCTGCCAGGCGGGATGCACACAGGCGGAGCACTTAGGCGCTAGGGGCACAGGTCCCATCCAAGTGGCCCCAAAGCAGAGGCTTAGCTCCCCCATCCCCCACACTTCTGTTAATTGGGTTAGATTTTGCTGTGGGTCTCCATGCCTGACGCCCCGTAATTATCGTCAGCAGAACTGCCAGCCTGATAATTAACAAAATGATCACCCTTACCTTGGAATGGCCTGGAGCTCTGCTCCCCAGATCTAGAATTGCAGGCTTGAAAGAAAAAAGCCACTTAGGAGAGGCGTACCTGAACCCTGCCTTCTGTCCCAGGCAGCATGGCGCACCCCAGACTTCCTTCAGTCACACGCGATAGTGAGTGAGTGCCCACTGTACACACTGGGCAGTGGGCATGAAGCAGTGATCAAAACAGGCTGTTTTCAGTTGTGTGGTCAAGGAAGGTCCCCTGAGAAGGTGACATCTGAGTAAACACTTGGAAGAGCCACATTTTACTAGAGAAGTTTGTATTGTTTGTAATAAGGAAAACTTGAAACCATTACAAATTTCCATCAACAAGGGGAGGCTAAGTAAACTGTGATGATATTCACACTGTGCAACAGTCTCTAAAACAATGAGGCACACACATAATGTGTTAGCGTGGAAAAATCTTTATGGCAGTCACTTGAGCTCAGGCAGTTGAAGCTGCCGTGAGCCATGATCATGCCACTGCATCCAGCCTTGGTGACAAAAGACCCTGTCTCAAAAAAAAAAAAAAAAGTTGGGGAGACAATAGGAGTCCTACTCTTGAATATGGGCACATCAGAAACTTTGGCAGAGGTTCCAGGGATGAGGGTGGGTCATCGAGGGCTCCCAGGATTTCACACATTCATACACAGCTCCCCAGGAAAGGCTAACCTTTCACTGCCCTCTCTTCTCCAGCCCTGACTAGTTTTGAGGTGGTGATTCAGTACGGCCTGGCCACACCTGAGGGCCTGGCTGTAGACTGGATTGCAGGCAACATCTACTGGGTGGAGAGTAACCTGGACCAGATCGAGGTGGCCAAGCTGGATGGGACCCTCCGGACCACTCTGCTGGCCGGTGACATTGAGCACCCAAGGGCAATCGCACTGGATCCCCGGGATGGGTGAGGACCCTGCCCAGCCCTCTCCTGGCCCCATGGCCCCCCTGAAGTCCCATCAGCCTGGCCAGGGACACCTTACTTCTCAGTGCCATTTGCCTCCTCCCACCCTCTACCTAGGATCCCACTACAGTCCCTCCCCAAGGGCCCCAACTTTAGCCCTCCTAACCCCTCCCCACTCCCCAGGATCCTGTTTTGGACAGACTGGGATGCCAGCCTGCCCCGCATCGAGGCAGCCTCCATGAGTGGGGCCGGGCGCCGCACCGTGCACCGGGAGACCGGCTCCGGGGGCTGGCCCAACGGGCTCACCGTGGACTACCTGGAGAAGCGCATCCTTTGGATTGACGCCAGGTCAGTGCCCTCTATGCCCTGGGGAGGCCCAAGTCTGTGGCACCAGGACAGGGTGGGGAAGGAACTGTGGTGACAAGGGTGGTGAGAAGGCCCAAGGGATCTAGAACTAGGAACGGTGGCAAAGGATTGGGCACAGGAGAAGGACGGAGGGGCATGGGGAGACTGGGGCTGAGGGGAAGGGGCGGGTAGAGGAGGCGGAAGCAGGGCCGTCAGCTGTGGTTATTCACACTGTACCGTCCTCTCCACTCACCTGTCCGCTCCCTGTGTTCCCTCTGCTGGGGCTGTGTCTGCCCAGAGGGAGGGGAAACTTCTTTCTAATTGGTCTGCCCTGGGAGGGTGCATTTTTCTGACTTTCATCAAAGCCCTGAGTGCTGACAGCAGCCCTGGGGAGAAGTGACTGAAAGATTCCCTTGTGGCTTGGGAATTGGGGCCTGAGAGCTGAAACCTGGACCTGTTGGGTTCTCACACCTTGGTCATTCTGTCTATCTGCTCTGGCCAGCCGGGCTTAGGGGAGGGAACGGTCCTGTGCTCTTCGCTGGGAGGGCTGTGGCCAGGGCCCAGAGGATGGGCGCCTGGGCAGAGCTCTGAGGGCTGAGATCCCGGCTGGCATCCTCATTCTGCTCCATCATGCTCTCAGGTCAGATGCCATTTACTCAGCCCGTTACGACGGCTCTGGCCACATGGAGGTGCTTCGGGGACACGAGTTCCTGTCGCACCCATTTGCAGTGACGCTGTACGGGGGGGGAGGTCTACTGGACTGACTGGCGAACAAACACGCTGGCTAAGGCCAACAAGTGGACCGGCCACAATGTCACTGTGGTACAGAGGACCAACACCCAGCCCTTTGACCTGCAGGTGTACCACCCTTCCCGCCAGCCCATGGGTAAGCGGCTCAGGGCCTCGAGCCAGAAGGGAGCCAGCAGCCTCTTTAGAAGCTCTAGAAGCTCTTAGGAGAGGAGAGGGCAGTGAGAACAGGAGCAAGTGTGCTGGGACGGCAGGGGTGGGCCGGTTGTTGACAGAGGCACCGTCTAGCAGCAGAGGAGGGTCTAGCAGTAGTGGCTGCTGGAACAGGGGGAGGAGAGTGGGTGAGGGAGGGGTGGTCCATGTAGGGAGCAGCAAGTCACAGGATTCTCTGGCTTCTTCTCTTCCCCACCCTGCCCCCAGCTCCCAATCCCTGTGAGGCCAATGGGGGCCGGGGCCCCTGCTCCCACCTGTGTCTCATCAACTACAACCGGACCGTGTCCTGCGCCTGCCCCCACCTCATGAAGCTCCACAAGGACAAAACTACTTGCTATGGTAGGAGCCCCTCCCTCCAGAGCCAGTGAGCAACTGAGGCTGAAGGGAAGGCTGCAGGCCCCAGGCTCCTGGTTGTCCGCGAAGGCAGAGTCCCAGTCAGGAGGGTCCCAATAGGAGAGGCTCAAGAGACAGCCACTGTGAGAAGGGGCTACAGGTCTGCCAGGGAGGCTGCACCCAGGGGGGTGTGTCCATGGAACCAAGGGCCAGTAGCAAACAGACAGATCCAGAAGAAGGCAGGGCCTGAAACCAGGTGGGTGGGAAGCACAGAGGCAGGGACTGCCTTCAGTGACCAGCCCGTGCCCCACAGAGTTTAAGAAGTTCCTGCTGTACGCACGTCAGATGGAGATCCGAGGTGTGGACCTGGATGCCCCCTACTACAACTACATCATCTCCTTCACGGTGCCCGACATCGACAACGTCACAGTGCTAGACTACGATGCCCGTGAGCAGCGTGTGTACTGGTCTGACGTGCGGACACAGGCCATCAAGCGGGCCTTCATCAATGGCACAGGCGTGGAGACAGTCGTCTCTGCAGGTTCTTCCCGGCCCTGGATGCCCACCAGTGGACATGGGCACCCCCACCCACCCCTTGCTCCCAACCCTGGTCTACTTGGTCCGAGTGGTCCTTCTCCCAGTCCTGTTGCCCCTCAGTGCTCCAGCCTGGTTTCCTGATCCCTTTTCTCCAGAAAGCACACTGGCTCCCCTCCTGACCCACTGCCCTGCAGACACCCAACAACCGACTCCCTGCTTGTGCCCTCAGACTTGCCAAATGCCCATGGGCTGGCTGTGGACTGGGTCTCCCGAAACCTGTTCTGGACAAGCTATGACACCAATAAGAAGCAGATCAATGTGGCCCGGCTGGATGGCTCCTTCAAGAACGCAGTGGTGCAGGGCCTGGAGCAGCCCCATGGCCTTGTCGTCCACCCTCTGCGTGGGTCAGTCTAGGGCCCAGGGCCAGGGAGCATGGGGTGTGGGGCTGGGAAGAAGAAGACGCTGACCCTTCCCTCTTGGTACTCTCCCCCCAGGAAGCTCTACTGGACCGATGGTGACAACATCAGCATGGCCAACATGGACGGCAGCAATCGCACCCTGCTCTTCAGTGGCCAGAAGGGCCCCGTGGGTATGAGCTTCCCTGCCCACCCCCACAACCCTTCCCTACTTCCTTGACCAGGAGGTGCTCACAGGGTACCTCAGGTGCCCCTCAGCCTCCCCAGAGCCTCAGCTTAGTGCCTGCTCTCACCACCTGCCCCCTCGCCTCCCCGCCACGCACAGCCACACATCCTCACACACATATCCTCTGCTCCTATCCCTGGATTCCCAGCCCTGAGCCAGACTCCCTGGCAGTGACACCCCCTTTTCCAGGTCTGGCTATTGACTTCCCTGAAAGCAAACTCTACTGGATCAGCTCCGGGAACCATACCATCAACCGCTGCAACCTGGATGGGAGTGGGCTGGAGGTCATCGAAGCCATGCGGAGCCAGCTGGGCAAGGCCACCGCCCTGGCCATCATGGGTGAGGGCTGCTGGGTGAAACAGAGATGACGCAGAGCAGGCCAGGCCAGACCTGGGAGACGGGCTGGCTTGGGGCAGAATCTCACCACGTGGGGGGCCTGATGACTTAGGGCCAATGAGCCCTTCAGGAGAGCTGGGTGTGGGGCCTTCCCAAGGGTCTCATCCCCTCCTGCTGCCCCAGGGGACAAGCTGTGGTGGGCAGATCAGGTGTCGGAGAAGATGGGCACATGCAGCAAGGCCGACGGCTCGGGCTCCGTTGTCCTGCGGAACAGCACCACCCTGGTGATGCACATGAAGGTCTATGACGAGAGCATCCAGCTGGGTAGGTGTGAGGCCAGGCGGCCGCTGGGGTCTCAGGGGTAACAGGGGAGGCTCCAGAGCTGCAGGCTGCAGGTCCACGGGGCAAGGGAGTAAGTGGGTTAGGCTGCACCCACCACCCAAAGAGACTCCTTGTTTCCTTCTCACAAAGGCACCTTATAGGCTCCCAGCAGCCCTATTCATAAGGCCAGGGGCCCAGGAGGACAGAAAACCTGAGAGCCGGGTGGGGTGGTGACCCCCATTAGGTCCAGGGTGAAGGCAGTGACCATCCTGTTTCTGAGCAGCCCAAGCCTGACCCTGAGGTCCCAAGGAGGGCCACCTAACCCTTTCCCTCTGCCTCCCACCTGCCCCCAGACCATAAGGGCACCAACCCCTGCAGTGTCAACAACGGTGACTGCTCCCAGCTCTGCCTGCCCACGTCAGAGACGACCCGCTCCTGCATGTGCACAGCCGGCTATAGCCTCCGGAGTGGCCAGCAGGCCTGTGAGGGTCAGTGCCTGGCTCTCCTCCCAGCCTTGTCCCAGCTCCCCAACCCTGACTCCTCCTACCCTACAGCCCTACCTTTCTCTTCTTACCTTGGGGGCAAGACTACATTCATGGTGTAGGGGACACTGGACCATGAAGTGGCTATGAGTCTCCAGTGCTTCCAGTAGGATTTTGGAAAAATAGATGTCAGCAGGCAGATCAGTGGTAACTGCATGGAAGAGGCATGCTCTGAGCTGGGTTTTATAGGACAAGTAGGATGTGGATGCAGGGCTCAAAGGAGAGGGAACTATACATAACGTAAGGTGTGTGTGGGGGCCCCAGCCAAGAGTGGTGGGCAAAGTGTGGGGAAGTCCTGGAGATAAGGCTGTGAGCTATGCGGGGCTCCTGTGTTCTCAGCCAGGAGTGCCTGGAAAGTGATGTTTGGGGAAGATCAACCTGACTGCATTGGTGGTGGGGAAGAAACAGAGGCGGTTAAACCAGTTAGGAGGCTATCAGGAGTAATCGGAGTGTGAGGAGATGATGGGCCTGGGCTGGGCTCAGCAAGTGTTGAAGAAAAGGAATGAAACTCAGACCCATTTCACAAGAACCTGCTAACTCATTTATGAGCTTGCCGGGGGGACAGCATTTCCCAGAAGTGCATTCCTAGGAGCCTCCCTCTTTGATGTGGGTAGATTTTACCAAAAGAAATTCTGAGTTGAACAAAGTTTAAGAGTGTTTTGTGCTGCAGAACTTCTCAGAGCCTTGAATATGTTTATGTGTGCTAAGAATTTTTCAAGTGTTTGGGGTTTTCCAAAACTCGCTTGACCTTCATTCTTCTTTTCATGGAGTCTGAGCAACCAGGGCCCATTTGGGGATTCACTTTGGGACATGCTGTATCAAAGGGATAAAGGCAAGGGAGGATTCTGAGATGCATGGGTAGTGGTGCCTCAAGACATGGGAAAACTGGGCCAGGCATGGTGGCTCATGCCTGTAATCCCAGCACTTTGGGAGGCCGAGGCAGGCCAATCACTTGAGGTCAGGAGTTTGAGACTAGCCTGGCCAACATGGCAAAACTCTGTCTCTACTGAAACCACAGAAATTAGCTGGATGTGGTGGCGGGCACCTGTAATCCCAGCTACTCAGAAGACTGAGGCAGGAGAATCGCTTGAACCGGGGAGGCAGAGGTTGCAGTGGGCCAATATTGCGCCACTGCACTCCAGCCTGGGCGACAGATCAAGACTCCACCTCAATTTAAAAAAAAAAAAAAAAAAGGCCTAGCGTGGTGGCTCACGCCTGTAATCCCAGCACTTTGGGGGGCGGAAGCGGGCAGATTACCTTGAAGCTGGGGTTCGAGACCAGCCTGACCAACATGGAGAAACCCTGTCTCTACTAAAAATACAAAATTAGCTGGGCGTGGTGGCACATGCCTGTAATCCCAGCTACTCGGGAGACTGAGGCAGGAGAATCACTTGAACCCGGGACATGGAGGTTGCGGTGAGCCAAGATTGCGTCATTGCACTTCAGCCTGGGCAACAAGAGCGAAACTTCATCTCAAAAAAATAAAACAAAAAAACAAAACAAAACAAAACAAAATGAAAAAAAAAAAAAGAAAGAAAAGAAAAAGAAATGGGATAACTGGGTAATGAGACTGGCTTAGGAGTGACCTTATGGGGTTGAGTTTTAAGTGTTGGAGAGAGGGTGTGGCATGGACCAGACAGAGGGAGGACAAAGAGGAAACTAGAATCAGGCTGAGCGCCAAACTGGAAGTCTAGATTTTGGAGTCACCTAGTCCTGATTGTCTGGTCTGAACTCCCAGACTTTCCCTAAGGGACTTGCAGGGTGCAGATTGGGTTGTGCTGGATGGAGGAGGGCAGAGCACAAGGCGAGAAATCCGAGTCTCTGCTGCCCTCTCATGGTGGCTAGGGGTCCTGCAGGTGGTTCCCCAGAGCTACCAGCCAGGTGAGCTTCCTCCCGGTCCATGCTCTGACCTCAGGCTAGGGTGTGTGTGCTGGGTGGAGGATAGGGATGATGGCGGGGGAAGACATCAAAGGAAAAGCAGAGAACAGTTGGAGGGTGACAGCAACCAAGCTTAAGGGGAGAGTGTTGGCGATACCCATGCCTTAAGTGTCCTTGTGTTTCAGGCGTGGGTTCCTTTCTCCTGTACTCTGTGCACGAAGGAATCAGGGGAATTCCTCTGGATCCCAATGACAAGTCAGATGCCCTGGTCCCAGTGTCTGGGACCTCGCTGGCTGTCGGCATCGACTTCCATGCTGGTGAGCCATTTAGTGGTGGAGGGAGTTGGGCGTGGCGTGGGAGCTTTAGGGGTAGTGTGGTGTGCCCTGAGGGTCCAGTGAGAGGCTGCCTGAATCGGCCCGAGGTGGGGCACTTGCTACAGCTGCCACCCCGACTCCACCTCTCCTTCCAAGCACCTGACCCCTCCGGCACTCTCTCACCTCTGTCCTGAGCCTTGTGAGATTTTGACCCCTCGCCTTACCCCTGCCTTACTGGTCATCCCCATGTCACCTCCTCCAACTCCAGAAAATGACACCATCTACTGGGTGGACATGGGCCTGAGCACGATCAGCCGGGCCAAGCGGGACCAGACGTGGCGTGAAGACGTGGTGACCAATGGCATTGGCCGCGTGGAGGGCATCGCAGTGGACTGGATCGCGGGTGAGCAGTGGGTGGGTTTGTGGGGCTTGAGGTGTGGCAGAGGACTGGGGGATGTGGGGGGAGGAGGAGTTGGTGGGAGCAGGAAGAGGAGCTACAGGGGTGCCTGGGGGCTTGGAGGACACCAGGTCCACCTGTCCTCACCCAACCTCCCTGAGCCCCACCAACTCCCTCCTTAGGCAACATCTACTGGACGGACCAGGGCTTCGATGTCATCGAGGTCGCCCGGCTCAATGGCTCCTTCCGCTACGTGGTGATCTCCCAGGGTCTAGACAAGCCCCGGGCCATCACCGTCCACCCAGAGAAAGGGTGAGGAGCTGGACAGACTGGCTCCGGTCTGGCCTTGTCATTCTGCCCATGGCCCATGCTGATGAGGCCCTGTCTCCCCAGGGTCTGGGGACTGACCCCCCACTTCCCCTCTACCCCACAGGTACCTGTTCTGGACTGAGTGGGGTCAGTATCCACGTATTGAGCGGTCTCGGCTAGATGGCACGGAGCGTGTGGTGCTGGTCAACGTCAGCATCAGCTGGCCCAATGGCATCTCAGTGGACTACCAGGTTCGCATGCCAACTTGGCCCTGGAGCCGATGGTAGACCCCTGACCCAGGCCCCTCCTCCCTGTGATGAGCCCATTCTGGGAGGACATGAAGCCCAAGGGAGGTCACGGGGTCTCCCGGCCCAGCCCTGCACCCAGAGTAGGACTCCTGCTACCACAGAGATGATGGGCAGGGGTCACTCAGAAGTGGGGAGTAGGGGAGGGGAAGGATGCCTGGATGTTGCCTTATCAGCAGGGCAGAGGGCAGGAGTGTGTGAGGGGGGGAGGCTGAACTGAGGGCCCCACTCTGGCCCACGCACTCCCTGCTGCCCCGGACATGGGGCTGGCAGTGGGTTCAGCCCTGGAGGTGAGGTGGGTGCCTCTGGCCTGTAGGATGGGAAGCTGTACTGGTGTGATGCACGGACAGACAAGATTGAACGGATCGACCTGGAGACGGGTGAGAACCGCGAGGTGGTTCTGTCCAGCAATAACATGGACATGTTTTCAGTGTCTGTGTTTGAGGATTTCATCTACTGGAGTGACAGGTGAGGGCTTCTGTCCTGGCCTCCTCAGCTGATCTGTTCCTTCCCTCCCCGCTCCACTGACGCTCTTCTTGTGACCTGTCCTTCCCTCAGGACTCACGCCAACGGCTCTATCAAGCGAGGGAGCAAAGACAATGCCACAGACTCCGTGCCCCTGCGAACCGGCATCGGTGTCCAGCTTAAAGATATCAAAGTCTTCAACCGGGACCGGCAGAAAGGTGAGGCCGGGGCTCTGGGCTGAAGTGGAGAGGTGAGGGGGACTCTGGCCTGGGAGGGCGCTCCCCAGGGAACCCAGCGTGAGAGGGCCAGGAGACAAGTTAGACCTATGGGGCACCTTCTGATGGCCCAAGAGACCCAGGGATGGGGAGGAAAGGCTGATGTGCTCCGGGACAGATCTAGACATTGGGCTCTGGGCCCTGGAAGGTCGTCCAAGCTGGGAATACTGAGGCAGAGGGCAGCACTTTTGCCAAAGCCTGGATGACAAAGGCACCAGCGAGCCTTTCCCAAGGCAGGCCCTGCCCTCTGTACCCTCCCCTCCCCCAGGCACGAACGTGTGCGCGGTGGCCAATGGTGGGTGCCAGCAGCTGTGCCTGTACCGGGGCCGTGGGCAGCGGGCCTGCGCCTGTGCCCACGGGATGCTGGCTGAAGACGGAGCATCGTGCCGCGAGTACGCTGGCTACCTGCTCTACTCGGAGCGCACCATTCTCAAGAGCATCCACCTGTCGGATGAGCGCAACCTCAATGCGCCCGTGCAGCCCTTCGAGGACCCTGAGCACATGAAGAACGTCATTGCCCTGGCCTTTGACTACCGGGCAGGCACCTCTCCAGGCACCCCCAATCGCATCTTCTTCAGCGACATCCACTTTGGGAACATTCAGCAGATCAACGACGATGGCTCCAGGAGGATCACCATTGTGGAGAGTGAGCCCAGACCCCAAGTCTTCCCAGGAAGTGGGACGTGGGGCGGGGAGCAGCACACACTCTCAGACCCCAGCCAGGCACTCTACCCTGAATCCCAGCAGCTGCAACTCAGCCGACTCCCACTGCACCCCCGCAGTTACATGACTCCTGATGTGGAGTCAGTGTCGGCTCCCATCTTCCTCCCACCACTGGTCCTAGTTCTGCCTTCAGGGCTGCACAGAACAAGCCAGAGGTCACTGTGGAGCCCAGCGCTCACAAACCCAGGCTGCAGACACGGGGCTGAGCTCCAGTCCCTTGGGGTTGCGGTAACTTGGGTCAGTTTCCTGCTCTTGCCAAACCTGAGCCTTCTAATCTGCATGGTGAGACAGGATTCCTTGAGCTGCTGCGCATGAAGGCCTAGCTCAGTGATGCTGGGGATGGAGTGTGTGCTCTGGAAAGAGCAGTTACAGTGTCAGGGCTGTCATCATAGGACAGCCTTTCAGCTCTTTGAAAACTGCATCCCACTACATTTTCTCTTCTTCAGCCTGGTTACCACCAGGTCCTTTGACTCATTCATTTGCTCATTTATTCATTCAGCTGGTCCATAAAGACCTGCCAGGCGCCGAACTAGGTGCTGCATGTTCAGACCTGTCCTTTCAGCCTTCTCTGGGACATTTTCTGCTGCAACTTAGTCCAGCCCACATGTCTGTCTAAAAATGTAGCATCCGAAGCTAAACCCGGTACTGCATGCTCGCAGCTTGATCAGGAGAGACTGGCAGATCAATCCCCAGTCCCCTGGAAGGGATGTCCCCTCCCCTCTGGTTGTTTGCAGACCATACCACAGCATGGCCTTTTGGCAGCCACCATCACTTTTAACCACTAACGCTCGAGTCTTTTCTCTTACACTGCTGTTCAGCTGTGTCTCTCACTGTGCCTTGGTTCTTTAACCTGAGTTTAAGATGTCTGCTTTATAAAATAATCAATCCAGCTCAGTGTCTTTTTAAGTAGGGGGCTCCCCGGTACAGCCCAAGTAGGCTTTGATTTACTGAAATCTATGTTGCACTCAACTTAGCGGAACTACAGCTCCAGGAAAGTGCAACCACACCAGGAAGCCCGATCGCCCTAAGTGGGAAGACCGAGGGAGAGGGTTGGGAGGTGACCACAGGTCATTTGGGTGAGGACAGCAGAGGTTGGGGGCATGAGTCAGACCCTGGTGCCCCCGAGCCCCCTCTGCTACACCTCATGCACTCCCATACGCCACACTTCCCCTTCCAGCCAGGACAGCACGTGTCCCAGGCTGTCCCCCATGGCTCCTGTGCAGGCTGCCCTCTGGCCCCGTCCCGCCCAATGGCTGCTCCTGTCTCTTCACAGATGTGGGCTCCGTGGAAGGCCTGGCCTATCACCGTGGCTGGGATACTCTCTATTGGACAAGCTACACGACATCCACCATCACGCGCCACACAGTGGACCAGACCCGCCCGGGGGCCTTCGAGCGTGAAACCGTCATCACTATGTCCGGAGATGACCACCCACGGGCCTTCGTGTTGGATGAGTGCCAGAAGTGAGCTGCTGCCTGGGGATGGGGATAGTGGGGAGAGGTGGGACTTGGGGCGGCAGAAACTCCCCAGGCAGACCCAGGTTGGGGTGCAGGAGAGGCAAGCCCTCACTTGAGCTCCACCCTTCCCTGCTGTGTGATCTGGGGGGAGTTGCAAAAGCTTCCTAAGCTTCAGGTTCCTCTTCTGTGGTACAAGCTGGCTAAGATTTCAGCTGTCTGCACCAAGGGGAGCATGAGGACTGTGGGGGACGCTCTGCCTTTGTGGTTGATTCATTCATCAGAACACCATGTTGGAGGCACAGGGTAGGGCCTCTAGCTCTGGGATCCAAAGCTTCAGGCAAAGAATGTCTGTTGAACCCGTCGTATGGAAGCCTCGGGCTGGGCCTTCAAGCCACTTAGCTAGGTTGAGAAGTCATACTTGTGGGAAGCAATGGTAACTGGCACAGGGCTGTATACGGGTGACCACAGGTCTCATGAAGACAGTAGATTGGCCCAGAGTCTGGGATTGGAAAAGACAAGGAAGGCCAGCTTGGACAGGGCAAGTGCTTTGAGCAAAAGCCTGAAGAAAAACAAATTCAAGACAGGGAGGACAGAAGGGGACCTCTGCACACCATGGGACATAGGCAGGCCTGAACCCAGCCGGGAAGTGAGGTCAGGGTGCGGAGGAGTTAGGAGCACAAGCCAGGACAGGTGGCAGGAAGCACCTGGCGGTGGGTACTCCCCCTGGGGGGTTCACCCGCAGTCGGCCTGCTCTGTTCTCCCACAAGGGCAGCCTTCATCCTGGCTGTTTGGGCCTCTAGTGAGCCACCCCTCACCTTAGGGATCCTGGCCCACATGTGAGCAACATTTTTTTCCCAATTCAGCAGTGCTTGGAATGTTTTTCAAAAGCTTTACTAGGAAACTAGTAAACACAACCCAAAGCAGCTGTATAGATATGTGAGCGTCCCGAACCCAGATTCCCCCTACCTGTACCCCAGTGTCAGTCACATCCAACCTGGTTCAAGGGCCCTCTGTTTCCTCCTGCCTCTGTTGTCTGGCACATCCGCAGCTGATGACGAAGGTCCAGTCCCCGCTTTCATGAACCTTGGCTGCCTCACCTGTCTGGGGATGGCCTCAGGGCCTGTACCTCATGAGTCTGGAGCCTCCATGGAGGGTCCAGCAGGGCTGCCCTGCCCTCGTCCCAGAGGACATGTCCTCCTGGCTGCCCACCAAGCTCCTTTCCTATGAGCCAAGGGGATTCCGTTGCACATTCAGCGAGTGGCTTTTGAGAGCAAAGAAGGTGCAGAGGACCTAGCAGGGAGCGCGAGGGGCGTCATGAAGAGCTTTGTGGCTGTGTGCTGAGGACTGGCCCCGCCTGCAAGTCAGGGAACATGTCCTTGAAGAGGAGGCATGTGAGCCGACATCTGAGGATGGCAGGAGTGGCTGAATGGGAGCATGGTCCCAGCACCCAGGAGAAAGAGCTGAGCCAGCAGGAGGGGCCCTCCCCCTGGCCAGAAGGAGCAGGCACTTTCAGGGAATCGGAAGGAGCCGATGTGGACCCCAATGGAGGGGGCAGGGGCCAGTGGAGACTTCAACACCCCAGCCTCCCCCTGAGCCCTCCCTGCAGTCGGCACTGGAGCACTGATGACCCTGTGGAGTCACAGTCGGATAGTTAGAAGGCCTGCCATGTTGCTGGACACTGAGCACCTGCCCCAGGAAAGCCTCTGTCTTCCCTCCCGCCACATTCCTGGGAAGCAGGTTCACCCAGACCACAGTTGTGTCACATGGAGGAGTCTGTTGACGCCAGGAGGAAAATCACTTCTCACTGCAGGTGTGAGTGGTTTCACTTGAGGTGTGGGAGTCCCTGGTGGGGACTGACAGGCCAAGTCGAATCCTGACAAGCCAGGAAGATCACCGGTCGCTGCCCCAGGACACCCATTCTCCCTTGTGGAGGCTAGAGGGACACGCCGCCTCCCTCCCAACTTACATCCCGATTCCAGAGCCATCACACACCCCTGCTGTCCTCCAGGATGAGGCCCTTAAGATCAGAGCTTCTCATGAGCTCGTGGAGGCTCAGGGCAGCCAGTGTCTCCCAAGGGGCAGAGCAGCACCGTTTTCCTATGTGAGCCCAGCAGAAGGCGCGATAGTTCAATGGTGCTGGAGACGCTGGGGGTGGGCAGGAAGGGTGTGACCTGGAGAGGTATGAGGAGACAAGTTCACAGGCCAGAGGAGAGATCTGTGGCCAGAATGGTGAGGGACGGAGGTGGGAGGGGGCCAGAGGCACGGGTGGGGGCAGGGGCAGGTCCTGTTAGGGAACTGGAGAATGGAGCTGGCTTTCATGTGGCTTGGTGGTCTCAGACTCCACTGTGCATAAGGATCGCCTGGGAGCAAGAGAATTTGGAGTCCCCTGCCCCGCCCTGGTCCTAGCTGAGTGACAAGCTCTGGGACTGAGGGCCCAGGGCTCACCATCCAATGCCGGTGGTCCGAGGATCACTCTGTCACACCCAGGATAGTGCTTGACCAGCCTTGAGGCCTTCCTCCACCCCACAAGGAGCACAGCATAATTGGGGGCTGGCTGTTCCCATTGCCTCCTTTACTGAGAGGAAACCAAGGCTCAGAGGGGTGACAGGCTTATTCGAGGTCAGAGCCATTATGAGGCAGAACGGTGGCTCCAACCCCAAACATGTAAAGGCCTCAAAGTATGGAGAAGGGAACTCGAGGGTTCCTTGAGGATAGGACCCACATACCCCAGGACCAGGGACACATGCCACACTCAGCTCCACAAGGGCTTCCTGAATGATCTGGAAGACAGCCAGCCTCCCTGCACAGAAGAGAGCAGTTAAGAATAAACTCCTGGGAAATACTCACATAGCGTGTGCCATCTGTCCTTAAGATGGAGATTAACTTCTTCCACTCTCACAACCACCCTGCAAGGCAGGTGGTGCTACCATCCCCACCTCATAGAGGAGGAAACTGAGGGATAGGGCTGTTGAGCAAATTGCCTAAGGGCACCTAGCTGGTGGTGGCGTAGCCAGGGCTGGAACCCTAGAGCCTGTCTCACTTGGCTCTCTTCTTAGCTAGTAGACGGTCACTGCCCAGATACTGCAATGTGAATATCTCACACTTGGCCCTCATCCCCTCACACTCAGCCACCTCATGTGAGAACTGCCTGTGCAATAGCGGGGCCCTTTGTGGGCGTTGGGGCACTCTTGGCCTCAATGACTCTGAGGTTGCTTTGCCTTGGCGGGCCTCCAGGTTCCAGGTGCCTACGTGTCCTGGCCTGTACCCTCTGTGGTAGCCTCTCAGGCTTTTCCTCCTGATCCCTGGACCCTCTTCCCCCAGCCTCATGTTCTGGACCAACTGGAATGAGCAGCATCCCAGCATCATGCGGGCAGCGCTCTCGGGAGCCAATGTCCTGACCCTCATCGAGAAGGATATCCGCACCCCCAACGGCCTGGCCATCGACCACCGTGCCGAGAAGCTCTACTTCTCTGATGCCACCCTGGACAAGATTGAGCGGTGCGAGTATGACGGCTCCCACCGCTATGTGAGTCTGCGGGGTGGGTGAGCTGGCGGGCGGCTGAGGGGAAGCCAGGGCCAGGGTCAGCCATCAGCTGAGACCGTCCAGGCACAGACGTGGTGGGAGCAGCTGGGAGGAGGCGAGTCCCTCCAGGCCCCAGCCTCGGGCAACCCCACCCTGTCCAGCTTGCTCCTCATCAGCTAGGTGAGGGAGATGGCAGGATGCCTCTGTGGGCCCTCATTCTGTAGCTGTCAGAGGCCAGGCCAGGCTGTGGTCCAGTGGAGACTGGGCGAGAGGCCCGAGCGATGCTGTAACAGTGATGGCGCTGTCTCCACAGGTGATCCTAAAGTCAGAGCCTGTCCACCCCTTCGGGCTGGCCGTGTATGGGGAGCACATTTTCTGGACCGACTGGGTGCGGCGGGCAGTGCAGCGGGCCAACAAGCACGTGGGCAGCAACATGAAGCTGCTACGCGTGGACATCCCCCAGCAGCCCATGGGCATCATCGCCGTGGCCAATGACACCAACAGCTGTGAGTGGGGCTGCTGCCACCTGCCTCGCCCTCCTGCCTGTCGTGCCTGGACATACAAACACACACCCCACACCCCCCCACACATACCCCACACACCCCCACACATACTACACACACCCCCACACATACCACACACATACATCCCACACATACTATACTACACACACCACACAACATACACCACACCCCTCCCACACATACCCCACACACCCCACACATACCACACACATACCACACACACCCCCCACACATACCACACACACACATCCCACACATACCATACTACACACACCACACGACATACACCACACCCCTCCCACACATACCACACACACCCCCCACACATACCACACACACACCCCCCACACATACACCACACACACCCCTCACACATACCACACACACACATCCCACACATACTATACTACACACACCACCACACGCACATACACCACACCCTCCCACACATACCTCCCACACACCCCCCCACACATACCACACACACCACACATACCACACACACATACATCCCACACACCACACACACATCCCACACATACTATACTACACACACCACATGACATACACCACACCCCTCCCACACATACCACACGCACCCCCCACATATACCACACACACACACCCCACACATACCACACACACCCCCACACATACCACACACACCCCCACATATACCACACACACCCTCACACATACCACACACACACATCCCACACATAATATACTACACACACCACACGACATACACCACACCCCTCCCACACACACAACACACACACACCACACCATACACACCCCCCATACACCACACACCACATACATACACACCCCTGACACATACACACCCCACACACAAACCACACACACACCCACACACACACCACACATACCACACATACACCACACCACATACACACACACCACACACACACCACATCACACATACCACACACACATTCCACATACCACATAAACACACCCCCACACACACACCACACACATACCACACACACACACCACACCACACATACACTGCACACCACATACACACACCACACGTATCACACACACCCCACATATACCACACCACACACACACACCACATACACACACACACCACATACACACAGATACCACACACACATCCCACACATACTACACTACACCACAGCACATATACCACACCCTTCCCACACAACACACACACCACACCATACACCCCCCACACCACACACCACATACACACACCCCAACACGTACACACACATACACACCCCACACACACAAACCACACACACCCACACACACACCACACATACCACACACACACACCTCACACCATACATACCACACATATCCCACACACCACATACACACACACCCCCACAAACACACCACACATACCACACATACACCCCACACACATACACATCACACATACCACACAGCCCACACATACCACATACACACACCACCACACACACCACACATACCACACACACCACACACACCCCCACACACCACACCACATACACACATTCCCCACACACACCACACATACCACATACACACACCACCACATACAACACATACACCACATAGCACATACACTGCAGCACACACAAGACACACACCACACCATACAGCACACCATACACACCACACAGGACACACCACACCCAGCCAACACACACACGCATACCACATGCACACACACACTACAACATATATACACATACACCACACATACTGTACCACATACACACAGCACACACACCATACCACACACACACCACATACACACATACCACACACACTGCAGCACACACAAGACACACACCACACCATACAACACACCATACACACCACCCACCAACACACACATACCACATACACACCACACATGACACATACACACCACACATAGGACTTATATACACACACCACACACCTATCACCCACAACACATATCACACGCCACATAGCACACACACACACACACATCATACATACTATAAACACCCCACACCCCACACACACCACCACTCCCCACACACACTTGCCTGGTCCTGCTGTCCCTGAGCCTCCGTTACACAGACACATACAGCTGTACACACCTTTGAAACTGCAAAACCCTCAGTGCTCCTGTACCCCTTCCCCACAAGACATCTACGCACACAAATGGACTCTGCACACGCCTGGCGTCTCCTCCACATTGCACACACACATTCATGTCACCCCCGCCCCTCAGGGCTCATCCACGCCCTTGGTGCCCCCACCCCCACCCTGGTCACTCTCCTCACTTGGAGCAACACAGACACCTGAGAGCCTGGGCGCACGTGCCCTCAGTGGGCACAAGTACATGCCCCACCGCCCCCCACCACAGACCTGCAGCTTTCCCAGGCATCTCTCATGCGCCCTGGGGCTCACTACTGCACCCATAATCTCAGGGCCCTCAGACTGGAATCTCCCAGAAACACTCAAAGCCCACCGTGCCCTGCCTAAAAGCACACACATCCTCAACAGCACAGCTGCCAAAAACCCCATGCACCTGGCCCTTCCACAGCAGCCATCCCCATGCCCTTCCCACTGGCTGCAAGCCGCTGTGCCTGCCATGGCTGAGCAGAGGCTTGGGAGCTCTGTGAAGTCAGTGAGTGGGTGAGCACTCTGGGTGCATGCACAATAGAGAACACTCTGCAGCCCTGCGCCCGCCCTGTCCCTGCTCAGGTGAACTCTCTCCATGCCGAATCAACAATGGTGGCTGCCAGGACCTGTGTCTGCTCACTCACCAGGGCCATGTCAACTGCTCGTGCCGAGGGGGCCGAATCCTCCAGGATGACCTCACCTGCCGAGGTGAGACAGGCAGCGGGGGAGGGGCTGGCGGGGAACCCAAGCACACACCAGGGATGGTGACTATCTCCCCAAAGTGCTCCAGCCCAGCCCCCCAAAGCCTTTTGCCAAGAAGAAGCTGATGATGACCTCAGCTTCAGGGGGGAGGAGGCGTGGGCACTGGGGCCCACAACCCTGGCTCAGAAAGCTCCCTCCACCTCCCTCCCCAGCGGTGAATTCCTCTTGCCGAGCACAAGATGAGTTTGAGTGTGCCAATGGCGAGTGCATCAACTTCAGCCTGACCTGCGACGGCGTCCCCCACTGCAAGGACAAGTCCGATGAGAAGCCATCCTACTGCAGTAAGGAGCCCTCTGCAGCCCCTCCCTCTTCTAGGTCCAAAGCCCAAGTCCTCCTGCCCCAGGCCCCTGGCCCTCCGGCAGCAGCCTCAGCCCCTGCAGGATGGAGCAGGATCAGGACCCAGCTTCCTGACCATGAGTTTTGGGAGCTCATGAAGGGCAGAACCACTGTTAGCCTGTACTGGGCCTTTGGGTTGGGGGGCGGCCAGCTGGACATGTGCATGACGTCTCAGGGAGGCAGCCCTTTCCCTATGCCTGTGGCTGATGCGCATCCTACTCCTCCATCTGCAGACTCCCGCCGCTGCAAGAAGACTTTCCGCCAGTGCAGCAATGGGCGCTGTGTGTCCAACATGCTGTGGTGCAACGGGGCCGACGACTGTGGGGATGGTTCTGATGAGATCCCCTGCAACAGTAAGTGAGGCGCACTGGCATAACCCATCTGTACCTCAGTTCCTGCCCCACCCTTCCCTGGCCGAG
This sequence comes from Papio anubis, assembly GCF_008728515.1. Taxonomy (NCBI): domain Eukaryota; kingdom Metazoa; phylum Chordata; class Mammalia; order Primates; family Cercopithecidae; genus Papio; species Papio anubis. The sequence continues at coordinate 51,683,273 of NC_044984.1, forward strand.
CTTTGTCCTTGGGCCCCGTGGTGTCTGGTTTAAGGCACTCTGTGACAGGCCAGGGCAGGTACTGTGGGCCAGGAGCTCTGTCCTGCATCCTCCAGGCCCACACAGAGAAAACTCTGGCCTGACAGTACGGGGCGGGCACTGTTCTAGAGACAGCTTGTGGTGTGGGCGAGTTCCGCTGCCGGGACGGGACCTGCATCGGGAACTCCAGCCGCTGCAACCAGTTTGTGGATTGTGAGGATGCCTCAGATGAGATGAACTGCAGTGAGTGACACCCTTTGCTGGCACCTCCTGGGCTCCTCCCCATCGCTCACTGCATCTCCCGCCTTCAGGCCCTCCTGCACCTGCCCACATTCCTCTCTGCCTTGCCCTGTCCCCACTGACAGCCTCCATCTCCCGAGGCCCTGTCCCCATCCCGCTCCTGCTCCTGGGCTCCCATGGGGTTCCGAGAGGGGACAGTGAGCGGATGGTGCAGACAGTGCCCCACTGGAAGGGCACTGTTCAACTTTTGGAAAAGCATGAAGGTACCGTAGGGCTGGCAACTGCCCCAGTGGGCGGTGATCGGGGGGAACCAGGAATCACCCTCACCCCTGCCCCCACCAGGTGCCACCGACTGCAGCAGCTACTTCCGCCTGGGCGTGAAGGGCGTACTCTTCCAGCCCTGTGAGCGGACCTCGCTCTGCTACGCACCCAGCTGGGTGTGTGACGGCGCCAACGACTGCGGGGACTACAGTGATGAGCGCGACTGCCCAGGTGGGCAGGGGCAGGTGTGTGGTGGGCGGTGGCCTGCGGTGAGCACGGCCTTCACACCTGCCTCGTCCCCTAGGTGTGAAACGCCCCAGATGCCCCCTGAATTACTTCGCCTGCCCTAGTGGGCGCTGCATCCCCATGAGCTGGACGTGTGACAAGGAGGATGACTGTGAACATGGCGAGGACGAGACCCACTGCAGTGAGTGACCACAGCACCCACTCAGTGCTCCAAGAACCTACTGGGCCCCACTTCTTAGTCCCCCCTTGGAAAAGGGCACCCAGGGCCTTCACCCCCTGCCCCACTCTGCCTCTAGCTGCTGCTGAGCCCCCCCACAGAGGGTTGCTGTGGGCATTTCTCCTGTCCTTCCCATGGCATCAACCTCCCCAGGTGGGTGACCCCCGCCCTTCCACATCTAACTGTGGCTTCCGACTGCCCCAGACAAGTTCTGCTCAGAGGCCCAGTTTGAGTGCCAGAACCATCGCTGCATCTCCAAGCAGTGGCTGTGTGACGGCAGCGATGACTGTGGGGACGGCTCGGATGAGGCTGCTCACTGTGGTGAGGAAGCTGGGATTGGGCTGGGGGAGGTGCCCCAGGGAGAGACAGACTCCACCCAATTCCACCCCACACACAGACACCCCTGCAGACAATGGCGAAGCAGCGAGTGCATCACCTCCGCTGCTGGCCCTCATCCACCCCCTCCTGAGTCTCTCGATGGCCCCCTCTCCCCCCACAGAAGGCAAGACGTGCGGCCCCTCCTCCTTCTCCTGCCCTGGCACCCACGTGTGCGTCCCCGAGCGCTGGCTCTGTGACGGTGACAAAGACTGTGCTGATGGTGCAGACGAGAGCATCGCAGCTGGTTGCTGTGAGTGGCGGGGCTGTGTGGACCGGGTGGACAGCAAATGACCCCAGTCTCACTTTGCAGATGGGGAAGCTGGGGTGCAGGAGAGGAAATGCCTCAGCGGGGTCTGCTGGGGTGGAGCCATAGCTGTAGTCCAGGTGTCCAGACTCCTCATAAGTGCCCCGCCCACTCTACCAGGAGAACCACAGGAGGTCAGGGTGGGGGACGGTCAGCTGCTGGCCGAGCAGGGCTGAAGGGCTGTGTCCACCTCTGTCCACAGTGTACAACAGCACCTGTGATGACCGTGAGTTCATGTGCCAGAACCGCCAGTGCATCCCCAAGCACTTCGTGTGTGACCATGACCGTGACTGTGCAGATGGCTCCGATGAGTCCCCCGAGTGTGGTGAGCCCTCGGCGGTGGTGGGAGGAGGCCCTGCCCTCCGCTGGGCCAGGGCATCAGCCTCACAGGTCCCTTCCTCCCCCAGAGTACCCGACCTGCGGCCCCAGCGAGTTCCGCTGTGCCAATGGGCGCTGTCTGAGCTCCCGCCAGTGGGAGTGTGATGGCGAGAATGACTGCCACGACCAGAGTGACGAGGCTCCCAAGAACCCACACTGCACCAGCCCAGGTGGGCCCCAGACCTGGCTTCCCTCTGCCCCCTCCCCAGACTGCCTGAGACCCTGCTGACCTGCTGCCTCCGCCCCTCTGCAGAGCACAAGTGCAATGCCTCGTCTCAGTTCCTGTGCAGCAGCGGGCGCTGTGTGGCTGAGGTACTGCTCTGCAATGGCCAGGATGACTGTGGTGACGGCTCGGATGAGCGTGGCTGCCACATCAACGAGTGTCTCAGCCACAAGCTCAGTGGCTGCAGCCAGGACTGTGAGGACCTCAAGATTGGCTTCAAGGTATGCCCAGCCCTGGGGAGGAGCTTCCACACCCCAGACGTGCCAGGAACGCCTTTTTCCACTGCCTCATTCATTCATTCATCCCCTAGACACTGGGGATACAGCAGTGAATGAGATGGAAATCTGCTTGGTTGGGGTCTGCCTCTATCTGGCAGGTAGAGAGCCAGCAGATTTGCTGACAGATGAGATACAGAGTGTGAGAGGAAAAGAGGAGTGAGGCGTCAAGTAGGCAAAAGATACACAGATCTGGAGTTCAAGGAGAGGCCCAGGTTGGAGAGGGAAGTCTGGGAGTTATCACCATAGAGATGCTATTTGAATCTATGAATCTGGATATGATTCCCAAGGGAGCAGTGTAGGTGGAGAAGAGAGCAGTCCAAAGTCTGAGCCCCAAGCTGAGCAACAGCCAGGAGCAGGGAGGTGAGGGGACCAGCAGAAGAGCCTGAGAAGGAGCAGCTGCTGAGGCAGGAGAACAGCCATGAGAAGAAAGCGTTTCCAGGGGGAGGGCACACGCAGCTCTGTCAAATGACACTCGGGGGCACACAGAAGGAGGCCTGGACTGCGAAGGCCAGACAGCCAGCTGGGTGGACTTAGTACCCATGTGCTGCTGCCCCTAATGAGGCTGGGTAGAAGGAATTGGAGTCTCTGAGCCAGGTCTCCAGGGTGGGAGGCCCAGACCCTGCCACACGCCCAGCCCAAGGCTCCCTGTGCCTGCAGTGCCGCTGTCGCCCTGGCTTCCGGCTGAAGGACGACGGCCGGACATGTGCCGATGTGGATGAGTGCAGCACCACCTTCCCCTGCAGCCAGCGCTGCATCAACACCCATGGCAGCTATAAGTGTCTGTGTGTGGAGGGCTACGCACCCCGCGGCGGCGACCCCCACAGCTGCAAGGCTGTGACTGGTGAGATTCACGCTTGGAGGGCATGAGGTGACCCAGGCAGCTGGGGGCTGTGTGGGACTGCCCGGGTGGCAGAGCTCCAGACAGGCAGGAGACCAGGGCCACTAGAATGTGCCAGGAGCTGAGGCAAGATCCTCTGTCTGCAGACGAGGAACCGTTTCTGATCTTTGCCAACCGGTACTACCTACGCAAGCTCAACCTGGATGGGTCCAACTACACGTTACTTAAGCAGGTACCAAACCCAGGCCTTCCTCCCCTTTGCCCATCTCCCAGACCCAGCACAGCCTCCCTTGCAAGTCTCCCCACTTAGGTCCAACCATCTCTCCCCCAGATGTAAATGTGGCCCCTGCTGCCACAACAGACTTCTGCTCTCCCTCATTCCCCTAATCCAGGGCCTGAACAATGCCGTTGCCTTGGACTTTGACTACCGAGAGCAAATGATCTACTGGACAGATGTGACGACCCAGGGCAGCATGATCCGAAGGATGCACCTTAATGGGAGCAACGTGCAGGTAAGGCAGGCGGCCCTCAGCGACCGACACTGACCCACCTCAGATGGCTGTTTTCAGATCGTCTCTCCTTCCCGTCCCACCAACCCAAATTGCTTCCTTCTCACTCCACTAGTCACTGTATGACTGCTTGTTCTGGCTGCTTACTCTCCTCTGGGCCCAGACAGCAAGGACCAGGAGATTCCTCTTGCTCTTCCCCTCACTGCTAGCCCCACGTCTCCCTAATTATCAGGAAGTTCCCCCTGAGGTCTGGCCAAGCACTGTGAGGCTTGGAGTGTGGTCCCATTCCCCACCTAGAGCCCCCTCTCCTAGAGGCTCTGCTGACACGTACCTAGTGTCAGGCCCAGGACTGGGCATTTTACTTCCATGGTTCTCCCACCAGAGCTGGCAGAGGGAGCTCTACCCCATTTTATGCATGGGGAGGCTGAGCCTCACAGAGGCTTGCAGGTCTTCCCCCAGGTCACCCAGAGCTCTCCCTCCCCTGCCCCTTCCTGCAGGTCCTACACCGTACGGGCCTCAGCAACCCCGACGGGCTGGCTGTGGACTGGGTGGGTGGCAACCTGTACTGGTGCGACAAAGGCCGGGACACCATTGAGGTGTCCAAGCTCAATGGGGCCTATCGGACGGTGCTGGTCAGCTCTGGCCTCCGAGAGCCCAGGGCTCTGGTGGTGGATGTGCAGAATGGGTATGTGGCTGAGGAGGGGTGGGGAAGCCCTTGAAAGCAGCATCCAAGCCCAGCCTCCCTGCAGGCCACTGGTGGGATGGGTTATGGGATCTCCCAGGGCTCACTGCCTACCCATCTCCAGGTACCTGTACTGGACAGACTGGGGTGACCACTCACTGATTGGCCGCATCGGCATGGATGGGTCCAGTCGCAGCGTCATTGTGGACACCAAGATCACATGGCCCAACGGCCTGACGCTGGACTATGTCACTGAGCGCATCTACTGGGCTGACGCCCGCGAGGACTACATTGAGTTTGCCAGCCTGGATGGCTCCAATCGCCACGTTGGTCAGTGTGCCAGTGAGGCTGTCCAGGCACAGCACACTCGGTGGGGATGGAAGTCTGAAGCGACAGGGGATCAAGTTTTGGGGGCAAGAGTGGACATAAAAAGCAGAGGACATGGCCTCAGGACACCACTCACTGGGGTGTGAGGTTCAGAGCACCCCAGGGGCTTCCCCAGCCTGGCCACCACCCAGGGAGAGGCCCTTCCCTTATATACACAGTTCTGGAGGACTGGCCCCAAGGAGGGTGGGGGTGGGAGGCCTGCGATTGGGAACTGCAGTGCTCCCCACTTCCCAAGGGAAACCATACACTGGCGGGGCAGAAACTTGCCATGAGGCAGTCTAGGTTTGAACTCCAGCTCTGACACTTGTTAACTGTGAGACCATGGGGGGCCCCTGAACCATCTGGAACTGGGGCTGACACCCATCTCGCAGGGTGGTGGTGGGGCTCGAGGAGGTGGAGTGGGCTGGCACCCTGTCCGAGCTCAGGCTGACTGGCACCGTGCCTGCCCCTCGGCCCCACAGTGCTGAGCCAGGACATCCCGCACATCTTTGCACTGACCCTGTTTGAGGACTACGTCTACTGGACCGACTGGGAAACAAAGTCCATCAACCGAGCCCACAAGACCACGGGCACCAACAAAACGCTCCTCATCAGCACGCTGCACCGGCCCATGGACCTGCACGTCTTCCACGCCCTGCGCCAGCCGGACGGTGAGCAGGCAAGGGGTGGGAGCAGGTGAAGGGTGAGCTGGGAACTGGGGTCCCTGGGAGTTCCTGCTTATCCCTTCTCCAGCACTGACCAAGCCCTCTCCTGGCCAGACACTGGGAGACTCCAGGAGGGTCTAGACGGGGGATGGTTTGGCTCCCGGGAGCTTCAGCCAAGCCTGGATCCAGTCCTGGAATCTGGCAGCAGCAAGGCCCTGAGGCCAATCAAGTGGGGGTCTGGGTGCCGGGCCCCCAGAAGGACCCTGGGGGGGAAGCACAGAGGAGGTGGGGAGCTGGCCTTCAGGCCTGGCCTGATCCTGGGACCTTGAGAGAATCCTCTCCTGTCTCTGGCTTCAGCTCCCTCCTAAAAGAGGCAGGGTTTAGGCCACTCACCTCTGTCCAGGATGGAGTGAGTGAGGCAGCCTTTGGTAAGGCAGGAAATGTCACCACATTTCACGACGTTTTCTCTGGCAGTGCCCAATCACCCCTGCAAGGTCAACAATGGTGGCTGCAGCAACCTGTGCCTGCTGTCCCCTGGGGGAGGGCACAAATGTGCCTGCCCCACCAACTTCTACCTGGGCAGCGATGGGCGCACCTGTGTGTCCAACTGCACAGCGAGCCAGGTGAGGCTGTCCCCCAGATCCCATCACCAGTGCCCACTCCCTGACCCCCAATCCTCCTTAGACCCCAACACCTGCTCTGTCCTAATGCCCTCACACATCTGGTTTTCCCACGCTAACACCCCCACATTTCTTGCCTACCTCTTGTCTCCCCACAGCAATACTTTTACCCCCGTCACCTCACACAGATACCTCCACACCCTAACCTTGACCCTCCTCGCCATGCTCCAGTGCTGCCTTCCCCACCCTACCCCACGCAGCGCCACACCTGGCCTTTCTGCACTCACCATAGCCCAACCTGCCCCAGAACACCCTGACCCCTGCCTCAACTTCTTTGAAACATCCAACCCCCTCAAAAGAAGGACTTCTGAGTCTCCCAGATCCCCACCAACCCCTCTTGCCCCCGCCTGCCCTCCAGTTTGTGTGCAAGAACGACAAGTGCATCCCCTTCTGGTGGAAGTGTGACACCGAGGACGACTGCGGGGACCACTCAGATGAGCCCCCGGACTGCCGTGAGTGCCTGCTGGGGGTGACACAAGGGTCCCCAGCTGTGTCAGAGGCGGCCTGACTCCTGAGGCTTTGAATGGCCACTGGAGAGGCTGTGGCTGCAAGTGGACCTGGCCGTGTCCACCCCAGCCACTCTGACCCTGAGCCTCCCTCTCTGGCAGCCGAGTTCAAGTGCCGGCCCGGACAGTTCCAGTGCTCCACAGGCATCTGCACAAACCCTGCCTTCATCTGCGATGGAGACAATGACTGCCAGGACAACAGTGACGAGGCCAACTGTGGTAAAGCACTGCCTGGCCGCCCTCCCTCCTTCCCCAGCATCTTCCCCGCCCCAGGATTTGGGGCTCTCAAGGACAGGGAAGCTGCAGCCCATGGCAGCTTGCTCTCCAGGCTGGATTCCTGCGGCTCAAGCCTTTGTCCTCCCTGCTGAGGGATGGGCACCCTCTCCCTGCCCCTGAATCCTCCCTTCGCCATGAGTCACTCCCTCCTCCCCCCACAGACATCCACGTCTGCTTGCCCAGTCAGTTCAAATGTACCAACACCAACCGCTGTATTCCCGGCATCTTCCGCTGCAACGGGCAGGACAACTGCGGAGACGGGGAGGACGAGAGGGACTGCCGTGAGTGCCAGAGGTGGTGGGGGGGCAGCGGTGGGAGATGACACGGAAGCAGGGCAGGCAGAATCCCCCCCCCCCAGCTTTGAGAGGCTCTCAAATAGCTTTAGTAGATGGGCAACACAAATTATATTGGGTGTAACTTGCTTTGCTCTTAAAAATCACCACGCGTGATATAGAGACATAGAGATCCAGAAAACAAAAAGCACCAAAACTGGGGGTAAACTGTTCCTTCCTCCCAAGAAGTTGCTGGCAGGACCAAGGCCAGGGCTTGGAAGAGGGAGAAGATGGTGATGGTGAACTGGAGTGGCAGGTGTAAGGGAGGGCCCTCATTCTCTTGCCTGCCCCGCAGCCGAGGTGACCTGCGCTCCCAACCAGTTCCAGTGCTCCATTACCAAACGGTGCATCCCCCGGGTCTGGGTCTGCGACCGGGACAATGACTGTGTGGATGGCAGTGACGAGCCCGCCAACTGCAGTGAGTTGCCTGGCCTGGAGCCCAGCTTCCCTCCCCAGTGTCTGCTACTCACACCACCCCAACGTGCGACCCCCTCAGTGGCCGCTCCCAGGCCTTCCCCACCCTCCTGGCAGACTCCTGGAAGGAGTCTCATCCTCACTGCGTGCCCACCCACTTGCAGCCCAGATGACCTGTGGCGTGGACGAGTTCCGCTGCAAGGATTCGGGCCGATGCATCCCAGCGCGCTGGAAGTGTGACGGAGAGGATGACTGCGGGGATGGCTCAGATGAGCCCAAGGAAGAGTGTGGTGAGCTGAGACCCCACTCCAGGAGGAAGACGGTCTACCTGGGTGGGAGGCACGGTGCCCCTGGCAGGCGGAGGGCTGGGGGCCGCCTGCTTACCATTCTCAGTGTGGCCCTGGTGCTGGGCTTCCTGGGCCTGCTGTAGGGCTGGGGAAAGAGGCCTGGCTGGAGCTTGCTTCCCCACATCCACCTGTGCCCCATGCCTCCCAGTTTCCCTATCCCTGCCCCTGCCCACGCCTCATCTGCACATACCTGTGTGGAGTTTTCCTTGCCCACCCTATGGGACCTGTTCATCTTCTCCCCAAGGCAGCTGCCCACACACACACCCCCAATCATGTCTCCTGTCCCCAAACCTCCTTATAGACCCCACATCTCAAAACACTGCCTGGGCTCCCCGCGGCTGACCCTTCCCAAGCCAGGATGCCCACCCTCCCCGCCAAGCCAGCCTGACCATGCCATGCCTGTCTGGATCGTAATGTCTGCCCCAGCCCTGTCCCTGACTGCCCTGACACTTGCCTCCTCCAGATGAGCGCACCTGTGAGCCATACCAGTTCCGCTGCAAGAACAACCGCTGCGTGCCCGGCCGCTGGCAGTGCGACTACGACAACGATTGTGGCGACAACTCCGACGAGGAGAGCTGCAGTACGTCCCACCCGCCAGCCCCACGGGAGCCCCTCCCAGGCCTGGCCCTTGCCGTGCCGCCCTCCTGCCACAGGCCGCGCCAGAGCTGGCAGCCACCTCCCAGGGCGGGGGCAGGAGCCGCCCTCCTCACCCACCCCACTCCATGTTGTGTATTTGAGTTTGTGCCATTTCACCTCATCTCATGTTTCTCTCCATTTTCACACTGTCCTCTCGGGGTTGCAGAGGTAGGTGTCTCTGATGTGCCTGTGCTCCCACCACACCCCCACCTCTGCCCCAGAGCCCCCCATCCCTGTGCCGTGCCTCTACCCATCATCCTTGACTGACCTCTCCCCAAACCCTGGTGCTTGTCTCAGTGGTCTTGTCCCCGCTCCCCTCCCCAAACACAGTCTGTCCTGAGGGCAAGGCCAGGGACCTGTGCCCTCTCTGGTGTCTGTCCCATGGGGTAAGTGTGAGCCTGCCTGTGCCAAGCTGTTCCATAGAGGCAGCCAGTGGGCTCTGCCAGGACTGGCTCGGCCTCTGGGTCAGTCAGCTGTGGTCTTCAGAGACGTGGGGATGGGCCTTGGGCTCAGGACTGTGGCACTGCTGAGGCCTGGAGTCCTTGTGCCCACCCTCCTGGGCCTGTCTCCCCCTGTCCTTCCCAGCCCCTCGACCCTGCTCTGAGAGTGAGTTCTCCTGTGCCAACGGCCGCTGCATCGCAGGGCGCTGGAAATGCGATGGAGACCACGACTGTGCGGACGGCTCAGACGAGGTGGGCAGGGAGATGAGAAGGAAGGAGGTGGCTTCAGAAGAGTTCAGGCAGGGCTTGGGGGTGCCAAGAGCTGACCGGCTGCCTGTGCCCATGCCCACAGAAAGACTGCACCCCCCGCTGTGACATGGACCAGTTCCAGTGCAAGAGCGGCCACTGCATCCCCCTGCGCTGGCGCTGTGACGCAGACGCTGACTGCATGGACGGCAGCGACGAGGAGGCCTGCAGCACTGGCGGTGCGCCCCTTAGCTTGGTCTCCCTGGGTCCTCCCTCTGCTGCCCACCCTGTCACGTGGCTCAGTCATTCACTCGATCTTTCTCTTCTGTATTCATTCTTCATGCAACAAATATTTATTGAGCATTTACCATGTACCAGGCACTGCCATAGGTGTTAGGGACGTAGTAGTAAACAAGACACAGGACCCCTGAATACACATTTTTGTGCAGGTTGTGCCCAGCTCAGCGCCCCCTAGTCTAGGGGACCAGTTGAGCTGAAATCCAGCAAACCCTGAGGGCTGTACCTGTCTAGGCCCCAATCCACAAGTTCCTCCGAGACAGTCTGCTGCCCCAAGAAGAAAAGCCCTGCTATTTTCCCTTCCTGGGGCAGTGAGATAGTACCTGTCCCTCGTTGACCTGCCTGGGCTCAGCAGCACAGAGGGGGCAGGTGAAGCCCAGGGTGAGAAAAGACTGGGGCTTGGAGCGGAAATCCCAACTGTGTGGGCAGATGTCTTGGCTCTGCCTTGGTAGGCCAGGCACAGGGATGGGAACCTGGTCTTCCATTCCCAGCCCTGGTCTTCCATTCCCGCGTCCCTGCTGTGGAACTACACAGCCCCATGCCCTGCCACATACCAGAGAAGGAGTGCCCTCTGAACTCTTCCAGACACCCCTGAAAAATGACCTCTTCTCCCCTAAATACCAGAAAAGGCAGTTTGGCCCCACCAAGTAGAAAATTAAGAGACCTGATTCCAATTTGGCTGTGCCACTGCTTACCTGGTGACCCCTCTGAGCCTGGAACCCCCACCTGTGGAGAGAGGGGTCTGGGTGGGCTCATGGCTCATTCTCTCTCTTGGCTCCCCCTGGCACCAGTGCGGACCTGCCCCCTGGATGAGTTCCAGTGCAACAACACCTTGTGCAAGCCGCTGGCCTGGAAGTGCGATGGCGAGGATGACTGTGGGGACAACTCAGATGAGAACCCCGAGGAGTGTGGTGAGATTTGGTGCGGGGTTCCCGGGCTCCCCAGTGGCCAGCAGCCACCCCACCCGCAAGACTAATTCCGGCTCTGTGTTCCCCTGGCTGTCGCAGCCCGGTTCGTGTGCCCTCCCAACCGGCCCTTCCGTTGCAAGAATGACCGTGTCTGTCTGTGGATCGGGCGCCAATGCGACGGCATGGACAACTGTGGGGATGGGACTGATGAAGAGGACTGTGGTGAGCAGGGGGCCGACAAAGGCCTGCAGGGGGCGGATAGTGCACAGTGGGGTGAGTGTGAGCCTTGTGGGAGCTGCACTGGGGTTAGGATTAACCAGGAGGACTGGCCCAGGAAGGGGAGGATCCATTGCTAGGAGTCTGGAGGCTCTTTCAAGAGAAGCCCCTGGGGAAGGCTCTGGGGGCTGCCTGATGCATTAGGTCTTGGAGGTGGGGTTGGGAACCTGAAAGTTTGACTTGCCCCCACTGCAAGCCTTGTCAGTTAGGAATTGGGAGCCACTGGTATCTATGGGGTCACTGTGGGAGGAGGGGGCAGGGGTGAATACCCAGGGTCTAAAGCCTCCACCCTCCTCAGAGCCCCCCACGGCCCAGACCACCCACTGCAAAGATAAGAAGGAGTTTCTGTGCCGGAACCAGCGCTGCCTCTCCTCCTCCCTACGCTGCAACATGTTCGACGACTGCGGGGATGGCTCTGACGAGGAGGACTGCAGCATCGGTGAGGCCCAGCAGCAGACTGGACGCTGGTGGGGAGCGGGGAGAGCCGAGCCCCAGCCTGGGGTGGCTCAAGGGAGGGCATCCACTCTCTGTCCCCCACAGACCCCAAGCTGACCAGCTGTGCCACCAACGCCAGCATCTGTGGGGACGAGGCACGCTGCGTACGCACCGAGAAAGCAGCCTACTGTGCCTGCCGCTCTGGCTTCCACACCGTGCCCGGCCAGCCCGGATGTCAAGGTAGGAAAGTGGAGCAGAGCAGGGGCGGACACCCCAGCTGTGGACCCCCATGACCCTCCCTGTAACCCCTAGACATCAACGAGTGCCTGCGCTTCGGCACCTGCTCCCAGCTCTGCAACAACACCAAGGGCGGCCACCTCTGCAGCTGCGCTCGGAACTTCATGAAGACGCACAACACCTGCAAGGCTGAAGGTGCCAGAGCTGCCAGAGGGCAGAAAGGCTGGATGGGGCAGGGCGATCGGGTTATCAAACGGGGCTGACTTGGAATTGAATGTCTTCCTGTGGACATCTTGCCCGGACAGGAAGCCCCATACTCATAGGTGCAGCTGCCTGAGCAAAGGGCTGGCCCGAGCAGAGGGAGCAGGTCCTGGGGCTGGCTCACTGAAGGAGTCTGGGATGCAGTAGTGCTCTGAATTGCACACACGCCTCCTCACCCACCACTGCCAGAACGAGAGCACACTCAGACACGCAGTGCACACTCACAGTCATGGGGGCCTTACCTGCACATTCCCCACACGCTTTGATGCCCACCTGTGCCTTCCTCATGCCTGTGCACATTCACACACACCCCTGGAACACACACACCCCCACCATGCACTGCCGTGCACACCCACATGCTCCATGCCAAGCATACACACCCCATGTGCCTATGCACCCCCGAGCATGTGCCAGGCAGTTTGTAGCAGAGAGCATGGTGATGCCCTCCAGCAGCCTTGAGGAGGCAGAAGTCTCTGGGTCTAGAGGGACAGGGACAGCTTTTTGGCTGAAAGGAGCAGGTCACAGTGGATCAGCTCAGGGGAGGAGAGGAGGAGGTCCAGAGGCTGAGGTTGGAGCCTGCAACCCTGAGCAGGGAGGGTAAGCAGCAGCTTCTGGCCAGAGCAGATTGTTCTACTAGGAGAGAGGACACCGTTCATGTGAAAGGAGCTGAGCTGGGTGGGGTGCACATCTCCATCCCACAGCCCCAGCCCTGACCTCTTGTTTCTCCAGGCTCTGAGTACCAGGTCCTGTACATTGCTGATGACAATGAGATCCGAAGCCTGTTCCCTGGGCACCCCCATTCGGCTTACGAGCAGGCATTCCAGGGCGACGAGAGCGTCCGCATTGATGCCATGGATGTCCATGTCAAGGCTGGCCGTGTCTATTGGACCAACTGGCACACGGGCACCATCTCCTACCGCAGCCTGCCACCTGCTGCGCCTCCTACCACTTCCAATCGCCACCGGCGACAGATTGACCGGGGTGTCACCCACCTCAACGTGAGTGCCCACGCTGGCGTGGATGGAGTGGAAGAGCTCCATAGAGCAAGCGGTTCAGAGCAGGATTTGAAAAGAGCAGTGGCACAGTGGCTCATGCCTCTAATCCCAGCACTTTGGGAGGCCAAGGCGGGCAGATCACCTGAGGTCAGGAGTTTGAGACCAGCATGGCAACATGGTGAAACCTTGTCTCTAAGAAAAATACAAGAATTAGCCAGGCATGGTGGCGGGCGCCTGTAATCGCAGCTACTCAGGAGGCTGAGGCAGGAGAATCCCTTGAACCTGGAAAGTGGAGCTTGCAGTGAGCCGAGTGCCACTCGGTTGCAGTGGCACTGAGGTTGCAGAGTACCACTGCACTCCAGCCTGGGTGACAGAGCGAGACTCCGTCTCAAAAAAAAAAAAAAAAAACATAAGAAAAGAAAAGGGCAGTGTGAGGGGCCAAGGGTGAGAGTGGGGCAGGGGGGCAGTCTTAGGATTGTGTTCTGTGGCATGGCCGGCAGGAAGACAGAGCAGTGGGAATGGTCAGCAGCTGGCTGTGCTGTAGGCAGCCCAGGGCGCAGGGCACGATGGGCAGGCAGACAGCCCTCCGGCACCAGTCCCCCGTCGTTGCCACCACACAGTGTACGTCTTAGCTGCCTCACTTAACCTCTTTGGGTTTCACTTTGTTTATCAATAAAATTAGGTGATCATCGCCATCGTGCAGGCTTCAGGGAGGGCTCACCAGCCCCGTGTGAGAGCTGCAAGTCTGGTGCATAAGCTCCATGCTGCTCGAATCTCTTTAAAGCCAGGGGCTTGGCTGTGAGCCTGGGGTGACGTTCCAGCAGGCACAGGCTGGCAGAGTGGTGGTGGGGGGATAATGGCAGGAAGACAAAGCGGTGGGCCCTGAACCTGTGGCTTCCATTCAGATTTCAGGGCTGAAGATGCCCAGAGGCATTGCCATCGACTGGGTGGCCGGAAACGTGTACTGGACTGACTCGGGCCGAGATGTGATTGAGGTGGCACAGATGAAGGGCGAGAACCGCAAGACACTCATCTCGGGCATGATTGATGAGCCCCACGCCATTGTGGTGGACCCACTGAGGGGGTGGGCAGGGGCCCTGGGGGGAGGCCTCTGGGCTGGTGGTAGGAAGCCTTGGGGACAGGGTTGGGGGCTGCACCCACAGGCATGCCCTTTCCTCCCTGGCCAGCCTGAGGACAGAGTCCTTCTCAGGCCCTTGGGCCTTCTTGGCCACCCCTGCCTGGCCCTCCCGATGCTGCCTCTGCCCAGGGCCCCCAGCTGGGCCTGCTTGGGCAGGGACCTGACTTCTGCTCGGCCGGCTGTCATGCACAGCCACACTCTGCCCCAGGGAACAGCTCTGCCAGTGTCGGTGGCTCTGAATGAGCACACTGTGGCTTTAGAGGAAAAGCCCCTCAACCCGCTCCAAAGTGGACTCCCTCCTGCTTCTCTGTAGAAGAACAGAACGCCCTCCTCCCAGTCCCTAGCAGTCCCTGTGCCCAGACCAAGAAGCTGGTGTCCTGCCTGGGCCTGTCTCCTCTGGCCCTCCGGCCTGCCCACACTCACCCCTTCTCCCTCCCTAGCACCATGTACTGGTCAGACTGGGGCAACCACCCCAAGATTGAGACGGCAGCGATGGATGGGACCCTTCGGGAGACACTGGTGCAGGACAACATTCAGTGGCCCACAGGTTCATGGGGCAGGGGGCAGGAGGGACCAGGTGTGGAGGGGGCCCGGCTCACAGAGCCCAGCTACTGCTGAAGTCACACAAAAGTGAAGGATGGAATGGGGCTTGGACTGGGACGGGGTGGATTGGCCGTGGAGGCTTTTCCCGGAAGAGGCGACTGTGAGTGGCATGAGAACAGGGTGGAACTGTCCCAGGCATGGAGGCAATTCTTTCCACCCTAAGGCTGCGTTGGGGAGGCCAAGCCCTCACAGTGCTCTCTCCCTCCCCAGGCCTGGCCGTGGATTATCACAATGAGCGGTTGTACTGGGCAGATGCCAAGCTTTCAGTCATCGGCAGCATCCGGCTCAATGGCACGGACCCCATTGTGGCTGCTGACAGCAAACGAGGTCAGAACCTGGTAGCAGTCGCAGTCCCCAGCCCTGTCCCCAACCCTGACATCCTCCCTACTAAGCCAGAGGCCTCACTTCAATGCCTCCCATCCTTTGTCACTGACCCCCAGCAATGCTGTAGCACCTTCCAGGCCTCTCCAGCTGGCCTCCCCCTGAACCTGCCCTGCAGGCATGAGGCCCACCCTGACCCTCTGGCCTACTTGTCCATTCATTGGTTGGGTTGCACGGAGGCAGCATAGGTACATTAGGAACATAGCAAATGCGGGGAGAAGGAACAGAAGTCAGCCATGAATGACCCCAGAAGTCTAGGGGTGATGGGACCTTTTGCCAGTAGTGGCCACAGGAAGAGGAACAGGCGTGGGGAGGGGAATTTGGTCTGGATGTGTTGAGTTTGAGGTGTCTGGGAGCCATGGGTGCCAGTGTCCTGGACAGCGTGGCCAGGGTCTGAGTGCCCCTCAGGTCCCCTCTGACTCCACCTCCTCCCCTAGGCCTAAGTCACCCCTTCAGCATCGACGTCTTTGAGGATTACATCTATGGTGTCACCTACATCAATAATCGTGTCTTCAAGATCCATAAGTTTGGCCACAGCCCCTTGGTCAACCTGACAGGGGGCCTGAGCCACGCCTCTGATGTGGTCCTGTACCATCAGCACAAGCAGCCCGAAGGTGGGGGCGGAGGGGAGCCTGGGCTGGGGAAGGGAGGCCTGTGGGCATTGAGTCTCCAAGCTGTGGCCTTGGGACCTGGTGGAGAGGGGGTCACCCTGGGCTCATAGGGCTCAGAGAAGGGTCCTGCTCAGCATCCTCCCCACCCCACCCATACCTGCAGTGACCAACCCATGTGACCGCAAGAAATGCGAGTGGCTCTGCCTGCTGAGCCCCAGTGGGCCTGTCTGCACCTGTCCCAATGGGAAGCGGCTGGACAACGGCACATGTGTGCCTGTGCCCTCTCCAACACCCCCCCCAGATGGTACGCTCATGCCCTCCCAATCCCAGCCATGCCTCAGGACTCTCCTTCCTGTGGCTCCTGACTTCCCCTGACCTTGTTGCCTGTACTTCTCCTCCTATTCCCCTGGCTCTGCCCCTTGACGGGCCCTTCCTGCAGCTCCCCGGCCTGGAACCTGTAACCTGCAGTGCTTCAACGGTGGCAGCTGTTTCCTCAATGCACGGAGGCAGCCCAAGTGCCGCTGCCAGCCCCGCTACACAGGTGACAAGTGTGAACTGGACCAATGCTGGGAGCACTGTCGCAATGGGGGCACCTGTGCTGCCTCTCCCTCTGGTATGCCCCCTCATCCTGCAACGCCTGCTCCTTGCCCCGGGTCCCAACCCCACCACCCACCACCCCACCTTAGGCAGATGCCCACCCCTGCCTCGCCTCCAGCCTCCTTTCCATGACCCAGCATCCATTCACTCCAGTCTCTGACTCTCGCCCAGGTCCCCCCAGCCCATTCCTCTGCTATAGGGCCAGGTGGTCCCAAGGGCCACAGTCCCGCTCACACATCCTCTCCCACCAGGCATGCCCACGTGCCGGTGCCCCACGGGCTTCACGGGCCCCAAATGCACCCAGCAGGTGTGTGCAGGCTACTGTGCCAACAACAGCACCTGCACTGTCAACCAGGGCAACCAGCCCCAGTGCCGATGCCTACCTGGCTTCCTGGGCGACCGCTGCCAGTACCGTGAGTGAGCCTTCCCTGGGCCCCAGGGCAGGCAGGAGGGTGACGGGTGATGGGGAACCCCAGAGCATGGGGTGATGTTCAACCTGTGCCTGGGACGCACAGGGTCAAGTTCAGGAAAAGAGGCCTTAAGCAGCTGAGCCAGACCCAAGCTGCTGGTGCTTCCCCACAAAGGTGCTGGCACACTTCCCCCGAGGCAGTGCACCCCCCGGCACCAAGATCATGCAAACAGAAAAGCTCTGTTCAACCTTTGGAGAGCCCTCATGAGGGTGGGGCTTGAGACACTTCTCTCCCTCCCCAACCACAGGGCAGTGCTCTGGCTACTGTGAGAACTTTGGCACATGCCAGATGGCCGCTGATGGCTCCCGACAATGTCGCTGCACTGCTTACTTTGAGGGACTGAGGTGTGAGGTGAACAAGTGCAGCCGCTGTCTCGAAGGGGCCTGTGTGGTCAACAAGCAGAGTGGGGATGTCACCTGCAAGTGAGTGGAGCCCTCCTCCACAGTTCCACTCAGCCCAGCCCCTGCCCTGTCCTAGCCCTGCCCTGCCCCTTCCTCAGCATCCCAGACACACCTCTGCCGGCCCCAGCACCAGCCTCTGATTCCTTCCTGCAGCTGCACGGACGGCCGGGTGGCCCCCAGCTGTCTGACCTGCATCGGCCACTGCAGCAATGGCGGCTCCTGCACCATGAACAGCAAAATGATGCCTGAGTGCCAGTGAGTTGGGCCCGGGCTTCACCCAGGCATAGATCATCCCTCCCTTCCCCAGATCTGAGCAGGAAGAGCGTCAGGCGTCAGCGCCCACCCCCCGCCACCCCGTTTCCCTGGCAGCAGCGGCTATGGAGGTTATGCCTACTCATCTGTGTCCCTCCTTTCTGCAGGTGCCCACCCCACATGACAGGGCCCCGGTGTGAGGAGCACGTCTTCAGCCAGCAGCAGCCAGGACGTAGGTGGCAGGGGGTGGGGCAGGCAGGGCCACTGGGACCTAGAGCAGGGGGACCGTGTGCCTCCTGCTTCCCTGAGCCTTGGTGACTCAGTGTCCCACCTCTTCCCTCCAGATATAGCCTCCATCCTAATCCCTCTGCTCTTGCTGCTGCTGGTGCTTCTGGTGGCCGGAGTGGTATTCTGGTATAAGCGGCGAGTCCAAGGGTGAGTCACAGGGAATCTGGAACATTCTGGCCATTATTTTGCCATCCTAACCTTCCCCCCAGTAATCTCTGCCTCCTTATATTCCTGCCTCTCCCCAGGGCTAAGGGCTTCCAGCACCAGCGGATGACCAACGGGGCCATGAATGTGGAGATTGGGAACCCCACCTACAAGATGTACGAAGGCGGAGAGCCTGATGACGTGGGAGGCCTACTGGACGCCGACTTTGCCCTGGACCCTGACAAGGTGGGCTGGAAGGCGGGCAGGGTGGAGGGCCAAGAGGCTGTGGGTGGCCTAACCAAAGGTGTTGGGTTAGGTGAGGGACAGAGGTGGGGGTGGGGTGACCTGGGCCACAGGCCCAGCCCCTAAGCCCTACTTGAACCCTCTGTCACCCTGCAGCCCACCAACTTCACCAACCCCGTGTATGCCACACTCTACATGGGGGGCCACGGCAGTCGCCACTCCCTGGCCAGCACGGACGAGAAGCGAGAACTCCTGGGCCGGGGCCCTGAGGACGAGATAGGGGACCCCTTGGCATAGGGCCCTGCCCCGTCGCACTTCCCCCAGAAAGCCTCCTGCCCCCTGCCAGTGAAGTCCTTCAGTGAGCCCCTCCCCAGCCAGCCCTTCCCCGGCCTCGCCGGATGTATAAATGTAAAAATGAAGGAATTACGTTTTATATGTGAGCGAGCAAGCCAGCAAGCGAGCACAGTATTATTTCTCCATCCCCTCCCTGCCTGCTCCTCGGCACCCCCATGCTGCCTTCAGGGAGGCAGGCAGGGAGGGCTTGGGGCTGCACTTCCTACCCTCCCACCAGAACACACCCCACCGGGAGAGCTGGTGGTGCAGCCTCCCCCTCCCTGTATAAGACACTTTGCCAAGGCTCTCCCTTCTCGACCCTACCCCTGCTTGCCCGCTCCCACAGCTCCCGGAGGGCTAATTCTGGGGAAGGAGAGTTCTTTGCTGCCCCTGTCTGGAAGACGTGGCTCTGGGTGAGGTAGGCAGGAAAGGATGGAGTGTTTTAGTTCTTGGGGGAGGCCACCCCAAAGCCCAGCCCTGACTCCAGGGGCACCTATGAGATGGCCATGCTGAATCCCCCTCCCAGACAGGCCCTTCCCGTCTCCAGGGCCCCCACTGAGGTTCCCAGGGCTGGAGACTTCCTCTGGTAAACATTCCCCCAGCGTCCCCTCCCTTGGGGACACCGAGGAGGTGGGCCACACCCAGGAAGGGCAAGTGGGCAGCCCCGTTTTGGGGACGTGAACGTTTTAATAATTTTTGCTGAATTCCTTTACAACTAAATAACACAGATATTGTTATAAATAAAATTGTAAAAAAAAAAAAAAAGTCAAAAAAAAAAAAAAGAAAGAAAGAAAGAAAAAAAGCCGCTGGTGTCTGCCTGTGTGTGAGAGACGCTGGGACCTGGGGCTGCGCTTTCCTGCTTCGGCCACCAGAGGGAGACCTGCCCCGCGCTGGAGGCAGGCTGGCGCGTGGTTTTCAGTGCCCTTCTCCCAGGGCCCTCTCCCTCTCTCCATCTTGCTGTGCCCGGGAAGCGGGTGGCACTGGACTTGACATGGAAGATCTGCTTCTCCTGGCTGTGTGACCTTCAGCCGTGACTTCGTGTCTCCGGATTTTGTGTTCCTTCTGGCTCTAGGACACTAACTCAGATCTGTTTATCTGCGTTCACTTCTACCGGACACCACCCCCCTACCCAAAATGATCTCCCACAGTGAGAAGCCCCACTGTAAGAAGTGAATACACTGAGGCTGCGTAGGCTTTCCCATCCTTCAGGGTGCTCCCATGCGGTTCTGTCTGCCTGAGTTTGCTCTTGAAGCATTGACATCTCACTTTGTGGAGGCTAATGAATGAAATGCGAAGTAAAATGCTGCATTCCAGAGCGGGGTGTCTTCTGCGGTGAAGGAGAGCTGGCGAGACCAGTTTGCCAGGCCCCCTAGGCCCCCAGAAGCTCCAGCTTACCAATCATTTCAGTCATTCCAGGGGGTAACAGGAAAAAACCGTCAATCAAAAGTGTCCAGGTTCATTTCAACCCCTGCCTAGAGGGGGAAACTTCTTGCAGAAAGTTGCACAGTTTACACTGCCCAGGACTGAGAGAGGGTTTGAGTTCCAGGACAGCAAATATGAGCTCAGGGAGGGTGGGTGCAAATGCCTGAAGATCCCTTACCCAACTCCCAACGGGGGAGTACTGCCTTTCATTCCTCCTCCCTCACTGGTTCAAATCCAGGAGATTCCTCCCAGGCTTCCTTCTGACTTGGGGAAGCTGCAAGTCTAGGCACCTGTGGAAACAGGGGCCCTCCCCTTCCCTCTTAGCCTTGAGAAGCCCTCTCTAACCTCATCCTCCAAGCCAACTCTGAGATCCTCCCCTGCCTACCCAAGGGCCCTGGATGGGCAACTCTGCCAGGAAACAGAATCCGTGTTTGCCAACTGGGAGGTCTGTGTCCCAATTTGGCCACCAGGTGGTGTCTGTACTCCTACAGCACTGCCTATCCTGAAGGCCCACACAGCCCCCGCCTCAGCACTCATTATGCACCTGGGACCCCAGCCCAGCCTCTCATTTCCTTCCCTCTGGCTATTTTGCCACACCCCCCCCCCCCCTCTGCCAGCCGGCTCCCCTCCTTCCCCCAGTGCCTGCCCGCTCCCACCACCACCAGCCCCACCCCTGCCCCTCTGCCAGCCACGCATCTGGCGCCCCCCGGGAGCCACTGATTCTCTGCCTGTCACCTCAAGATCCTGGGCAGAGTGACAAAGGACCCCTGCTGCAGCTTGGAAGGCACACCCCTCCAGTCAGCATCAGGACCTGCTAGGAGAGGGTCCAGCAGGAGGCAGTTTTTCAAACTACCCACCTGGGAGGCAGGTGGGAAGCCCTCACCTCCGCGTGAGAGACAGGAAGAACCAGGGACAGAGGCTGAGAACCAGGGACAGAGGCTGATACCGAATGAGAGGCAGAGACCCAGAGGTGGAGAGACAGGGGGACAGAGGCAAAGACCCAGAGACAGGGCGAGTAGTGTGCATGTGAGTGTTTGCACTTGTGTTTGTGCAAGCGCGCACATATATGTGTGTGTAACTGGAGAGAGAACAGGTGGCCTGTGACTGTAGCTAAAGAAGGAGAGATGTTGTGGGTTGGGCCCCCAGAAGACCAGGACCCTGATAATGGGCTTCTGTCCTGGACAGCCTAGGCCTTGGTGTGCCCACTGCTCCCACCCACTACTGAAGCAGCCCCCTTGCTTGGAACCTGGGCTCAGGGTTCTGGCTCAAGGCCAGAAGGACCTTCTGTCCCTTCCTGCCTCTCTGAAGACTTCTGCCCCTTCCTGCCTCTCTCCTCTCTACTCCCACCCTGGCACCCAGGTTCCTGCCTCCTCGCTTCTGCCTGTCTCCCTGGGTGTCTCTGCCTCTGCCTCATCCTCTCAGCACCCGGTCCTTTTCCTGACTCGTGTGTGTGGTTGTCACATCCCATATCTATCTGTCCATTTCTTTGTATGTGCCCCTGCTCGTCTTCTGGGCTGCCAGTGACAGCATACACCTGTGTGTGTCTCAGTGTGTGTGTCCACCTCTGGGTGTTTGCTTTCTGCCAAGACAAGGAGAGGGTGAGCGCACTGAGCAGCTGTCTGGATGTGCTTGTCTGGGTGCAGGTGTGCTCCTCTGTTGCTGTGCTCCTGTGTCAGGGTGCCGCTAAGTGTGTGCCTGTCTCTGTATTTCGCTCTGTGTGCCCTGTCCCCGTGAATGCATCTGCATGCATCCCTGGGGTGGGCTCTCAAGGGATGTTTCTGTCTCTCGGTCTCTTTGCTTGTCCCTATCTCTCACTGTCTAGGTGTTGGTCATACCACATCCTCAGCCACAGTCTCAGAGCATAGCAACAGCTGACAGCTGAAGCTTCCCGGGCAGGAGAGAGAGAGAGAGGCTGTGGGGAGGAGGGAACCGAGGAAGAAACAGAGAAGAGGATGGGGACAGAGGGCTGGGGCTGGGGACAGAGACAAGGACAGAGATAGGGAAGGGGACAAGGATCTAGAAGAGCTGGTAGTGAAAGATGGGACGGCGGGAGGGAAGGAACAGAGACTGCACCAAGAGGCCGGGCAGGCAGCGCTGAGAGGGATTTCCTGCCCAGCCCTTACGTAGGGGTGCGCTGGGCCTCGTGGGGGGGTCAGTGGTGGGGGCGAGGGGCAAAGGTGAACAGCCGGTCTAGCCGAGGGGTCCTGAGACCGCAGAGGCGCGGTGAGGCGGGGACAGGGCGGCAGGCGCCGTTTGTCAGCCCTATTGACAGACGTGATGGGGTTTCCGTCCGTGATCAATGATTCTCATCTCCGGGCCGAATAAGCCGCGGGGCGCCCATCCATCCCCGTCAGCATCGCGCGGCGGCAGCCACCCGAGGCCCCGCCCGTCCCCACCTCGGCCCCTGCCCTGGGCCTGCCCCTATCCACCTCGGCCCTGAACAAGGCAGAGGCCCGGGGCATGGAGGGCCTCGCCGGGCCCGGCTCCGCGGCACCCCCACTCCGGGTGCACAGGCCCGGAGCCCAGAGCCCCACGCCCTGCCCCTTTCTCCTGGGCGCACAGACGCGGCCTCTCGGGGGCCCAGTGCCTGAGCCCCTCGACCCCCTCCGCTTCGCACCTGGGCCAGGGGCGTGTCTGGGGTGTGTCGGAGTGAAAGTCACCTTCGGTGCCCCCAGCTGGGCGGGAGGGGGCGCGCAGGGCGCGGCCGGGATTGGAGCGCCGCGGAGCCCCGCCCCCCGCCCGCGGAGTCAGACCCAACTTTCTCCCCCGCCCGCGCCTCCCGCCCCTCAGCCGGCTCCCAGCGCCTGCTTCAGTCTCAGGGCCGCGCCGCCGCTCCCGCCGCTCCCGCCGCTCCCGCAGCCGCCCTGCCGCCCGCCTGCCCGCCTCCAGAGCCCCGCGCCCCTAGGCCTGGCTCCGGCCTGCCCGGGACCTGCCCCGCCCTTCTGCTCAAGCTGTCCTTGCCTCAGCTGCTAGAGATGCGGCTGCTCCCGGAATGGTTCCTCTTGCTCTTTGGCCCGTGGCTCCTTAAGAAGGTAAGGGTGGCAGGGTTGGGGCGCGAGCGCGGGGGTCCGGGACGCGAAGGTCCCAGTGTGCTAGGGGCTCCGTGCGCCCGCCCCGCCCCGCCCCCAGCTCCGAGCGTCCCAACTTTGCGCGGCGCGGGGGACGCGGACAGACAGACTGCCGGATTCAGGACGGGCACTCTCCTAGCGCAAGTTGGCTGAGGCTTGGAGAGGGTGCCGGGCGGAGGTCCCCCTAGGAGCCGGCTTCAGGCGCGGCGGGGGAGGGGACGAAGCCCGACCTGCGAGTGCGCCAGACAGAGCGGGAGTGCGAGACAGACAGACAAGCCAGCAGGGCGTCAGCCTTGCCGTCTTTCCGCGCCAGTCTCGCTCGCCTGCCTCACTGTCTGTCTGTCCTTCCACCCATCCACCCCCGCCTTCCCATTTCTCTTCTCTGCACTTGTCACCATGCCAGGTGGGCTCCGTGTCGGGAGCATCCATGGCCCGAGCACACGCGCACACACGGACTCAGGCAGACGGCTGAACTTGGCTACAGCCAGCCTCCCATCACATTTCCCACGGAGACACCATCTCCCCTGCACGACCTCACAGACACACCCCCCTCTCGTGCCCCACTGAAGGGGGAGGCTGTCTGGAAGGGGAGTCTCTCCTCCCGTGCCCTCCCTGCCTCCAACCCCACTCCAAGGCCTGTTTCCCTAAGGCTCTTGGGCAAAGAGCCAGAGGCTAAGGGGACTCAGACTTGATCTGCCTCCTTCCTGACTTGGAGGCTTCAACCCGCGAACATGGTGTGCTCCTATGTACTGGGTGGAGGGCGTGGGTCACCGTGTGCACCTGTGTTCATGTGTCCAGGGAAGCCAGACTTGGCTATCCAGTACTGGGGCCCAGGTTACATGTGTATACTGGTGTGGCGTGTGGTGTTGGCTTTGCATGAGTGAGTGCCAGTGCCTGCCTCACAGTGCAGCCATCTGTCTATGCCCCTGGTGTGTGCCCTCAATGGGGGGCCCAGACCCCAGTCCCCCATTTTCCTTCTACCAGCCTCCCCTGCCTATGTCTTCCCTGTTTTCTGCCCCGCAACTGTGACCTCCCTAGTTTGGGGGCAGGCAGGTCATTCCCCAAACCCTCACTTTCTGTACCCCCAGCCTCTGTAGA
Organism: Papio anubis; assembly: GCF_008728515.1. Taxonomy (NCBI): domain Eukaryota; kingdom Metazoa; phylum Chordata; class Mammalia; order Primates; family Cercopithecidae; genus Papio; species Papio anubis. The sequence goes on from NC_044984.1 coordinate 51,707,211, forward strand.
GTCTAGAAGGGGTATATTTCTCCCCCCAACACTTGGACCTCTGCCTGTTCAGCCAAATCACACTGGGCAAACTCCAGCAGGGCAGGGGCTGCCCCAGTGAAGCTAGCGTCAGAACTCCCTGGCCCTCCCAGCCCTGCCTGGTGACCTTGAGGGGCTGGAAGGTAGGCAGAGGAGCCCCTCCATGAAAACTGCTTCCGCTAGCAGGAGCTTCTCATGGACTTGCTGCACAGGTCTGTCCTTAGTGGACTGGAGGGGTGGGGGGTCTGTGCCCTACCACCCACCCACCCATGGATGAAGGCCTGGGGTCAAAAGGTGGTAGGTATGGCATTCCCTTGCCCCTCCTTTCCACTTCCTCCCACCTCATCTCCACTCTCCCCGGCAAATAAACTCCCCTGTGGACAGATCCGGTTTAATTTCCTTTGCCCCCTGAGGGGGAATGAAACATCTGGTGGAGACTTGAGGGAGAGTGAGCTGGAGGATATGAGCGATGGGATCTATCTGAGTGTGTGTGAGAGAGCTGCAGCTGTGGGGCCTCCGTGTTGGAGTCAACAGGGAGAGTGGATCTGCTATTTAGTCCAGCTTATGTGCATGTGAGAATGTGTTTACGTGTGTACACACTGCAGGTGTATGGATATGTATAGCTGCATGGGGAGGTATGTGTATAGGAGTGTTTGTGTGTCCAAATACTTGTGTGTGCTTCTGTGCACTTGTGAGTGTGGTGTATTCATGTGTATTCCCTGGGGTTTCTGGTGCATCTGTGTGCTGGGGCCCATGTGTTGTCTGTATGAGTCTCTGGGGTTTGTGAGTGTGTTTCTGTGTGCTTGTGATTGTGAGTGCATTTGAGTGTGCTATGAGATTGTGAGTCTCAGGATGTGTTTATGTATCTGAGTGTGGCTTATGTGTTTGCGTGCTCAGGGATGTCTTGGTGCCAGCACTGGGAGTGGGCAAAAGGTGAGGCTGATCCTGGGTAAGAGGTAGGGGACAGTTTACAGGGCAACTCTTTGGCAACCCTAACCATGAATGGCTGACACCTCTGCCTCTCTGGTCCTGCTTGCTCACCCTCCTCCAGGTTTCTCTCCCTTCCTCCTCGCTCCAGGCTTCCCATCTCTCAGAGCCTGGGACTCCTGGCTTCTACTGCCTCTGGGGTTCTGGCCTCTCAGCCAGGGATTCTTCAGGATCTTTCTCATACAGTCTCTGACTCCTTTCCCTCTCGGTCTCTGTCTCCCCGACCTCTTGCCAAAGCAGCTGCCTACAGGGAGAAGCAGCAGGCGATCAATAGTCACTAATCACTAATCACTAATTACTAATTAGCTGGGGGAGGGCAGGGGCGGGGCCCTGTGGGACCTGCCAGCTCTATCCCACCTCAGGAAAGGATTAGGCCTGATTCTCTCAGAGCTGGCTGGTCGAAGCCCTTCAGCCAGCTACCCCCTCCTGCCTCCACACCCTCCTCTAGCCCCCGAGCTAATCTCTGGCTGGGCCACTTAGGCACGCACAGCCTGGGCTAGGGCCCAGAGCTGCTGGCGGGGATTTGGGGGTAATCAGGGGCCGCAGCTGGGCCAGGGGGACAGGGGAGGGCCTGCTGTGACAGCTCCCTTGGGCCAGAGCCTGCAGTGGAAGCTTCACATTCCTAATAGGAGGGGCACGCGTCAGAAAGGAGAATTTAGAGTGTCAGCGTTGGGATGGGTGGAGGAGCTGGAGACCCAGGAGCGGGTGACTGGGGAAGAGGTGAGGTAATAAGGTCAGAAGCAAGGCAAAGAGGGCTCAGGGACGAGGTAATTGGAGAGAGACAACACAAACGTCTAAAGAAAGCAGGTAAGTGGGGGGACCTCACAGGGGTCAGAGATGGAGTAATTGGCAAGGAGATGGGGAACTTTGGATCTAGTCCTGCAACTCAAGATGTGTGGGATCCGTGAGGGACAGGGCAACAGAGATGGGTCAGAGTCATAGGAGAGGGGTCCCAGGGCTCAGGCGCAGGCAGGAGTCGCAGGGCGTGGGGTGGGAAGCAGCTGCCCAGTGGGGATGGGGAGCAGGGAGTGCTGCCTTGAGCGCTGGAAATTGGCGCGGCTCCCCCTCTCCCCCGCCTGCCCCTCCTCCACCTCCACCCCGCCCACTCCCCCTCCGGCTCCGGCTTCGGGAAATTACATCCCCGCTCCGCGGCTCCCCCCAACCCCCACCGCGCCCCGGAGCCGGTGCCTTTATAGGCACATTTATTGCAATAATAAAGTGAGGCGCGGGGCGGGGGGCGGGGGGCAGCCGTTCCCGCGGGGATCGCGCTGGCTCTAGGAAGCAGGGAAATAAAATAAAATAAAATAAAATCAAAATTCAGATAACGGTGAGCCTTGCGCGGCAGGCCGAGAGAAGGCAGGCAGGCGGGGGTAAAGAGAGGGGGCGTCCAGCCCAAGGGCAGAGCCCACCCCACCCCACCAGCGGTCCCCGCCCCCTCATGCCGTGATAGGGACTGGAAAGAGGTGTCTTTGCTTCAACCTGCCTGGCCCCCTCCCACAGCCTGATCCTGCCTGGTCTTTGCCTTGCCCTCTGGCTCCTCTCCTATACCTGTCCTCAGCCCCTGTCTCTGTCCCCATCTCCTGTGTCTTCCCTTGTCCCCCATTTCCCATTCCAGTCTTCCTTCCTGTCTCCCATCCCCATCTCCTGGGTCTCTGCATCCATCCCTGTTTCTGCCCAGTAACCATTCGAATCCCCCATCTCTGTTTTGCCCCCACCCTGACCCCATCCCTGCCTGTCCCCTGTCCCTATCCCTCATCCACCATTCCTGTCCCCATGCTTCTTCTTGGACTGTTCTGTAGCCCATCTTCACTCCTCTGGTCCTTACCCCATCCACATCTCTGTCTCTGCCCCACGCCTGGCCACCATTTCTGTTCTCTTTCTCATCGCTGTCCCCAGGCCTATCCTTATTGTATCCTCATCCCTGTACCCTGTATCTGTGCCTGCTAGTCCCCAATCCCAGTCCCCCATCCCAGTCCCCCCACCCCCCTGTCTCAGTCCTCACCCCAGGCTGTCCTGTCCACCCCACCTCTGTCCTCACCCACATCTCTATCCCTGGTTCCCAGCCAGACTCCACCAACCCCGACTGCGGCACCCCTGCCTCTTTCTAGGTGCAGGGGCTCAGGATGCTCTTTTCTCCCCTTCCCAGCCCAGGCCTGTACTGTCCCTTCCCCCGGCCAGATCCTGGGAGCACCCTGCCTGACCCAGGTGGCAGGGGAGAAGCAACCGACCAGTCTGGAGGCCCAGGGGAGGTGCACCCTGCAATGCGGCTGGGGGGCTGACAGCCTGATCCTCCCCCAATCTCAGCAGTGACATCCCCAAAGAGCCACTCCCTGAAGTGGAGTTTGTTGCCCCCAACAACAGGAGGCCACCTCAATTCCCCGCAGGTGCGTGGGCCCGCTGCCTCACGGGCAAAGCGCTCCTGGTGCAGTTCCCCCTGCCCCCACCCCCCGCATGGGCCTGAAGGAGCCTGTTGAACCCCCCCAGCTGCTGCGCACCTCCACCCCGCCCCCGCGCCGACAGCAGCGCTAGCCTCTCCCCTCCGCAAATGTCACCGCGCCCAATTAGCTTAATTAAGCCAGTTCTGGAGCAAGGGGGACCCCTCCTCGGACAACATCCTGCTCCCACCCTCAGCCATGGAGGTGGGTGACAAGAGCTCTGGGCAGAGAGGAGCTCCTTACCACCTGCCTTCCCGACTCACCCACCTCCCCCCATGTCGCTGAAGACAGACAACCTGAAGGACGGCAGGAGAAAACCACAGACAGAAAGAGGGAGAAAATCAGAATCACGGGAGAAGGAAATTTGAGACAGAGACAGTGAGAAAAGAGACTGAGAGACAAAAGAGACTGAGAGAATGGGGAGAGAGAGATGGAAAAATAGCGCAAGAGGGAGAGAGAGCACGAGCAATCAAGGGAGCCAGAGGGAGGATTTTATTTTATTTTATTCCATGTTCCCATTTCTCGGCTCGTTTCCTCACAGACTCTCACCCCTCCCTGTCCGAACTCCCCCACAAGGTCGCTTCAGCCGTGCCCCCCCAACTCTTCTTTTTTATCTTGGCTGTCTACAGCAGTGGGTGGGGGCGGGAGTGCCCAAAGCCAGGGGATTTGCCAGGATCAGAGAAGCACAGACGGCACTTTGTCTGAGATCAGAGATGGGGGTGACACCCTCGCACCTCTCCTTACCCTGCTGAACCTCCTCCCCTCCCCCTGCCCCTGACTTCTACCCCCTGCCCCTGCCTGGTAGAAGTCACTGGCCTGAATCACCCCAGCCAGGTTCTGACTGGGTACAAGACACAGGGGTGCTCTGGTCTGCTGGGAGGAGATGGCTTGGAGGCATTTGGGGTCAAAACATCTGACGGCATGGGGATAGTGGGGACCTGGACGACTGGGCTTCTGGAAAGAACAACGGTTGGGTGAGATTAGGGATCGGAGTTCAAATGGCTTTCCCAGGAAACCTAACCTCCCTCCCCCAATGCCCTCTCTCAGGTTCAGGCCCTGCCCTCTGCAAGCCCACTTCTGGGACCTCTTCTCCCTCCCACTGTACCCTGGGACCCCTCCCTCCACCCCCTCTAAGGCCCACCCTCCAGGTGTTAGCTGCCGGCTTAAGCCTGTCTGTGGGAGTCAATCATTCTTGCCACCCCCGCCCCCTCACCTGGGCTGGGAGGAGGGATGGATGGAAGGGGGAATGAGGGGGGCGATAAATATGTATGATGAGCGGGTGGCGGCAGCATTAATAACCCGGGATCGCAGCGCGGCGGGGACGGATCAGGATCAGGCAGTAGAGATTCTAGCCCAGCAGCTTGGCTCTGCTATTCCTGTCCCCAGTGACACTGAGTGTGTACACATGGGTGTGGGCAAACAGAGGGGGGCACCCATGCTTCCTGGCCTCCTTACGTACCCACAGCACAGCCTGCGGGCCAGTGTGGGACACCTCCCCAGAGACCACTCAGATATAATTGACATGCATATATGTTGTCCCCATCAGAACACAGCGAGATCACACTTGTTCTGTGACTACGGATACACCCCCTTTAGAAAGAGCTTGATACTTGGGCAGAGGATGACAGGGGCTTACACAGGAAAGGTGACACCTCCAGACAACCACATATAGCTACCCTCAGACCGCTATACACAGCCATACAGCCAACCCAGACACACAACCACACCAGCCACACAGACATCACTCCACAAATTGACACACACACAGCCAATCCAGGCACATACACATAGTCACCACCGATTTACACAACAGACATGCAGCCATGACAAGCAGCCACACACACACAGGCTCCTCAGACTCATATCCATGGGCACCCAGACACACAGCCACCACAGCCACACACACACATGTACAGACCACACGCACACAACCATTTGGGGCTAACAGAGACACAAGAACCCCAGGTTGACACACACGGTACTGCTTCCCCCCACGGGACCTGTGCACAGTCAGGGCCACAGCACACGGCGGTGGCGGTTAGCTCAGGCTGACTGACACACTCTGACATGCAGCTCCTCTCTCGCCTGCTCCCCTCGCTGGAGCGGCATCTCCATATTTCTTCCTCTTGCTTCCTTTCTGTCTCCTTCACTCCCAGCCACCCCCACTCACCCCTGCCCCAGATAATTGATGGCCTGGGCCTGGCCCGGCCGCTCCTGCCTCTCTATCCATCTTGTCCTCGAGCCCCTGCTGTCTCTGAGATCAGTGGCCACCTGAGACACACAGAACGGGTGGGAGCAGGAGGGGGCTCCTCAGCCCCCTTGGAGCCCAGGGAAAGAATGACCAGGCGGCCTCCACCAGAGTGGAGTGCTGGGGACTGGGAGGTATACCTAGGCTTTCCTCCTCTGCTCAACTGGTTCCCAGCACTCACTCCTTGCAGGCCATTTGGGGCTGAGGCCCAGGTGGGGGCTTTCGTCTCTGAGGTCTTGGAGCCTCTTTCTTTTTCTTTTCTTTTTTTTAAAGGGAGTCTCGCTCTGTCGCCCAGGCTGGGGTGCAGTGGTGCGATCTAGGCTCACTCCAACCTCCACCTATCGGGTTCCAGCGATTCTTCCACCTCAGCCTCCCGCCGCCTAATTTTAGTAGAGATGAGGGTTCTCCATGTTGGCCAGGCTGGTCTCGAACTCCTGACCTCAGGCGATCTGCCGACCTCGGCCCCCCAAAATGCTGGGATTACAGGTATGAGTCACCGCGAGTGCCGGCCTGGAGCCTCTTTCTTGATGCTGGATGTTAACTGGTCACAGCCTCTCTGGCTCAGTTTGCTCAAAGTCCAGTCCCTCCCTGGCTCATTACTGGAACCAACCAGGGGCCGGGCCAAGAAAGATAAGCCAGGATCCAGAGCTCCACTCCCTACTCACGTTCACACTGGCTTTGGGTTTTTGGCCCTCATTGGAGCTCTGTGGGCACAGGAGGATTCTTGACGTCATATCACAGATGTGCAAACTGAGGCCCACATAAATGAAGTGACTGGGCCAAGACCACATGACTTGAAAGGGCTGCAGGTCTCCTCCAAAGCACACTCTCTGCCCCCTGCGGTACTGTGTGGTTCCATTTGGTCTCCTAGCGGCTGTGAAAAGGGGCTGGTGTGATAGGGCTCTGATGGGATGGCGGGGGACAACCCCAGCGTCTCTCTCCCCTCTTTCTTCGTGCACAGGCGGTCAATGCCCAGATACCAGAGTCCGGAAGGCCCCAGTACCTGGAGCTGCGCCCCGCCGCGGCCGGAGCGGGCGCCCCCGGCCAGCAGCTCCCAGCGCTAAGGTCTTCCGACGGCCTAGGCGCCGGTCGCGCCTGGAGCTGGGCCTGGCCGACCAACCACACTGCGGCGCTGGCCCAAGCAGGGGCAGCCGGGGCGTTGCCCGCGCAGCGCACCAAGAGGAAGCCGTCCATCAAGGCGGCCCGCGCCAAAAAGATCTTCGGCTGGGGGGACTTCTACTTTCGGGTGCATACCCTCAAGTTTTCACTGCTGGTGACCGGCAAGATTGTGGACCATGTGAATGGTACCTTCAGTGTGTATTTCCGCCACAACTCGTCCAGCCTGGGCAACCTCAGTGTCAGCATCGTGCCACCCTCCAAGCGTGTCGAGTTCGGGGGAGTCTGGCTGCCCGGGCCTGTCCCCCACCCTCTGCAGTCTACGCTCGCCCTGGAGGGGGTGCTTCCTGGGCTGGGGCCCCCGCTGGGGATGGCAGCAGCAGCGGCAGGGCCGGGCTCCTTCGGGGGCGCACTGGCAGGGCCGCTTGGGGGCGCGTTGGGAGTGCCTGGGGCCAAAGAGTCGCGCGCTTTCAATTGCCACGTGGAGTATGAGAAGACAAACCGCGCGCGCAAGCACCGCCCGTGCTTGTACGACCCATCGCAGGTGTGCTTCACCGAGCACACGCAGAGCCAGGCCGCCTGGCTCTGTGCCAAGCCCTTCAAAGTCATCTGTATCTTCGTCTCTTTCCTCAGCTTTGACTACAAACTGGTGCAGAAGGTGTGCCCAGACTATAACTTCCAGAGTGAGCACCCCTACTTTGGATAGCGCCCCTCCCCAGCCCCAGCCCTGAGCCTCGTGCCAAATCCCAGCCTCACTAGGTGGGACCCCCTTCCCAGTGTTCTGCCGCTCCTGTGGCCATGTCGCCCACTCCTTCCACTCTGGGGGCGGAGGGGAACGGCCCTCTCGGGACCCTTAGCTAACGTGGGTGCCCTTTTCCTTATGCGGAGTGCCCGTGAGGCTGGGGTAGCCCCTTCCAATGCACCCCAAAGTGAAAGGGGTAAGAGTGCAGCCCCAGAATAGGTGGGGCTTGGAGGTGGTCCCAATGTCCCCTAGGTCCACAGTGGGTCCCCTTTTCACCCTTAGCGCTAGGTTGCACACTCCCTTTCCCCGCAGCTTTAATAACTCCTGGCCTGGCACCCTCACCCCACCCTGACTTTCCTATCCCCCAGCGCTTGTCCTGCTCCACCCTGCCCCGCCTAAGACTGTAAAGGCCTAAAAACCTCAGCCTGTCCTCCCACCTTTCTGCCTGCCATATGCCTGTCCCCTTTTCCTCCAAACCCCATTAGGGTACCGGAAGCAGAACCCCTGGGCTGAGGCGCTGGCCCCGGCCCCTGCCCGCCCCTTTCCAGTCCCTGCAGTCCAGCTCCACCTGGCCTCTCCTGCTGCTTCCTCTCTGTGATATTTTTTTCTACGCCAAAACAGACGGGAAAGGGAACAAAATAAAGTGAAATCCAATACACGCCTGTGTGAGACCTTTGTAGGGAGTGGGGAGGTGGTGTGGGGTTTCTCTCTGTTAGAGACCTGGCCAGGGCCTTCTCCCTCAGCGGCTCGTGGGGAAACCAAGGCAAAGACTGACAGAGCTAGCACCTTGGAAGTCACCAAAGACCGGATCAAAAAGAGCTGAGGGTTACCCTCGGGGTAGGAGCCCCGCCTGAGGTTGGGATTCTCCTCCAGAGGTGGGCGAAGGGAAGCTGCAGCAAGTGGGATGCAGATGAGACCTGAGTGGGGCTCACCAGCGGATGATTTGGGGAAGGAGGTGTAAGACCTTGAATGGGATGGAGATGCAGGGACAGTGTAAGCAGAGCGCTGACAACCTGCTAAGCTCCACGGGGCCGGCGGAGGTGGTGGCAGGTTGGGAGGGAGGGGGAACGGTGTTTGCGGCATCTGGAGTCATCGATCTTCCTTTTCCTTCCTAATTTCGTGGGCGCTGAGTTTGCAGACGGAGGAGGTGGGGAGGGAGCTTTGGGATGAGGGGGTGGGGGAAGGGACCAGCGCGGGTTTGGAGGGCGGGGCCCGTGGCTGCTACTTGCCACTAGCAAACACGGCCCCCTTTAGCCAGCTGCCCATCCTCCCCCAACCCGCGCCTCCGGCTCCCTCCTGCAGCCCAGGCTGCTAATTTTATCCGCCCCCCCGACCCTGGCCTGGGCGTTAATTGGCTGCGGCTTCATTAGCGGTTCTCAGCTCAGCCGCCCCCCTCCCCTTGGGACCCCTGGCTGGAGGAGGGAGGGGGAGCGGTGCCGACAAGCTGAGGCACCCAGGAACTCCTCATCTTCGCCTTGATTCCGGGGTCAGGGTGCCCACTGGAAGGGCAGTGTTCCCCAGGGGCTTGCCCACTGGCTCCAGCCTGAAACTGAGTCAGACACAGGTCTGACCCAGACATATCTGGGAGTGAAAAGTCAGTAAGCAGAAAATAAATATCTGCTGGCTGGATGGCTGAATAACAGGGTCAACTGAAAGAGGAGGGAGATCGGGAATGGTTCTGCATCCGAGATTGGCCAAAAGCAGAAGAACCCGGAAGTCTTCTAACACCAGGCTTATTGCTGGGAACACCTGAGAAAAGCTGAGCCTAGAGTGGCAGGGAAGGAGGTTCCAGCTAAGGGGAGATTTCTAAGGGCTGGTATGAGAGCCAGGTGGGAATGGCTGGAATTAACAAATTAGCCCATCTGGGCCTTAGTTTCCTCACTTGTGAAGCCACAGTAAAACAGTGTGTGGTGGGGATTCAATGAGGCTTTTCCTGTGAACATGTCTCTGTGCTGGATTGTCCTCCCCTCTTCCTCTGCCTCCTCCTCCTCTTCCTCATACATCTGGACATCTGAGAGCAGAGTTAGGTGTCCCTGCCTGTCATTGCACTTGTCACACGTTGTTACCTGTTCACCTGTTGGTATCCTAGCAGCCAGTGAGCTCTTCATATATCTCCAGGGCTATGGAATGCCTGGCATAAAGAGCTCAATATGTCTGTTGAATGAATGAATAACATTGCTACATAAGGCAATGATTCGCAAAACCACTGCTTATCAGGCTGGTCCAAGTGCAGTGATGTTTACAACTAATTGATCACAATCAGTTACAGGTTTCTTTGTTCCTTCTTCACTCCCACTGCTTCACTTGACTGGCCTTTAAAAAACAATTTTTTTGGCAAGGCGCGGTGGTTCACGCCTGTAATCTCAGCACTTTGGGAGGCCGAGGCAGGCAGATCACCTGAGGTCAGGAGTTCAAGATCAGCCTGGCCAACATGGTGAAACCCTGTCTCTACTAAAAAAATATAAAAGCGTGATTGGCTCAAGCCTGTAATCCCAGCACTGCAGGGAGGCGAGGAGACAGAGGCGGATCCGAGGAGTCCAGAAGTCGAGACCATCACAGCTGCTCAGGAATTTGAAACCCGTCTCACTGAAAAATACAAAAAGCTAGCCAGAGGGAGTGCAGGACACCTGTAGTCTCAAGGTACTTGGGAGGCTAGAGGCAGGAGAATGGCGTGAACCGGGGAAGCGGAGCTTGCAGTGAGCTGAGATCCGAGCCACTGCACCCAGCCTGAAGCTGAACAGAGGCGGACTCAATCTCAAAAAAATAAAAATAAAAATAAAAATAGCGGTAGCTGGCTCAAGCCATAATCCCAACACTTTGGGAGGCGAGGGCGGATCACGAGTCAGGAGATCAGGGCCATCCCACCAGGCTGACCACAGTGAAACCCCGTCTCTAAAAATACAAAAAACTAGCCAGGCAGTGAGGAGCTGTGAGTGCTTCTCAGGAGAGCTGAGGCAGGAGGAATGCGTAAACCCTGGGAGGCGGAGCTTACAGTGAGAGCTGAGATCAGCCACTGCACTCAGCCAGTGTGGAGCCAGACTCCGTCTCAAAAGAAAAAATAAAAGTAAATAAAAAAAATAAAAATTAGCCAGACATGGTGGTGGGCACCTGTAATCCCAGCTACTCAGGAGGCTGAGGTAGGGAGAATTGTTTGAACCCAGAGGCAGAGGTTGAAGTGAGTGAAGATCATGCCACTGTACTCCAGCCTGGGTGACAGAGTGAGACTCCGTCTCAAAAAAGAAAACAAAAAAAAATTTTTTTTTTTTTAAGACAGTCTTGCTCTCTCAGGCTGGAGTGCAGTGGCTTGATCATGGCTCACCTTGAACTCCTGGGCTCAAGTGACCCTCCTGCCCCAACCTCCCCAGTAGCTGGGACTGCATGCACATACCACCATGCCTAGCTAATTTTAAATTTTTTCTTTTGTAGAGATGGGGTCTCACGATGTTGACCAGGCTGGTTTAGAACTCCTGGCCTCAAGAGCTCCTCCTGCCTCAGCCTCCCAAAGTGCTGGGATTACAGGCGTGAGCCACCATGCCTGGCCAAAAAGATTTTTTAATTAAAAAAAAAAAACTTGGCTAATCAGAACCAATGAGGAGAGGTTTACTTGTGTGACAGCATAAGTGGGCAAATGTCTACTCTTTGAGATCCATTGAATTAGAACCTCTGAAAACAGACCCCACACACATATTTATATCATATTTTCCAACCCATTCTGTTGCCAAGGTTTGGGAACCTACTCCTGGAGGGGTCGATGAATTCCACTCCCAAGGGTTTCCTCCAGATGAAGTCAGGCTAAAAGGAAGATCCCTTCCATTCTCAAAGATCTATAGCCCTGGGGAAAAAAGCAGAGACCACTTACTCCTGGGACATCAAGAGATGGACAGGTAACAAAATGGGACAAGTGAACAACAGGAGGGGCACCTTCCTCTGCTCCCAGATGTCTGAGGAGAAAGAGGAGATGCCATGTAGGAGGCAGGTCTGTGGATCAGAGGAAGAGGGGAGGACAATCCGTGACAGCGCATGTTCACAGGAAAAGCCTCATTGAATCCTCACCACACAGTATTTTCTTGTGGCTTTACCAGGGAGGAAACTGAAGCCCACATAGGCTAATGCACCAGTCCCAGAGCTGGAACTTGAAGTTAGGTCTCCGACCCTTCTAAACCATGGTGCTTTCCAGTGCGCCATAGCTCTCTATCTTGTGTGGGGGTCCAGATCTCCTGGAGTCTAATAATGCTAGCTAGATATTCAGTAGGCACCCAATAAACGTTTGTCTTGACAACAAACAGAGGGAAAACAAACAAACCCTGAAAAGCTTCAGGACAGTAAGGAGAGGGGCCGGCACTGGACCTCGGTTTTTTTGTTTTTTGTTTTTTGTTTTCCAGGCAAGGGCCTCTAACCCTGGAGCTGCAGACGAGAATTGTAGAGAAAAAAAACCGGGGAGGCTGAGAACTACAATTCCCAAAAGGCCACAAGGGCGCCACCATTACGCATGCGTAGGTCCCTCCCCTTAGCCTTGGAGTCTCAGCGCGCTCTTCTCGCGCATGCGTTCTCCGAACGGTCTTCTTCCGACAGCTTAGTGCCCTAGACCAGAGTTGGTGGCTGGACCTCCTGCGACTTCCGAGTTGCGATGCTGTACTTCTCTTTGTTCTGGGCGGCTCGGGTAAGAATGGGGCTCCAGATGCTGGGTAATCAGTGGAAAGGAAGCTCTTCTCCTACCTTAGTTACTAGTCACAAACTCTGGGGTTCTCTTGGCTTTTCCACGCACGTGGACTGGGGCCTCAGGGAACGGACGTGTAACTAGGGAATCCCCAAGACCCGTGGGCGCGCGTAGGGTTAACTGCGAGCCTGTCCTCATTCTGGCGATCAGACGCCCCAGGGCCTCGTGACCGCCCATTTCACGTGGCATTAGGGGAGAGGACAGCCCCGGATGCCCCGCGGACCCCGTGCTGGCGAATGAGTGGAGTTCTCGGCCTGGCCTCACAAGCTGAGCCTTTTCGGCCAGCTCTGAGCCCTGCAGATGATGCAACCGAGCCTTACTGCTTGCGTCAGACAGGGGTCCCGGCGGCAGTGAGGGCTGGAAGGAGGTGGAACGGGTAGGGGGCTAAGTAAGGGGAAAGGGTATTGGCTTACTCTCGGGCAGATCCCCACCCCCACCACTCCCACACAGCTCTTCCCCAGGGACTGCTAAAGGTCTACCCTCCCACCTCCATTGCTCTACAGCCTGTGGCCGCAGCCCTTGCCAACTCTTGCTTCTCCCCACGCTGACTGGGGTATCAGTTTATGGTGCCCTGCAGGAAGACCTTCTTGTTCCTGTGGGTGGGAAGGTTCTGGAATCTCAGTGGCCCTCTCTGGAGTTAGGGAGACATAGGCTTTTGGAGGACAAACTTTGCCAAGTGGTTCATGGAGTGAGCTGGTGGGAGATTTCTGAGGTGCGGTGCAGTGAATGGAACAAATCAGAACCACCCCCTGGACGTTGGCCTCAAGCTTGGCTCCAGAACTGGCTTTCGAAGGTGGAGGTGGGGGTAGTTAGAACTGAAACAGGCTGGCTGGACAACTGGCTGCAAGGTGTGGCCTTACAAGCATGAGTGAGGGTGGCTGGGAGACGATTCGTCCAGACTGTTGTGATTTCACCCTGACTTTTCCTGCCTCTAGCCTCTGCAGAGATGGGGGCAGCTGGTCAGGATGGCCATTCGGGCTCAGCACAGCAAGGCAGCCCAGACTCAGACTGGGGAAGCAAACAGGGGCTGGACAGGCCAGGAGAGCCTGTCGGACAGTGATCCTGAGATGTGGGAGTTGCTGCAGAGGGAGAAGGACAGGCAGTGTCGTGGCCTGGAGCTCATTGCCTCAGAGGTGGGACCTGGGGAGATGGGCAGGGGTTGGGCCACCATGGGTACAGAAAGTAACAAAGTTATCTTAACTGATATTTCTCCAAAACCCCTTTTCACACTCAGGACCTTTCTTTGGGCTTTATCTTCCTTTCTTATCTCTCTGAAGCAAAGGCAGGGCAAGTCCAGTTTATGGGGTTAGGGCATTAGGGAGCCTCCAGGGTCCCTACAGTCTCATCTGATCCCTTCCTTCCTTCCTCCTGTGAGGAAGGAGGAGCCTAGAAGCACAAGTTTGAGTGGGTAGGTGGCACTGAGGGGCCACCGCTCATGACAGCTGGGTTTCTGAGAATGCTGCCTCTGGCTTTGCCCCAGGCCTGGTGCTGAGTGAATGGAGCTTTCTGCAGGGAGTATCCCCGCTTTCAGCTCTGGCTCTGGCAGGGAGGGACTGTGGGAGTCCAGGGGAAGGGGCTCAATACCTTCTGACATTGCCCCCCACCACCCCAGAACTTCTGCAGCCGAGCTGCGCTGGAGGCCCTGGGGTCCTGTCTGAACAACAAGTACTCGGAGGGTTATCCTGGCAAGAGGTGAGGGCTGCAGGGCAGTGTCAGGGATGGTGCTCCCAGTGGGGGAACCCACCTGTACCTTCCCAGTGTTCATTGAGGAGTGAACTTCCCAGTCCTTTGCTGCTGGTTGAGAGTCCTTTCTCTGCGCCCTCATTACCCCTCTCCCACGGCAGATATTATGGGGGAGCAGAGGTGGTGGATGAAATTGAGCTGCTGTGCCAGCGCCGGGCCTTGGAAGCCTTTGACCTGGATCCTGCACAGTGGGGAGTCAATGTCCAGCCCTACTCTGGGTCCCCAGCCAACCTGGCTGTCTATACAGCCCTTCTGCAACCTCATGACCGGATCATGGGGCTGGACCTGCCCGATGGGGGCCAGTGAGTATGGATGGGCTGGCTGATGGTCTTGGCGGGCAGGATTGGTGTGGGAAAGGAGTTATTTATTGAATACCTACTGTGGACCATACAGATGGAACAGGCCTTGCCCTGTCCTGCATGTCACAGTGGATGAGGAAGATAAGATCCCAGTTACAGTGCCTACCACAGAGTGGACAGAGCAGTGAGGCAGTGTGTGCTAGGACTGGTGTTCCGGGGACAGAGAACTGTGGAGTTGAAGGGAGCGGTTAAGTCTGGGAGTCCTTCCACCCAGGCCTCCTTACTTCCTCTCACTTCCCAGTCTCACCCACGGCTACATGTCTGACGTCAAGCGGATATCAGCCACGTCCATCTTCTTCGAGTCTATGCCCTATAAGCTCAATGTGAGTGCTCCAGGGTGTGGGGAGGGGCTCTTAGCCCTGGTGGGGGTCCTCTCCTGGAGAAGCTGAGGAACTGAAGTGCTGGGCTGTCCTTAGGGTCAAGGAGGAGAGTGAGCTGCCCTGCTTCCTTCTCAGGGCTTTAGCTGTTTGTGTGTCTGTCCAGCCCAAAACTGGCCTCATTGACTATGACCAGCTGGCACTGACTGCTCGACTTTTCCGACCGCGGCTCATCATAGCTGGCACCAGCGCCTATGCTCGCCTCATTGACTATGCCCGCATGAGAGAGGTTGGTGGGGGGCTGGAGACTGGGCACCTCCCCAGGGGGTGGTGAGGAGGTGTGAGAGGAGGGCAGCCTTGGGCAGGCCTCTCCAGGCCCTCCCCAGGCTGAGGCCTTGCCTCCGTACCTGCCCAGGTGTGTGATGAAGTCAAAGCACACCTGCTGGCAGACATGGCTCACATCAGTGGCCTGGTGGCTGCCAAGGTGATTCCCTCGCCTTTCAAGCACGCGGACATCGTCACCACCACTACTCACAAGACTCTTCGAGGGGCCAGGTCAGGCTCCCTGAGGTCGGGCCTTGCCTTTCCTTGCCTTCAGGCCTATTCCTGGGGCACCGTTGGCCTGGACCTGAGAGGAATTCATTCCCACCTGCAGCCCTTAAGATTCCTACCCAGTCTGTGACAGTTCTCCTTCTCTTCCCCATGGTAGCTATGCTCTGGCAGGGGGTTTGGGGATGGGATTGAGGGACTGATTCCCTTTACCACTGGAACCCAGTGTACCTAGCCCATGTGAGGTGTGCCCTTGGGGCCCAGGTCCACCAGCTTCCTCTGCCTTCTCTGTGCCTTGTCCTTCTTTTCAGCTTAGACTCTGACCACCCACCTCTCACACAGGTCAGGGCTCATCTTTTACCGGAAAGGGGTGAAGGCTGTGGACCCCAAGACTGGCCGGGAGATCCCTTACACATTTGAGGACCGAATCAACTTTGCTGTGTTCCCATCCCTGCAGGGGGGCCCCCACAATCATGCCATTGCTGCAGTAGCTGTGGCCCTAAAGCAGGTTGGGCATCCTGTCCCTGTAGGGTGTCGGGGGGCAATGGCCTGGAGGCTTAGGTCCTGCACCTTGCTAACTGATGCTGGGGCTGATGGAAGGGAAATGCCAGGATGGAAGGGGTCAAGGCTGGGGTCACAGAGCTATGCCCAGGGTGCAGGGCCAGAGGGTAGTGCAGGGCTTGGGTCCAGGCCTAGGGTCACAGCTGCTACTGTCTCATCTCCAGGCTTGCACCCCCATGTTCCGGGAGTACTCCCTGCAGGTTCTGAAGAATGCTCGGGCCATGGCGGATGCCCTGCTAGAGCGAGGCTACTCACTAGTATCAGGTGAGCCAGCAGGGGATGGGTGAGGGCCTCTGTAGCTTCAGGCAGAGGCCCAGGAGACTCACCACTCCCCATTTCTTACCCACCTTAGGTGGTACTGACAATCACCTGGTGCTGGTGGACCTGCGGCCCAAGGGCCTGGATGGAGCTCGGGCTGAGCGGGTGCTGGAGCTTGTATCCATCACTGCCAACAAGAACACCTGTCCTGGAGACCGAAGTGCCATCACACCGGGGGGCCTGCGGCTTGGTGAGACCTGGGGTTCGAGGAGGGAAGGGGCTCCCATGCTGGATGACTGCTGGGTGACCTTGGGCTATGCTCATCCCTCCCCTTGTGCCTCGTTCCAGGGGCCCCGGCCTTGACTTCTCGACAGTTCCGTGAGGATGACTTCCGGAGAGTTGTGGACTTTATAGATGAAGGGGTCAACATTGGCTTAGAGGTGAAGACCAAGACTGGTGAGTGAGCAAGAAGGAACCTGGGGCCAGCCAGTTCCCACTCACTGTCTGCTCCCTCCCCCAGCTGATCTCACTGCCTTCCCTAGAGCTCTGACCACTTGTTTCCTCACCCTCTCTCTCTAGCCAAGCTCCAGGATTTCAAATCCTTCCTGCTCAAGGACTCAGAAACAAGTCAGCGCCTGGCCGACCTCAGGCAACGGGTGGAGCAGTTTGCCAGGGGCTTCCCCATGCCTGGTTTTGATGAGCATTGAAGGCACCTGGGAAATGAGGCCCACAGACTGGAAGTTACTCTCCCTCCCCCTACCTGGGCCAGTGGAATAGAAAGCTTTTCTATTTTTTGGTGGGAGAGGGAAGACCTCTCACCTAGGGCAAGAGCCAGGTATAGTCCCCCTTCCCAGAATTTGTAACTGAGAAGATCTTTCCTTTTCCCTTTTTCAGTAACAAGACTTAGAAGGAGGGCCCAGGCACTTTCTGTTTGAACCCCCTGTCAGGATCACAGTGTCAGAGATGCGTGCTCCTTCTTGGGGAAGTTGGGGAGTGCCCTTCAGAGCCAGTGGCAGGCAGGGGTGGGTAGGCACCCTCCTTCCTGTTTTTATCTAATAAAATACCAACCTGCCCTGAGTTTCCATTACTGTGGGTGGGGTCCTCTGGGCCAAACAGTGATTTGTCTCTTTCAATGTGTACACTCCTCCCCTCCTACCACCTCTACCACAAGGACCCCCGGGGCTGAAGCCTCCTCTCTCTGTCTGTGATCAGAGCCGACACCAGACGTGATTAGCAGGCGCAGCAAATTCAATTTGTTAAATGAAATTGTATTTTGCCCACGGCTGCTTCTGTTTGATCCCTGGGGACAGAGGGGAGCAAGGGAGGGGAGCAGCAAGGGGAGGCCCAGGTATGGGGCTGGAGGGGGTACTGATGGCAGCGACAGGCAGCGGGCTTGGGCAGGGAGACAGGCAGCGGGCTTGGGCAGGGAGGAGTGCGCTGCACCTCAGGAGGCAAAGGTGCCCCAGCCTAGGCAGGCCCTGGACCAGCCGGAGCTGAGCAGCACCGCCCCTGGGCTGGCTCCCAGAGCCTGGGCGAACGTGGAGCCCGCCACGTCTCTTGGCACTCAGAGGTCCCTGCTTCTTGTTGGCTCACGTAGGCCACGCTCAACACGTAGCCTCTGTGCCACACCCTTCGAGGCCTGGGTAGGAGGGCAGAGGGGCTAGTCTGGGCTCTTTTGATGGACCCCTGCTGGTGCTGCCTGCCTCCTCCTCCCCCACGTGGGACTCAAGCCAAGGGTCAGAGGCGCTTCCGCTGCTGGGAGCAAGGGAGGAGAGTAGGAGTGGAGCAGCCTCCCCTCTGCGTGGGAACCCGGCCTGTGTGAGCAGGAGCAGGACAGGGTGGCCAGAGGGACGCCTTGGGGCCTGAGGGGAGGAGTGGAAGAAGTGGATGGGCTGGCTGTCCGTGGTTTGCATGGCACTGGCAGCCCAGCCTGGCTTAGAAGTCCGGCCGGTCCTTCTTTAGCTTCTTATAGTCAGTGGAAACTGCAAGGAACTAAGAGGAGAGGGAAAGGGGGTTGCGCTGAGTGCTCCAAGCCTCCCTTTGCTTATGGTACGGGAGTTGTGGGTCACCGGACCAGGAGGTAAGAGGATGGGGGGGTGACCCTAGAGCCATCAAGAGGTACCTTGTATTGGTCATTGGGACTCAGGCGGTTCCAGGGCTCCGGGTTGTTCTTTCTGTCCCAGCTGTGGAGCAGGAAGGGGAGGGTTAGGGTCTCCTCCCTGGGACCCAGGACTCTGTAACCCAATTTGACCCTCAAGCTCCAGCTAGAGGCTCTGGCCCCACCCCGGTACTCCTGCCTCCTGCCCTGGGGGTCCCAGTTCCCAGGATTGACAAAGGAAGGGTCGTATTAGCAGATGCTGACAAGTGAGACAAGAAGCCTGTCACCATTGTCAGCATGGGACTGGGTGGCAAACTGACAACGGGGCCCAGGGATTCCCACTTGCTACCTGCCACCCTAGGTTAACCCTAAGAGCAGAGTAGTGGGAATCAGAGATCCCAAGAGGCTGGGTTTCTGGTGATGTGCCAGGAATTATAAAGCCGTTGGTGCGCCTTTCACTTCTGGACCCCCTCCGCGGGCCGGGTGTGAAATCTCCGCCCCATACTGGTCCCCAATGCCACCCCCAGCAGCTCACCCAGCCACACCCCCAGTGCTCTGGCAAGGACTTAGAGGTACCCAAAAGCCCGAGCCCGCCGCTGGCGGAGCAGCGTCGTCATGGCAACCAGGCCGGGGAGAGGGGGAGAGGCGTCGGTTCCGCATTTCAGGGCGGGCCAAGCTGAGGAGTGAGCAGTCAGGTGGGCTGGAGGGGATAAAGCGGTCTCCCAGGTCAGTGGGCTCCAGCCCTGAGATGCGGGTTGGTATAGTCGAAGGTGCATGCAGCAGGTCATGGGATCCCTACTAGGGCCGCCTATTTCCACCGCATCTTGCCTCACCCAGCCCCCACTGAGCATCCCAAGCCCGGCCTTTACCAGACGTCGGGGCTGCGCAGGGCGAGTCGCAGCAAGTAGAGCCCAGCGCTGCCCATGCCCAGGCAGATGAAGCCAATCATCGGGATGATCTGCGGGGAAGATGAAGAGCACTTCTGGGGTCAGCTCTCTCCCCGCAGTCACCCTTCACAAGTTTTTGTGCCTACCCCAACCCCACCCCGGGTCTGGTGCTCCCTCCCTGGAATCTCCTACAACCATATTTCCTGGCATGGTCTCCCTCACCCTACAGCAATCCTGTCCAAGGTAGTAGATTTGTGGGACACAGGGACTTTTCGGAGAGAGACTGGGGTAACCTTAGGGGAAGATTATGAGCGCTGAGGGACCTGGGCACAAGGCAAGGCACTGGGGGATTTGAAGGGTGGGGCAGCAGGAGAGTTAGGAGTTAGAATCAGAGGTTCTGAGGACGGGACTCACCCCCGGATGTCTTTTGATCTGCTGGTAGAAGCGGGCCCCAAGACTGGCTCCTGCCATATCGTTTTTCCAGTGTCTGGTCTTCTCCAGTGGCTCTGTCCTCTCCCTCCTCCTGGGATCCCGCCCCTGAGTGGGGAGGGATCAGCCCAGCCCAGAGCAGCTTAGCTTGGCCCAGCCTGTGCTTCTTTGGACTCGCCCCACCCCAACTTAGCTCACTTTCTCCTCAATTCCAGGCCCAAAGCCTGGAGGGGAATTGTCTGGGAGCCAAGTGGTTTCTGCTCTCCCATTCTCTCCTCCAGATGCCTGCACCCGGACCAAGGGACACCATCATTCTTGGGGCTTTTGGCATCTGAGGGAAGGACCTCACTGGCATAGGACCCCATAAGATGTAGGAGGAGGCATGGTCATGGAACGGGCACTTAGCAAAATACATGTGTAGAGTGTTCACAGCTGGGACCAGGAGGGGCCAGGGCCAATGAGGCCATGTGCAGCACTTCCCTGACACCCCTAGAGCTGTCCAGGAGCAGGTCCTGAGAACCCTAGTTCTGTCCCCTTCACAGTACAGTGGGGGAAGGAGGAAGACAGGCCCACACCATAAAGCTCCCCCAGCCCCTCTTGTTCTGAGTGGTTTCTTCAGGTTGTGGTTGAACTGGAATCGTGGTTGGAGGCTGGAAGAACCAGGTGTATCTTAATCATGGCTCAGGATCAGGATGGAATACGCCAGTTTATTTATTCTACCACAGTCATGGCAGTGGCGCTTGAGAGACTTGCTTGCTCTGCCTACCTGGGGTAGGGTAAAGGTGGGGCCGCCCAAGGAGGCCATCCCCTTCCTCTGGCTGTGGGATGGAGAGGAAGGGAATGGAGTGGGGGAAACAGGAAAGATCAGACAGATGTTGAAAGAGAACAAGACACAGACACAGAACTGCGAGCGATTCCCTCCTGTCCTCAACCATCTCAGGTGGGTGCTATGCTGCCGCGGTTGGGAAGCCCACAACCCCCGTCTCTGGGGAATTTGGGTCTTAGGGACGCAGGAACCGAGTCCTAATATCTCTCCCCACTCCCACCATAACCTCCACCACCCCCTCCCTCCTTGCTGCTGAACCTGCAGAGCACCCCCCCACCTCCCCTTCCAGAGCCTGCCCTGTGGAGGGCGCGGGCAGGAGCCAGTTATGCACCTATGGCTGGGATCCTCGGGGTACAGGGAGGGAGAGGGCGCTTTCTAGGGTCCCCCTCCCTTTCCTTCGCACTGATACCTCCACCGCCCCCTACTCTGACAAGCGCGGCTGTAATTAGGCTGCAGGGTCCCGGGCTCTCCGCCTCCCTCCGGCGGATAATGAGATAAAGTGTCAGAGACACGGCGAGAACAAAGAGACAGAGACTCGCTGCGATTTGTGTGGAGGGCGGGAGAGCGGGGCTGACGGGATGTCAGAGCCTCCAGCAGCCCAGCCCTCCCAGAGAAGAGCCCGCGCCTCCAGGGCCCAGGAAGGGAGGGTGTGTCCTGTCACCAGAGTACCCCAGCCCTCCAGTCTCTGGGAGCAAAAAGCAACCCCAGAGCTCGAACTTGAGCGGCCGCACAGCTGGGCTGCACATCTGGTTCTCTGTGGCGCAGCTGGGGAGCAAGGACGCGGGAATGGACGCCTGGTCCTTGCGCCTTTGCTCACGAGCCCTTGCCTGCCTCCTTGGGCCCTTTCTTCTGAGTTCCGGTGATCCCGGCCAGGTCCCACATTCTCTGTCACACTCCTTTTCCAGGGCCGCCGCTGTTCCTCCGGCCTTGGGCCTCCGCCAAGCTCACCGAGCTGCCACGTTACATTATTACCTCCGCTCCGCCTCTCCGCCACTCTTTGACCCTTCTCCTGCTTCTGGTCCCTGTCTCTGTGAACTTATTTCTAATCCCCCTTCCATCTTTGGTTCCCGTCTCTGGCTGGCCCATGGGGCCGATCTGGAACACAGGACTCCTTGAGTTCCGGATCCCATCTCTCCTGGCTCCCCACACTTTCCCACCACGAGGACTCAGGCCACGCTGGCCCAGCGGGGTGAGGAACCGCAGGAGTCATTAGCCACAGATTAGGCGCGGCCCGGGATCCCGCTGGGACTGGACTCCAAGCGCTAACCCACACCAGGATCCCAATCCGCGCGCTGGCTGCACAGCGGGTCAAAGGCAGCCGGACTCAGCGGATTCAGCGTGTTGCAGGGGCCGTGGGCACGGGCGCCCCCTGGAGGCCGAGGAGCCCCCAAGCTCGGGGAAGAGGCCTTGGGCACCCCCTATCCGGCAGTGCCGACCCTGCACTCCCGGCATTCGGGCAGCTAAGTTGGTGCCTGGAGTCTCCGTCCACGCCCAGCGAGTCACTCCGCCACTCCCGCCGCCAAGACAGTGGGTCCCGCAGCCTCCACTCTTCTCGTGTGAGATGGGACCGGAGGGCGGAGAGGGGACGCGGAAGCTCCTGTCTCGCCAGCCACAATCAGCACCCAGGGTTCAGGCGGGTTCCTCTTCTGGGGCTGGGCAGACTCAGATGCCTGGGGGCGGGGGAGGCGGGGGCTTCATCTCTGCTTCTGGGCTGCAAATTCGAGATTGCCCTAAACCCTCTGACCCGGCCTGTCCTAGCCTCTCACTGCCCTTCTTTCTGCCTCTTGTTCGGGCGGTCTGTCTGCTTCCTCTCTCTGGGTATGTCCATCTCTCTCTTCCTTATCATTCTGGCTGTGTCTGTCTGCTCTCTTGCTGCCTTCCCTACCTGGCTTTGTCCCTCTGCATCGGTTTCTCTGTGTCTCTCTGTGTCTCGCTCCCTCCCTTCACATCTCTCCATCTAACTGTGTCTCTCTTTACTAATGCCTCTCTTTGTCTCTGTCTTTATTTCTGTCTCTCCCCGACCCCATTCCCCAGCTCTATTCCTATTCTCTGGGTTGCTACTTCTGGGGACTGCAGCAGCCCAACAGGGCAGCCCGGGGACGCCTCGGGGCACTGCCCAGGGTCCTCCTCCTCAGTGCCCAGGGTCCTCCTCCTGGTCACCTCCACATGCCCGTCACCTCCGCGCAGCGTTGGTCTTCCCGCCGCGGCTGTGGGACGTGGAGGGGCGCCCGGGAGGGAAGACACAGGGCCCAGCATCTGCTCGGGAGCCCCGGGGCCCCTGACCCCCTCTGCCATTATTAAGGGTGCCGGTTCCTGAGGCACCGAGATGATCATGATTGCATCAGCCAGACAGAAGCGAAGCCGGGAGCTGCGCGGTGAGCGAGCAAGTGAGACAAAGACGCCCGCGCCATCTGTTTATGCAAAGCGCTCTCCGCTGGGCACCCCGGCGTCCGGCTCGTGGCCGGGCTTGGGGCAAGGGTCATAAGCCCATTCCCACCAGGCGCCCCCACCGCGCCTTGGCTTCCCCTCTCCTCAGCACCCAGAGGGGCCGCGGGGCGAGCGGAACGGAGAAGGGGCGGGAGTATTGATGTGATTGGAGTGGACGCGGCTGTTTCTTCAATAATGGATGGAGATGATGCGGACGGCGAAGCCGAGCTGGCCGGGAGAGGAGAGAGGAATAGAAATGGGGAAAGGAAGGAGTGGGGGCGGGAGACTCACTCCGGCGCGCGCGCGCGTGCGCACGTGCGTCACACTGTCATTCGGATACACGCCGCCGCGCGGCTCACACCCAGGCACACGCCCACGCATTGTCACCGAGACACACATACCTGCAGGCGGAGACGCGATAGCAACACACACTCCCCGCTGGCTCTTCCTGATTTTCACACATACCTGCAGGCGGAGACGCACGGAAACGCCCCCACGCAGAGGCACATCCGGGCAAAATCACCCAGATGGGAGCTGGGGAGCGGGAAGTGGACAAACCCGACAGATATAGACACACTCGGGGCACAGACACACACCCGGACACAGAGTCGGACACACCTGGGGCTCAGGTGGACACACCTCACATACCCAGGGAACAAACGGACACACACAAACCACACGCCGGGGATACAGACGTCCATAATTGCCAGGGGCACGGAGAGACCACCCACACCCACTCAGAGGCTAGCACACTTTAGTATATGCAAGAGTTGCCATCTGTGCCCTGCAGGGTGGAATGTGGCAGGGAGGTCCTCAGGGTCTCCGGAGCAGGCCTCGTTAACCTAGCAGTATAATGAAGTCTTGGTGACAGGAGGCGCCTGGGGCTGTGGACTAAGAGGCCCGTGCGCCAGGGCTTAGCTGCCTGCAAGCTTCCTTGACTGGCCCCTAGGGAGCGTGGTGTCGATGTTGGGCCGCCCCTGAGCAGCAGACCCGGGGGACCCCACAGACCCAAATCGGGCAGTTTGGTGGAGGGAGAACCCAAAGGGAACATTGGAGCTGCACCAGAAGATTCTCAGGATCCCCAACACGGCTGCCAGTGGGGTTTATAGAGAGGGTCACTCTGTACTCTGCCCTTTCCCCCCGTGCTGCCCAGTCTTCCAGCTTCAAGGGGCACGTGTGTGTGTGTGCGCGCGCGCGCGCGCTGAGTGGGCAGTGGAGGAGGTTGGGGTGCGGGTTGTCTTGTACCCCAGTACCGGCCCTTCCTCGGATCTGTTTTCAATTCATTCTGCTCCTTGGCCCAGACTTATGACCTTTGCAGCGTGCGGCAGTATCATCCATCACCTAGGCGCCGCTTACGGGGATGAAGGGCGCTGGGAGCTCACACAGGGTCGCTGTCACGCCTACCGCGCTCTCTGGGGACCTGCTCTCTGGCCCGCAGGCCAGGGCTTAACAGTCTTGGTGAGTACTGAGGGGAGGGTGTGACCATGGGGCTCCATCGGGACACTGGGTCACATGTCCCCACCCCTGGTACCCTAGCACCCCTCCTTCAAGTTCAGCACAGCCTGTTTCCCCGCTTTTCCCGCCCCCCTTCTCTCGGGCCCTTTGCTTAATTTCCTATTAACTGCTGATAAATCCAATTAAACCGCCGCTCTAATTAGGGACAGCTGCCGGCTCAGTGAGGCTAGGGAGGGGGGCGCCCCCCGAGTGTAGGGAGAGAACAGCCGTTCTCCCTGCTCCTCGGCATCCGCACACCAGCACTGCCGCCCAATGAGCCAGTAAATTGGTTTTGCCTGAGCATTGATGGGGGGCCCTCTCGAGGATCTCGGGGGGGGCTCTGGTTTTGAGTCCCTCAGACCTTGATGAATAGAGACGACCCGAGCCCTCCGGTCCCTCCCCTCATACATTCCTGTTAGGTGGATTTCAAGGAAGGATGAGGACAGAAGGCTTGATTTGCGTGTGGTTGGTGTGTGTGTTTGCCTGTGATCTGCTCCTATTCCAGCTCAATCGCGATTAAAGGGGGGTTTTCTTTAATGACTCCACCTCCACCCCCTCAGGCATCCGGGACCGTCAAGGGCAAAGGGAACAGAAAACTGAACCCGGTCCTGCAGTCTTCTTGTGTGCTTCCCTACCCCCATCACACCTCAGCCTTCTGGAAGGGGGGCGCGCCTGTCCCAGGCCCTCCTCCCAGCTGAGTCTCGGCCCTCCCCCCGCCAGCAGCAGATGGTGCCCGGGCTCCCGCTGCCAACCTTGCTAGGCGGTGCCAACCTCAGTCCTGGCAGACAACGGGCAGACGAGAAGAGGAGCTCCTGGCTGGCCAAGCCGACCCTCCCCCACCCGGCATCGAGCTCAAGACCCCCCCCCCACACGCTTGCCCCACTCCAGCGACCACTTCAGCCTCCCTCTCACTGGGTCCGCTCCCAGGTCCCCAAACTCCTCGTCTCCTTCTGCTCCCTTCCCCACACCTTCCCGCTCTTCGCCACCTGCCGCCCTGACCAGGGCCGGCGTATTTGCATATTTGCATATGCAAATAATAACATTTGCATACGGCGCTCCGCAGGGGGTCTCCGCGAGAGCCGGTTAGCTGTCTGCCCTCCGTCCTCACTCGGAACCTGTCGGAAAGGGTTAGGGCAGGGGCCGCGTGGGAGGGGTTAGGCCCCAGGCCTAGCTAGCTCGGTTCCCGGAGGACTTGAGGAAGTGTTGCCATGGAGACGGCACGCACCCCACCCCCTCCCAGGCCCAGGGTCTCGGGCTTGGTGTCTCTGGTTCTCTCCCCTTACCCACCCTCTACCCCCTCCCCATCCCTCGCTCTCCAACCGAGATCTTGCATCGCCCCCTGGCGGCCTAACTCGGCGCCAAGCCAGATTCCGAAATACAAGGGGCTGCCTGCGGCTAAATAGCCAAGAGCAAGGGGGACTTACCCTACTACAAGAACCGGCTCCCAGCCGCTGGGGCGCGGGGGCGGCGACTGCAGCCCCGCGCTCCCCTTTCTTCACTGACCACAGAGGCCTCACCTGGCGGGAGCACTTGTCTTCCCACCTCCCGCCAACCTCAGCCCAGATGGGTCTCAGGTTACCCCATGGTAACGAGGTCGGGCAGTTAGGGAGGATTCTCCACCCCTCCGCAGGCCCTCTCCTCAACCCCAGTTAAAGAACAACTTTTCTAAGTTTTGTCAAAAGTTTAATAAAACTTGCAACATTCGACAGTTCGCCCTCCCTCGCCCCCGCCCCCTGCCCCAGTCCCTCGCTTCTGCTAGTAGATATGCGTTTTTTTCCAGCTCTTGCAAGCGGGGCCTGAAAGGTTTCGGATCCGGGCTGTTCTGGGCAGCGGGTATCCGAGACCCCAGGCTGGGGAACGGGGCGAGAACCAGTCCCTTTCCGGAAGCCCCGTCGCGCTCAGGCGGGCCTTCCAACCCCTCCTCTCCCAGCAGTTCCGTTGTTTTCGCCCCCTCCCCAAACTCCACTGGGCCCGCCCAGAATGGGGTGTGGGTGTCTCCCGCTTGCAGGCGCCCGCACGCCTAGATCTCCTCCAGAAAGTCGGTGGGAAACAGCCCCACCTTGCGGCCGGTGTAGACCTTGACGTAGCCGCCCACTTCGTCTCCTTTCTGCACCACGATCTAGAAGATTAAAGGATCAGAAGTAGGAGAGGAATCAAAGGAAACGGTAGGAGAGGACAGCAGGGGAGCCGGGGGTTACAGGGGCTCACCCTAATCTCATTAATGGTTAAGCTCTCCAAGGAGTGTGGTCGGCTAGGGAGCATTCAGACCTGGGATTGGATTGGGGCAACAGCCTACCTGGTCCTTCTTTAGAGTGATCTGCCCTATCTCGCGGTTCCCCACGAAGGATCTTG
This sequence comes from Papio anubis, assembly GCF_008728515.1. Lineage (NCBI taxonomy): Eukaryota > Metazoa > Chordata > Mammalia > Primates > Cercopithecidae > Papio > Papio anubis. The sequence goes on from NC_044984.1 coordinate 51,733,774, forward strand.
TCACGCGGTGCACACGTTCTCCAGTCCGGACCCGAATGATGAAGTTTGGAGGGAAAAATCCGACCTTCTCCCCGATTTTCCCCTAGGGAAGATAGTAGGGAGAGTCCATCTCTCAATGTCGGGTTCGTGACTCAACCCACACTCCATCCTAGCCCTAGCCATTTTTCTCACCCGCCACCATTCTTCATTGGAGTCATCAATGACTGTGATCTTCTCTCCTGGCCTGAGAGGGGAAAAGAGAGGCCTCACTCACATAGCAGGTCCCCTTCTGTGCCCCTGGTCCAGCATCAATAGGCTCCAAGCCCTGAGTCCCCCTTTTTCCTTTCCCTTGGGGGAACCCAGCTCTTTCTTCTTCACTCCACAGTACCAGCCCCCTGCCCCAAGGCCTCTCACGGGAAATCCAGATCGTCCTTCTCCAGGGCTTTGAACCGATAGAGAGCCACAAAGTAATGAGACTGCTGGAAGCCAGGCTGCTTGTGCTGGGGGTGAAAGGGAATGATGAGTCTTAGGGCTCCTCTACCCCACACTGAGGGGCAGGATTCCAAGGCAGGGACATTCACCACACACTCTACACTCCAACTCTCTTCTAGGTCCCTGAACTGAGAGAAGTGTTTTGGTTGTGGGTGGGTGTGCAAGGTGATGGAGAGAGTAGGTCAAGGGTGATGGGAAGCCTAGGAGTTAAAGAGTGAGCTTCCGCCAGGGCCATGAGTGGTGGTGTCAGAGCTGGGTTGGGGAGAGGACTGGGGTCCTTGCAGGGAGGAAAGATTCTTACCTTGTCATCAGGTGTCTTCTTCTCAGCCTTCTTATCGCCTTCAGGGTTTCCTGGGATAGGAAACACCAACAAATTGTCTGTCTCCTGGAGGTCAATTCTTATTCTCTAACCCTTCTGTGGAAGGGCCTCATCTATCCAAAGCTGGCCTGCCCTTTGCTCCTCCACCCTCTGTGCCACAGCTGAGCCTCTGATCCTACTCCATCTCTGGATGGAGGTGGGTGACACTCACCATCCTGGGGTTTGCCTTCCTCTGGTCTGGCCGACTCTGGCTCCTCCTCCATCATGGCTGCTAGAGGCTGGAGGGGGCACCAGAGTTAGGGAGACGCTGTCTTGGGAACCCATGCCCTGGCTCTCTATATCAGGTCAGAGAACTACAGAATAATGGGATCTCAGGGTTGGAAGAGGCCTTGGAGGAAATATCTAGCCCAGCCCTCTGCTTAATGCAGGGACTTTTTCTAAAACATCCTATCAGGTGGGTCACCCACATTCTGCTTGAATGTAGCTAAATTACAGGGAATTCACTACCAGATTCCAGGTCCTTGACTATGCTGTCAGCCTTTAAAAATACTCCAGTGTGTAAGTAAAAAATGAGCAGCATGGCCAGGCGCGGTGGCTTACACCTGTAATCCCAGCACTTTGGGAGGCTGAGGTGGGCGGATCACCTGAGGTCGGGAGTTCGAGACCAGCCTGACCAACAAGGAGAAACCTCCTCTCTACTAAAAATACAAGATTAGCCAGGCGTGGTGGCGCATGCCTGTAATCCCAGCTACTCGGGAGGTTGAGGCAGGATAATTACTTGACTCTGGGAGGCGGAGTTTGTGGTGAGCCAAGATCATGCCATTGCACTCCAGCCTGGGCAACAACAGCGAAACTCCGTCTAAAAAAAAAAAAAAAAAAAAAAGAGCAGCACAATTTTTATAATTCCCTTAAAAGAATATAACCCAAGAGTATGTTAGCCCTTCTGGAAGCAGCCAAATCACACTGCTAGTGCCTTGTAAGTCAGAATTCACTCCATAGAAATCCCTTATCTGTGCCCAACCTCCATATCAACAAGTCTGAGGCCAGATTTCTAGTTCTGTTTTTTGCAGGTGATTTTTTGATCAAGAACAAATATGTACATTTATCTTTTCTTTTTTTTTTTTTTTTTGAGACAAGGTCTTGCTTTCTCCCCCAGGCTGAAGTGTGAAGTGCAGTGGCTCACTGCAACCTCTGCCTCCCGGGTTCAAGTGATTCTCCTGCCTCAGCCTCCCAAGTAGCTGGGATTACAAGTGAGTGCCACCACGCCCTGGAGATATATATATATATATATTGTGTGTGTGTGTGTGTGTGTGTTTTCAGTAGAGACAGGGTTTCACCATGTTGGCCAGGCAGGTTTCGAACTCCTGACCTCAAGTAATCTGCCCACCTTGGCGTCCCAAAGTGCTGGGATTACAGGCATGAGCCACAGCACCCGGCACGAACATACAATTTGTATCTTCATTATATCTAAATCATGTTATAACGCACCAGAAATCTCCCTCTAGCTGTATAATACTGAAAGGACCTGGACTCTGAGTACTGCCATTCAACCAATTTTAGGAGTCCATCTAACTGTAACCATCATCCATACTGGTCCAACCCTGGTTGTCCAGAAAGATATAAGAATATTCTAACAAATTCCATGCTGAACTGAATGCAAATCTATGGCATTACTAACCTAGAAACCCTGTTACAAAAGGAAATGAGGTTTATCTTGGCCAGTAGCTTTGTGCCTCAGTTTCATCATCTGTAAAATGAATGGGTCAGACCAGATGATCTTCATGGATCCTTGCATGGCTCTAGAATTCTCCAGTTACTTGGCATGACAAGTTCTCTTTCCTACATCCAAAAGCACAGCTCTTGCCTCTGTCACCCAGCAATGCCAAAGACTTTGGGCCTAGCCTTCAGGTGGTTGTAGTGGCTAATCTGACAATTTCAGAAGGAAGCTGAGAAAACGTAATCTATGGCTGGAGTTCTTAACCAGAGGCCCATGGTGAGTGAGCTGCAGTAGGTCCCAAAACCCCCTAAAATTGCATGCAAAAATATTTCTGTTGGGTTATGTGCAATTTTGTTTTTCTTTTTCTTTTCTTTTTTTTTTCTTTTTTGAGACAGAATCTCACTCTGTCAGCTAGGCTGGAGTGCAGTGGCACGATCTCGGCTCACTGCAACCTCCGCCTCCTGGGCTCAAGCAATTCTCCTGCCTCAGCCTCCCAAGTAGCTGGGATTACAGGTGTGTGCTACCACGCCTGGCTAATTTTTGTATTTTTAGTAGAGACGGGGTTTCACCATGTTGGCCAGGCTGGTCTCAAACTCCTGACCTCAGGTAATCCACCCGCCTTGGCCTCCCAAAGTGCTGGGATTACAGGCGTGAGCCACCTCATCCGGCCTTTTTTTTTTCTTTTTTTGAGATGGAGTCTTGCTCTGTCACCCAGGCTAGAGTGCAGTGGTGTGATCTCAGCTCACTGCAACCTCCACCTCCTGGGTTCAAGTGATTCTCTTGCCTCAGCCTCCCGAGTAGCTGGGATTACACACAACCATGCCTGGCTAATTTTTGTATTTTTAGTAAAGACGAGGTTTCACCATGTTGGCCAGGATGGTCTTGATCTCCTGGCTTCATGATCCACCCGCCCTGGCCTTCCAAAGTGCTGGGATTACAGGCATGAGCCACCATGCCTGGTCGGGTTATGTGCAATTTTAGGGGAAGACAATCCATTACTTCTGTCAGCTTCCCAAATGGGAAAATGACCTGCTCCATGGGATCTCTGGGAGGGACCTCGTGGGGAGGTACAGTGCTCACATTTTTTTTATCTGCCTGTCCCTTCTTCCGTTCCTTGTTTGCCATGATCACCCCAGTGCGCAGGGTTTCAAACACAGGGTCATTGCGATTGGCAGCAGCTAATCAAATTGGAGGAGAAAGAAGACATTATTGGGGAGGCAGAGAAAGGCTTGGAGGAAAGGAAGCGAAAGGCAGGATCGAGTAGATGGATACCCATGTGTGTGCTGGGTGGCAGTGGGGGCGCCGTGGGGGAAGATTAGGGAAGGGTCAGCTGAGCAATACCTAGGACATCGATCTAGAAAGGACTCTAAAAACATCACTGGTAATGTAATGTGAGGGAGAAAAGTATTTATCAGAACTCCTTCCAGGCAGAGCATTATATGACGTTTGAAAGACAACTTTGGTTGCTTGGGAGTTGAGACATGCTCAGAATCACTATTCTCCTTCTAAGGAGAATGGGCCCTTAACTTCTGGTTTTTGTTCTGCTGAATGGCATGTGTAAGCTGAGGTGCTGCCACCAATAGGTTCTTCTTTTTCACCCATGCTCTTCACAGAGTTCAGCCTCTGCTCCAAATAAATGTTGAGCAAATTTGTCAATGAATATACTTTTAAGGGTTGCCAAATTATGAACATGCCCAGGGTGCCTGCAGCCTTTGGGTCTTGCCCCAAGTCTGGTATGACTCTGTAGTAAGGATGAGGACAATCTAGAATCCTTGTTCTTCCTTAGAAATGATTTTGCACATGAAGAGCACAGATTCTGAAGCTAGCAACTGAAGATTCCAGTCTTGGAGCTACCTCTTGCTAACTGTATGTAGTTGCAACTAAATCTTATCTCCCTCTGCTGTAAAATGGGGATATTGCCTCTGCATCCAAATGGATATAAAAATGTTAGGTTGAGGGAGAATTATGGGAAATAGAAAGTTTCTGTTTCAGAATTTGGCTTCCAAAGCTAGAGATTGCATGAAACCATCTCTAGGCTTGCCCATTCCCTCATGTTCCATAAAGGGCACTTACAGAGATCTTTGATACAAGCGTACTGCTGGTTGCTGTAGAGTGGGGAACTATAGGCCCGACGGAAACCAGGCGGCTGTAGGATGGGATGGGAGGAAGCATTAGAGGTAGCAAAGTAAGGTCCAGAAGCCCATCTCTCCCATGAGTGCTCACCCTTTCTCAGAAAAAGAGATGGGCTGAGAAAGAAAAAGCAGAGAAATGAATGGGATGGAGGAGGGACCAGCAAGGGGTAGCTGGTGACATGTCTCCTCCTTTCTTTTTTTTTGAGACGGAGTCTCGCTCTGTCACCCAGGCTGGAGTGCAGTGGTGCAATCTCAGCTCACTGCAAGCTCCGCCTCCCGGGTTCACGCTATTCTCCTGCCTCAGCCTCCCGAGTAGCTGGGACTACAGGTGCCCGCCACCACGTCCAGCTAATTTTTTGTATTTTTTAGTAGAGACAGGGTTTCACTGTGTTAACCAGGATGGTCTCGATCTCCTGACCTCGTGATCCACCTGCCTCGGCCTCCCAAAGTGCTGGGATTACAGGCGTGAGCCACTGTGCCCGGCCATGTCACCTCCTTTCTACACCTTGTTCCCCAGAGCCTACTCACGATCTTGCCGAAGCATCTCTGCATTTCCACATAGGACTGACAGTGTTCATGGATGTTGGTTTTGCAGTTCTTACAGCGAAGCCCAAACTTGTTGTTGACTTGGGAGAGGGGGAGAAAATTCAGATAAGATTCCAGATTGCCCTTTCCCTTTGTACCACTGCTGCTACTCTTAGGTTCCCTTTTCTGTCTGGGACCTTACTTGCTCAATCTCTAACAGCATTGCCTTACACCAACTCTAGCCACAGCCCATCTGCTACAAATACTCCTCTCGTATGCCCTCTCCCCAACCTCTGCCTTCAACATCATACTCTCTTCACTCCCCTTTATGACTCACGAACAATCATCCGGGCACAGACATCACAGAACTTTGGCTTCTTGAAGAAATGATCTTTGAATTTGTGGGGCTTATCGTTGACCAGCTTAGGAGGTTCTGGGAGTGGCTCCTCCTCCTCCTCTTCTTCTTCTTCCTCTTCCTCATAAATGTAGTAGATGGGCCCACCCCCAGCTCCCACTGCCTCCCCATTGGCCTGGGGCTCTGGGGGAAGTTCCATTTCCTTTGTCCCTGTAGAACCCTTCCTGAGTAACTGCTTCAGCCGCTGTAGCTGAGGGAGGGAGTGAAGAAAACCCAACGTTAAAAGGACTTGTCACCCTCTCTAGAGTAGGGGGGCGTTAGAGCAAACTAGACAGTTTTCTAGTTTTGGGCAAGGAATGTACCCCAGGATTAGGCAGGTATTGGTATTGGGGACTGCAGGTGCTGGCCAGCAAAACATGAGTCACACACAAATGAGATCAATTTAAGCACTCTTCTTCAGCTGTAAAGGTTTCCTGGCCCCCCACACCCAGTGGTCACAGGCCCAGACTCACCCCGCTTTGCCGAGTCTCTGCTGGGAAGGAGGGCTTAGGGGACTCCAGCACCTCCTTTTCTGTCATCCTGCAAGAGGTTGGACCCCACTATGAAATCTAATCCCTTTCACTCTTCTCCCCCTTATTTCTGTCCCTTGCAGGAGGGCGGTACTCAAAGGGAAGGTTTTTGGAGAAACGTGATTAGAGATTTTGTTGTTGTTGAGATGGGGTTTCACTCTGTCACCCAGGTTGGAGTGCAGTGGCATGATCATGGCTCACTGCAGCCTTGACCTCCCAGCCTGAAGCAATCCCCCTACCTCAGCTTCCTGAGTAGCTGGAACACAAGGTGCACACTACCTGGCTACCTTTTTATTTTTTGTAGAGACATGGTCTTGCTTTGTTGCCTAGGCTTACCCGAACTAGCTCAAGCAATCCTCCCGTTTCAACCCCCAAAGTGTTGAGATTCCAGGCGTGAGCCACTGCACTGGGCCAAATACAGATCATTTGGCAGGTTTTATTAACAGATTTCATGGAAGTCTAGAAAAAAGCCCAACATGACCAGGCGCGGTGGTGCATGCCTGTAATCCCAGCACTTTAGGAGGCTGAGGCGGGCAGATCACTAGAGATCAGGAGTTCAAGACTAGCCTGGCCAACATGGTGAAACCCCATCTCTACTAAATATACAAAAATTAGCCGGGCGTGATGGCGGACACTAGTAATTCCATCTACTCAGGAAGCTAAGGAAGGAGAATCGCTTGAACCCAGGAGGTTGCAGTGAGCCAGAATTGTGCCACTGCCCTCCAGCCTGGGTGACAGAGCAAGACTCCATCTCAAATAAATAAATAAATAAATAAATAAATAAATCCCAACAGACTAAAGAGCTCCCCAATTAGTTCCTCAAACTGATACTCATCCTTCCATCCTGAGGGGAGACCCCATAGTTTACAGCCCTTACAGTGTTCAAGGCTGCATGGTTTATGTTATTTTCCTATAGGTACTTTGTTTCTCTTGGGAATCTGTGGGCCACAGAAATGTGATGCATACCTTCCCAGATCTCCTCTCTTCAAGAGGTTTAATGTGTGTCCTCGTGTGTGCACAAGGAAGGATAGACTGCAGACATTTGTCCTCCCCTACTTCTTTCTTGAGCCCTGGGGGCCCTGTGCCTAGTTCTGTCCCAGCCTGCCTCAGGGCTCAGCTATTTTAAGTTTTCAGGGTAATATGAGCCTTTCCTTCCCTTACTACTTCATTCCCTTTACCCCACCCCCACCCCCCCTCCAATCCTAACTTATACTAGAGTAGAATAATAATTTTACTCCTAAAACCCAAACGACTCACAGACCAAGGAAAGAAATGAAGAAGCTGAATAGATTATAGATCAGGGCAGCTGGCGTGAGCAGTCGTGGAAATCGAGAGGATGAAGAGGTAACTTACGTTTGGGATTCCCTAAATCAGTCCACAATCTGTAGAGGGAGCTGGGAGCCCCGAGGCCTTGATGGTGGTGCTGGGGAAAAACTGGTCCTCTTCCTTGGGGGCTAAGCCCCCCCAGTACCCTGTGTTCACACCAGCTACCCAGTCGCTATTTGTAGACCTCCTAGCCTCCTGCCTTGGTGTCAGGGCTGAAATGACAGGGCTGGAGGAAAGTGAACAGCTGAGAAACACAGCTGACACAGAGAAATTGGACACTGAGAGGTCTGGGGTAGGGCCGGACCCTAACTCCTCCCATCCCTCCAGAGCTGCTGTTCCTTGATTCTTCATCTAAGGCGAACAGGTGAATAATGGCCAAATTCAGGAAGGGACAGTTTCTGTTCATGCTCATGTAACATTTAAAGGGAGTTTATTTTTATTTTTCATTTATTTTTTGAGACAGGGTAAAAAAAAAAAAAGACTAATTCGAACTCATAGAGCTCTCCTATCAGCCATACTAGATGGCTTTCTTTTTTTTTTTTTTTTGAGACAGAGTCTTGCTCTTGTCACCCAGGCTGGAGTGCAATGAAGTGATCCGGACTCACTGCAACCTCCCAGGTTCAAGCGATTCTCCCGCCTCAGCCTCCTAAGCTGCTGGGATTACAGGCGCCCACCACCATGCCCAGGTAATGTTTGTATTTTTAGTAGAGACGGGGTTTCACCATGTTGGCCAGGTTGGTCTCAAACCCCTGACCTCAGGTGATCCGCCTGCCTCGCCCTTCCAAAGTGCTAGGATTACAGGCGTGAGTCACCGTGCATGGTTAGATTGCTTTTTATCTGTGGGTGGTTGGAGAAGTACTTTGCTATCCTGTAAGAAAGTGAAGAATATGTAGTATTGCTTCATTCCCTCCATCAGCTCCCAGAGACATCTCCCCACCCTCCTTCTTGCAAAATTTTGTCCTCAGGGTGAACGGAATTACCAGGGCTATTAAAAAGGGCCAGTTAACACTAGACAGAAGGATATAGCTGCCACATAAGGAATCTTTTTAATAATTTCTAAGTAATGTCCCCTTCCTCATGAGAACTGCAAACTCTTAAAGGTAGGATGGCCAACCTCACACTTCCTAAACCCTTTTGATTCCCTGATTCCATCTCCCACCTTTGATGCCTCAGTATATAACTGATGGATCAAAGAGACAGATGCCATTCTGATCTCACAGGGGTTTACCCTTCTCCTACTCTTTGGGCTGTGACATAGATGAAAGAGGAGATACTCCCATCTCAGGGGAGAGCAATTTAGAGGTGGCAATGCAGTGCTGCTTTATTCCTTATATCTGTAAGAAATAAAGGACTGTGTTGGAGACTGAGTCAGGCAAGCTCCTGTAGGACCGTGGTTAGGGATACAGCTACTTGGACCCAAGAGATTTCCAGGGCAACATGCTTTGTCATTCTCACCCACTACTTTTTTTTTTTTTTTTTCTATTTAAGGGGGAAGTCTGAAAAGGGGGTGCAGGATGGTTCTGACTCTGCAGGTTCTTTAATGGCCCTGCTCTGACAGACTGCAGAACAACAGGGCTTGCTTTGAGATGCTCTAAAGGAAAAGCTGCACCTTGCAGGCAAGATGACTTCTGCTCTTCCCCTTTTTTCAGCCACATAGGACAGGGACTGCTGAGCATGTTTGGATAATATAGCATCTTGGCACTGTGAATTCAGTTGCTGTAGCTTTTATTGTAATAAACATCTGCTTCTGTCCCTGACAGGTAAAACCCAATCCTCCAGCTTTAGGATTAAAGAAAGGCGGCCAGGTGCAGTGGCTCACGCCTGTAATCCCAGCACTTTGAGAGGCCGAGGTGGGTGGATCACAAGGTCAGGAGTTTGAGACCAGCCTGGCCAACATGGTGAAACCCTGTCTCAACTAAATATACAAAAATTAGCTGGGCACAGTGGTGCATGCCTGTAGTCCCAGTTACTTGGGAGGCTGAGGCAGAAGAATTGCTTGAACCTGGGAGGTGAAGGTTGCAGTAAGCCGAGATCATGCCACTGCACTCCAGCATGGGCGACAGGGCGAGACTCTGTCTCAAAAAAAACAAAAACAAAAACAAAAAAAACCCTAAAGGGTTTTCAGAAGATGAGTTGGGCTGGGAGCAGTGGCTCATGCCTGTAATCACAGCACTTTGGGAGGCCAAGGCGGGGCATCACTTGAGCCCAGGAGTTCAAGACCAGCCTGGGCAACATGGTGAAACCCTGTCTCTACCAAAAATACCAAAATAATAATAATAATAATAATAATAATAATAATAATAATAATAAGGCATGGTGTATCGCACCTGTAATCCCAGCTACTCAGGAGACCGAGGCACAAGAATCGCTTGAATACAGGAGGCCGCTGTAGTCAGCTGAGATCTGCCACTGCACTCCAGCCTGGGTGACAGAGCAAGACCCTATCTCAAAGCTCAACTACAAGGGCCCTAAATGAGTACCACAGTACCACAGAATTAATAGTCTGGAAGGAAACTTAGAGGTCACCTAGTAAGTCCAAGTCTCTTATTTTACTGATATGGACACAGATCCAGAGCTGAGAAGTGATATGCTCGATGAATCGCAGTGGCAGGTTTTGGGAGAGCCCAAAACCATGGTCCCATTAGAGATCTAGTCATCTATCAGAACCGTGTACAGGGAAGAGGAGACAGAGGGAATTGTGTTAAAAATAGTGTGCATATGCTAGAGAAAGCCATCCCAACCCACGACAAACACCTCCAACAGCTGTAGGACTATACCTACCCAGGGCCTCCAACCCTTTACCCATTCTAGGGTGGCAACAGAGAAACAGTGACTGATGTCCAGTGACAGATTTTTTTTTTTATATTTAAAAACAAAACCAACCTCCCCCCAAATAACCCCCAAACAAACAAAAAACCAGATTAAATAAAATTTACAGTGAATATACCCAGCAAACATCTGTATGTGCAATTAAATACTGTGTCTGTTACTGCGGCACGAACCTCAAACAAACAATATACAAGTGTTCTGGTGGGGGCCAGGGGAGTCCCAAGTTTTAACTCTGTGGGGTCTAGGAAGACAACATGGGGAAGTGAGAGAATGGGGAACTCAATTTTGTTTATCTTAATTCTGTCCATATAAATATATTCATAAAGACCAAAAAAGGAAAGGAAGCTTGGGATGTTAAGGTAATAGGAGGAGAGTGTGGGACTTTCCCAATTCTACCTGACCAAAATTATGAGAGAAATTAATTTTATGATGGGAGAAGAGATTTAAAAAATGATAGAAGAGGATGGGGGCCGGGCACAGTGGCTCACACCTGTAATCCCAGCACTTTGGGAGGCCAAGGCGGGCGGATCACCTGAGGTCAGGAGTTTGAGACCAGCCTGGCCAATATGGTGAAACTCCGTCTCTACTAAAAATACAAAAATTAGCCAGGCATGGTGGCGCATGTCTGTAGTGCCAGCTACTTGGGAGGCTGAGGCAGAAGAATCACTTGAACCCAGAAGCTGGAGGTTGCAGTGAGCCAAGATCGTGCCACTGCACTCCAGCTTGGACGACAAGAGTGAAACTCCGTCTCAAAAAAAAAAAAAAAAAAAAGAAGAGGATAGGATGGGAAGAAGAGTGATGCAAGGGTGGGGGTCAACCAGGGAAAAAGAGGGGACCCATGGCAGGGGAGCAAGAAGGAGTCCAATGCCAGTGTGGGTATCTGTTTCCATCTTCATCACTGTCTTAGGCTCCAGTTTAACATAAGTCTCCTTACTTGCCTCTGTCCATGGTCTGTCAGGATCCTTCAACCCCCTCCACCCTGCCCTTGCTCCTTCTGTGACAGTCCCTTTCCCCTCCTCCATTTATTGGGAGCTGGCTCGCTCCAGGATCCTCAGGTCATAGTTCTTTTTGGCCATTCGAAGTTTGAAGCGACTCACGGAGTTGTTGAGACGAAGGGAGGCATTTTGGGCAGCCAGGGGGCTGGGGAACACAGCCACAATGGTGTACAAGGCAGCGAGGTCCGAGTGGCGGCCATTCTCAGCAGTCCCACTGTTGTCCCCCCCACCCCCTCCAGGTAGCCCCTGAGCATCCTTGAGCCACTGGATCTTGGCGCCGGACATGGCGAGCTGCGTGAAGAGTTTGTCCGCCTCGGTACGGGTGATGCCCTCAGGGAGATCTGTCACCTCCAGCACCCGCCCCAGGACTGGAAGGGGAGGAGAGAGGATATGGTTGTGAGACGAATAGGACAGGAAAGACTGGACAGCAGCCCGGCAGAGAAGTGTCCAGCTGACCAAATCTGTATACAATGTTTTCAAAAGTCTGGCCTTTCTCTCTTAGCCCTTTCTTCCCCTTCCCACCATCCCAGCTCTGATCAGGGCAACTAGGAGAAAAACAAATAAACCTTTTTCTCCTAGCCCAGAGATGTAGGCAAGAAGGGACTAGGAATCAGAATCCCGGGTTTCTGAGCTGAGAACCTATACCTCAGTTCTCTCATAAGGTGCTATTGCTATGAAGAAAATGTGGCTTTTGCTAATGTTCTTTAACAATAATGTATCAATCTGAAATATGTTCCATAGTTCCCTTCCCACTCAGAGGCTGGCTCAAATAGATTCTTCCTTCTTATCATCTCAGGAAGTCAGTTTCCCTTCCTTTCCTTGTTTAGGAAATTGCTCCAAATCCCAAGACAGATCTTGTTCACCTAGTGGGAGGCTTGCAGGATGAGCGTTCCTCCCCCATATTCTCTACCAATATTCTCCTAAACTGGGTCTAGGACTACCAAAGGTAGATGTTGTAGATTAGGGACAGGACACTAATTAGAAAACTCTTTGTTAATAAGAGGCAACTCCCATAATTGTGTTACTCCCACTTTTTACCATGATCTTCCTCACAATCTGAGATGGCTTGGTAAGGAGGACTGAGATACTTCACTTCTCCAATTTCTGCTTGCTTTTGAGCACAAAGGGTCCCACTTCCACTCCCCATTCTAAGCTGGCTTTTCCCACTCATGCTGGACTGGTAATTAAGGGCTGGAAGGGTGGGCACCTTCTCTTGGGGATTCAGCATCCTGTGACTCACCGACATCTGCTGTCCCCAGGTCAGTGGAGGCAGATTTGAGTGCTTGTCTCTTGCCCCGGTTTCCATGCTTCAATCCACTCTGTCCCTTCAACATTTGAAAGACGACTCTCATCCCATGTAAACAACATTGACTTGCATCACAATGTCTGCCTGAGAGATTGTGGAGTAGCACCAACCCAGAGGACCCCACCCCACCAGGCAGTCAGGTTGGCCATGGAGCAGCGACTCAGAAACAAAGAGCCCCTCCCTCTTGGCATGGGGGTCGGGTGGGAGACATGAGTACAGGAGGTAGGGCAAGGCTCCTGCTTTGTTCATTCTGTGTTATTTCCCTTGTACACCCAGCTGGTTGAAGCTCAGAGACAGGCATCCAAATAAGAAGAGGGGTCTGACGGCCCTACAGTTGCTGGTGGACACCCTTACCTGGTGCACCGTGTAAGTTGACTGGCCATGGAGCAAGGGAGGGCAGATGGACAGATTGTACTGTAATGGCTGGCCCAAAAGGGAGTAGCGCCCATCACCTAGGGAGTAAGAGCAATTGGTTTTCTGGGAGCTTAAGCTTCATAGTATGACTTTTATAAGACTTAAAGGGGCTTTGGAGATAGACAGCAATAATGCATGCTATTCCTAATTTTCTATGATGGAAATGCCCATGTGACTGGTATAAGAGATGTTTTTCTTCCTAAATCCTTTGGCTGTCAACTGTATCTCACAGACAAATGGGACTAGTAGGTCCCATCATCCTTGAAGAAAGGCTCTATCCATTGTAGACAACAGTCCTATGAAAATGACCAGGGAAGAAACTTACAAACCGTTATGCATGTCTTTTATCTCTCTCTCTCTTTTCTTTTTTTTGAGACAGAGTTTCACTCGTCACCCAGGCTGGAGTGCAATGGCATGATCTTGGCTCACTGCAACCTCTGCCTCCTAGGAAGCGATTCTCCTGCTTCAGCCTCCCGAGTAGCTGGGATTACAAGCATGTGCCACCACCCCTGGCTAATTTTTTTTAAAACTTTTAGTAGAGACAGGGTTTCACCACGTTGGCCAGGCTGGTCTCGAACTCCTGACCTCAGGTGATCCACCTGCCCTGGCCTCCCAAAGTGCTGGGATTACAGGCGTGAGCCACCGCGCCCAGCTGTCTTATATCTCTTATATAGATTCTCCCAACCCCTAAACCCAGGGTTCAACCTTCCGACTCGTGAGAGACAATATAAGTACAGTAGACAAGAGCATAGACTTGGAGCCAGACTGCCTAGGTTAAAATAGTGACTCTGTTACTGGAAATACGATGTTGGGTATTTTTTTCCCTCATTAATGTTGCTGGGAAGGTTAAAAAAATATAAGACACGTAAAGCATTTATAGCGATGCCTGGTACATATTAAGTACCATTAAGTGTTACCTATTATTGATAAATATTACATTTCAGAGCACTTTAAAGTTTTTAAACTACATTCTCATTTTTATACTGCTTGTGACAGCTAGGGCAGAAAGCAGATAAAATTCCCATCTTACGTGTGATTAACTCCATTTTATAGACGAGGAACTGAGGTCTAGTTCTGAGTTGAGTTTAACTAACTTGTTGAACATCGTGAAGCTAGTTAGTGGTGAGACTGGAACTTCTGAAACCAAATCTAGTGTTTCCTTTTCTAAGACCATACTGTTTCTTACAAAGCCCCACATTCCCAGCCCTCAGACTTGGTATTGATGTTAGGTTAAACTCTTTGGTCATTAGAAAGTTCAGTGAACTTATTTTCCCCAGCTCTTTTCACCTACTTGGTTGTAAGTACTAAGTATGTAAAGAAGGCTAAAGAAAGTTAAGTATGGACAGCACTAGAGAGTGGCAAGTGTCCAAGGCCTATACAGGGATGTTAAGTTAGCTCCCAGAACTGGATCATCCACACTGGTCCCCTGCCTGTTGTTACTCTTTCAATCTCTGCAACTGGGAATGGGATGTGAAAGGTGAATTCCACAGCAGCCAGCACTAATCTAAGCCCCTACCCTGTGCTGGACCCCCAGGCCGGGGGAACTGTGTGAGGACAGGCAGGGGACTGAGTCCTGCGCAGACGCTGCTGAGGCTGGTGACAGGAGAGGGTGCTGGAGACTGGGTAGGAGATGTGACAGGGCTGCTGCTCATTTGTGTGTTGGCCTGTGGAAAAGAGGAGCACACGATAAACATCAAACGTTACCCTCTGGATATTCCTATGACTTAGCTTAAAATTCACCTCTCTCAGGAAATCAGTTTCTCTTGCTGAACTCTGCCAAAGTCAGACTCTTCCTTCAAACTGCAACCTCAGACCTTAATTCATTTATGCTATTTTATTTTTATTTTATTTTTTTGAGATGGAGTCTTGCTCTATTACCCAGGCAGGCTGGAGTGCAGCGGTGCAATCTTGGCTCACTGCAACCTACACCTCCTGGGTTCAAGCGATTCTCCTGCCTCTCAGCCTTCTGAGTAGCTGGGATTACAGGTGCCCACCACCACGCCTGGCTAATTTTTTACTTTTTAGTAGAGACGGGGTATCACCATGTTGGTCTCAAACTCCTGACATCAAATGATCCTCCCACCTCATCCTCCCAAAGTGCTGGGATTACAGGTGTGAGCCACCGCGCCCGGCCCATTTATGTTATTTTAATATCCACTTCTGGCACATTGATTTAAGTATTCTCTGAGCATTTTCAAGTGTATATCCCATCTGCCACCTTAGATATTAGGTTCCTTAAAAGAAGATGCTCTCTATTTCTTGTGTTTCTCCCCAAAAAGTACCCAGGAAAAGATACGTAAAAGAGGTTGCTCAGTCAATAGCAAACATTGCGCCCTGGGAAGAATAAGGTCATCTCCTTGCCAAGGCTGAGTGCTGCATTCACCTGGGGGCTGCTGTCAGGACTGTACAGGTCTCCAGGCTTCTGCCCCCGCTGGTCCATGCTGTAGTATTTACAATGACTCCACTGGACCATGGATGGGTTCTGAGGGGGCTGGGGTCCATTAGGGACATTCAGCTGCATGACCACCACACCTGGTCCAGAAGGTGACACTCCTGAAGGGCGGGAAGAAAATGGTTACAAATTCAAACTGCATTTTTGCCCTCCAGCTAGCCCTGAGTGGGAAAGCAGCAAACAAATCCACCCATTGCCTCAGGGTCACTCGAGCTACATCTTGCCAGGAACCTGAGATGGCTGCTGATGTGGCTTCTGACTCTATCTTCTCAAACCAGTAGAAGTTTGAGGGGAAGGGATATGAGCCCCAGATGCCAGTGTTCCCCTGGCCTTCACCTGATGAGGGGTACTTTGGTATGCTTGGCAGAAAACTACTCCATTCTGTCAATACTGGCTATAACCAAATGCCCAGGTCAGACTGCTCAAATGTCTAGGCATTGTACGGGTTCTGGTCTGGGTCATGGGCCAGGGCTGCAGACACGTGCAGGCTTTTCTGGTAATGGCTGTAGATAAGCCAGTGACCTCTGGTTGTTCTGGAGAAGATAAATGCACATAGTTTTACTATGCCAGACCCAGAAAGTATGTCTTGGCCAAGAATGGGGTAAGTTGGGAAACATTTCAAGCAGAGGGAACAGCATGGAAATGTATGTCATATTCAGGAAATGACAAATGATTCAAGGTGCTAAGACACAGGGGCCATGTAGGGGAAGCAGCAGGAGATGAGACACGTTTATTTATTTATTTATTTATTGAGACAGAGTCTCGCTCTGTAGCCCAGGCTGGAGTGCAGTGGCCAGATCTCAGCTCACTGCAAGCTCCGCCTCCCGGGTCCACGCCATTCTCCTGCCTCAGCCTCCCGAGTAGCTGGGACTACAGGCACCCGCCACCTCGCCCGGCTAGTTTTTTTTTTTTGTATTTTTTAGTAGAGACGGGGTTTCACCGTGTTCGCCAGGATGGTCTTGATCTCCTGACCTCATGATCCACCCGTCTCAGCCTCCCAAAGTGCTGGGATTACAGGCTTGAGCCACCGCGCCCGGCCCCGAGACACGTTTATTTAACAAACACTTATTGAACATTTGCTATGTGCTAGTTCCTATGTTGGGCACTGAGTGTACAAGAAATAAAGCTGTCCCTGTCCTGATAGAATGGACAGTCTATTAAGGAGTCAGACATTAAACAAATAGTTGGTATCAGAGTTTGAAGCACATTCTGGTAAGATGTTTGAACTTTATCCTGTAGGTGTTGGGAGACCTGTGCTTTGGAGAGCTAACACAAATGGCCGAATGTAGGATAGCTAGGGAGAGAGACTAGTAGCAAGAAAGACCATTTAGGAAGCTACTGAAGGTCGGGCACAATGGCTCATGGCTGTAATCCCAGCACTTTGGGAAGCCAAGGCAGGTGAACTGCTTGAGCCCAGGAGTTCAAGACTAGCCTGGGCAACATGGTGAAACCGTCTCTACAGAAAATACAAAAATTAGCTGGGCATGGTGGCATGCACCTGTAGTCTCAGCAACTCAGGAGGCTGAGGTGAGAGGATCATGTGAGCCTGGGAGGTCGAGGCTGCCGTGAGCCGTGATTATGCCATTGCACTCCAGACTGGGTGACAGAATGAGACCCTGTCTCAAAAAAAAAAAAAAAAAAAAAGCCTACTGAAACAGAATGAAAAGATTTGAAATTAGGGCAATGCCAGCAGGAATGGAGTGAGAGTCAGACCTTTTGAAGGTTACACTGACAGGTTCAAGTGACTGACTAAATGCGACCTTGAGGTTTTGGCACTAGCAACCATGGAGAGACTCACCCTCCCACAGGGTGGGAGAAGGAAAGGCCTTAATAAGGAGGAACATTAAGACCCAAATCTTCATGGTGAAAAGCAAGATAAAGAGTCAGGGTCAAACAGTTTGATGGACAGTCCCTGCTGGGAGGGATGGGCTGGAGCTCTGCTTCCTGGCAAGGGACTGTCTAGAGTGAGGGTTTGTTCCTGACCTCCCAGGCTATATTCCTGTTGAGGCTGAGTTCACATGTGGGTGGTGGTGGAGAAATGGACATTGGGGGTTACTAGCTTGAAAACCTGCTGCAATGCTGCTGTTTTCATGGCTCGATGCTCCAGGGCTGCCACCGCTGTTGTCATCAAATTGCTTCCTGTGACAGGAAATGTTGCAGCCTCTGCCCTGGGCACCAGTCATGCTGGGAAGTGAGTTGATTGTTTTTCTCAGGTAGTATCAGTCAAAAGAAGGAAAAAGAAATGGTGGGAGGTCTGAGAAAGAAGCTCAGGAGACAAGATCTGTCATATCATATTCCCCAGCCAATTTGTACCCCTGATCCTCTAGGATTCATCCAATCAGAGAGCACAAACACTCAGTGCAACAGGCTCAGATATCCCCATCTCCTGCCAAGGTGGACAGAGTATTCATGGGCATAGATTGTAGTAGGGCCATAGGAAAACTGCACAGTTGTGGAGTGTCATGCATTTAACAACTGCCCCCTTACTGTAGTTTTTCGGGGCATTTTATTTCCCCATCCTAAGACTCGCTCACATCCTGTACCAACAAAATTGCAATTGACCTTATTCAAATACCTCATTGCTACTTGAGGGTCTAATGTAAAAATAATTAAATCTATTGTTTTTCTAGAAGGTATTCAAATACCTCATTGCTACCAGAGGGTCCAATGTAAGAATAATTAAATCTATTGTTTTTCTAGAAAGTAGCTCATAATCTGAGCCTAATGCTCTGGGCCAGGAAAGGTGGAGAAGGGGGTGAGTGTGTAGGAATAAGCATAAGGAAGTGGAAGCTCTTTCTAATACCAGCAGGTAGCCATAAGGAGCTATTAGGGAGGTCACAGAGAAAGGGAAACAAAACAAAGTCCTCATATTATTATCTCTGATCCCAACAAAAACAAAGCCTGGGTTTTTAGTTGCAGCCTGTCCTGAGCTCCTCCCCACACTGAGTCCTCCCCTGCTGGCCTGAAGCATTGTTCCTTCACTTAGCTGAGGACACAGAGCACTACTCCACTGATGAGCTGATTTTTATGCTTCTCTTCCTTGAGCCCAAAGCAGGTGGCATCTGTTAGCAGCTGAACTGTCGCTACTTCTTAATAGACGTGGCAAAAAAAAAAAAAACCCACTGCCCAGTGACAGCACTTCCATATAATCAGGTTGGGGGAAGGAGCATGGGTTGGCAGCGGGTGGGAAGGGGGAGAGGGGGGTTGAATAACGAAATCAATTTCAGCTTGAAAGCTCTGAAAGGAGAGGGGACGTGTGGATGGCTTTTTAAGTGGCATCATTAAGCCTGGGCAGAAAGGTCGATTGGGCACAGCAAACTGCATAAATACAAACAGATGACATTTATATCTGGCAGAATTGTTTTTTGTTATTGTTTTTTTGTTTTTTTAAATCACTGAGGTAGAAGACTGATAGGCTTTCTTACCACCAGAAATCACATCTATGGAAAGGAATTGTTCAGAAAAATAAAATCCACAGGCATCTTTCCCAAATTAAAAGATAGAAACCAATAATATCTTGGTATTTTTCCTTTTTTTGGTGCAGGAGTAGGATATCTTCACTAAATGGAAGACAAAAGAGCAGTCTCAGCTTTGGAAACCCCTCAGCTAAACAATGAGCCAGTAAATATGTGAGAGGCTATTTCTGTATGCATTTCACTCTGTCCATGCTGCTGTGTCACTGTGAGTTGGGAGTCTCTGTATAGGTATCACTGCCATTTCATGTCTGCGTGCATCTTCCCCAGACAAGCACCCCTGTAGAAACCTCAAGGGACCTGCAACTCATCATTTTAATGGGAGTTTTTCCTGGGGTTAGAGTTATGTCTCATACTATAGTGAAGGAATTAAAGTTTAGGCCTGGGGCAACTACAAAAATGTATTAATAAACCAGAACAGTTGTTCCAGGAACAGCCAATCCTAATCCCTGCCTTTATTTTTGGAAAAGTGACCATGTTGCTACATGAGAGAAGGGCGGGTAACTGTCCTCTGAAGGTGACAGACGGGCCCTTGTGGGTTATGCCTGCGGTCTATCTTTTCAGTATAGGGTAAACGAGGCAGAAGAAGCACTTGTTTCCCTTTTTCCACTTCCTCTTAGATTTCCACAAGCAGGGATTAAAGACCTGTAAAATCGATGATATGGTGAATACAGTCTTTTAGATGATATGGGTAGAACACAAGGTCCCACTATCTAGGACAAGTACAAGGGGTCAGTCAGAAGCCTAGGATCAACCAGGGTAACTAGGAACAAAGGAGATAAAACTGAGAAAATTCCAAAGAAACAAGGAAAACAGACGATAAAGAGGGATTCCCCATTTCTTTTGATGTGGGAAGCCTACGTTAATTATCTCTTTCTTCTAATCCTAGTCCAGATTTCTAGTGTTGCCAACTTCCAGAACTATGGTTTTAGTTTACTTAAATTAACCTAGTATGATGGCCAGAGTAGGTAATGAAAAATTATTTTCACTTGATTTGTTTATGGTTCAAAGACCTTGCATTTGAAGATGAATAGATGTAACCACAGTGACCCAATAGATATAAGGACATACCACAAAGGATACACAGAAAAATGCACATACAAGTATACCTACAAGTACGTGCAGGAGAAAAAATGCTCTGCAGTACCCAGCACCACCACAGGCTACAGTGCTTCTTGGAGCTGCTTTCTGCAATTTCCATACCCCACTGGAAATTTTAAGGCCAAGTGCCCCTGGCGGACACTAGGAGAAACAGCCAGAGAGACCAATAACATAATAAAAATTAAGGACTTTTGAATTAAAAACCTCAGCCTGTATGAAGGCAGAAGTCATTGCTCCTTTTTTTGTTTTGTTGTTTTGAGACAGTCTCGCTCTGTTGCCCAGGCTGGAGTGCAGTGGCGCAATCTCGGCTCACTGCAACCTCTGCCTCCTGGGTTCAAGCGATTCTCGTGCCTCAGTCTTCCAAGTAGCTGGGATTACAGACGTGCACCCCCATGCCCGGCTAATTTTTGTATTTTTAGTAGAGATGGGGTTTTGCCATGTTGGCCAGGCTGGCTGGTCTCGAACTCCTGGCCTCAAGTGACCCACCCTCGTTGGCCACCCAAAGTGATGGGATTACAGGCATGAAACACCGTGCCTGGCCTAGAAGTCATTGCTCCTTAAAGGTAAGAACTGATCATGTCTAATGAGTAAGATTAATTCTGGAATCTACGCCACAGCATCCAACATAGTGAGGGTACAAACAATCTTCAAGTGAAAATATTCCATTTCTAAATGGGGAAAATTGACAAAATATCTCCCTCTCACCAGAAGAGGGCACTCTGACATTCCCACGATAGAGTGGAAAGGAGATGGTTGGAGGCTAAATTCAGACTTCCTGCGGAGGCGGGCAAATCACGAGGTCAGATCAGGCCTATCCTGGCCAACATGGTGAAACCCCGTCTCTACTAAAAATTTAAAAATTAGCCAGGCGTGGCGGCATGTGCCTGTAATCCCAGCTACTCGGGAGGCTGAGGCAGGAGAACTGCTTGAACCCGGGAGGCGGAGGCTGCAGTGGCCGAGATTGCGCCACTGCACTCCAGCCTGGGTGACAGAGAGAGAGTCTGTCTTGAGAAAAAAAAAAAAAAAAAGACTTCCTTCCCAAGCTGGACTGGGAAGATGGCTCAACGCCTGTAATCCTAGCACTTTGGGAGGCCAAGGTGGGTGGATCACCTGAGGTCAGGAGTTCAAGACCAGTCTGGCCAACATGATGAAACCCCGCCTTTACTAAAAAAAAAAAAAAAAAAATAAATAAATAAATAAATAAATTAGCCGGGCGTGGTGGCAGGCGCCTGTAGTCCCAGCTACTCAGGAGGCTGAGGGAGGAGAACTGCTTGAACCTGGGAGGGGGAGGTTGCAGTGAGCCGAGATTGCGCCACTGCACTCCAGCCTGGGCAACAGAGCGAGACTCTGTCTCAAAAAATATATATATAAAAAGAAAAGAAAAGAAAAAACAAAGACTCCCTTCCTTCCAGATTTTTTTTTTTTTTTTGAGACAGGGTCTTGCTCTCCATGATGGTAGGGTGACATCACCGTGATGCAGTGGCACCATCATAGCTCACTGCAGCCTCAAACACCTGGGCTCAAGTGATCTTCCTGCCTCAGTCTCTCAAGTAGCTGGGACAAACTAAAAGCACATGCCACCATGCCCAGCTAATTTTTAAAATTTTTGTAGAGATAGGGTCTTGCTTTGTTGCCCATGCTTGTCTTGAACTCCTGGCTTCAAGAAATTCTCCCGCCTTGGCCTCCCAAAGTGCTGGGATTACAGGTGTGTACCACTGCACACAGACCCCTGAAGTTTCTTTAACTGCAGTGCACTGCTATTTCAGAGTAGGGTAAAAGGGATACAAACAAGGGCAGCTGTACTTGTGTGTTAGGGGAATTCTTGGCAAAGGCAGTGAAAGGCTGCATGGCATAAACTTACTAACTTGGAATGGATGGCCTCTTCAAAGAGGGCCTTTAGCTGTGTAACATGACGTCCATTCATTTTCCACTGGAGAGAAAGAAACTAAGTAAAAAAATGTGTTGAAAATGTGTTGAAGACTTAGTATAGGATGCGGAAAGTCAAAAGATCCAAATTCAAGTTAGAGGATTGTGACTTTAGGCAAGTCATTTAATTTCTTTGAGTTTTAAATTTCCTCCTCACAAAGTTATGGTGAGAATTAAAATGTTACAATGTATGTGAGTACACACTAAAAGCTGCTAAACAAATCTAAGCTGTAAGTTAAAAAGTATTTTATCTACTTCCCTCACACTTCCAAGAGAAAAGAAATGCTGTCAATACGAAGGATAAGTACAGAAGACACAGGTCTTCTGTGTCTTCATTTCATGACCCAAAGGCATGTGAGTATAGTGCTAGATTCAGATAAAAAAAAAAGGAGAAAAAAAAAGAAAAAGAAAACTAAGAATTCAAAGACATAGCTTTTCAGGGCTGAGGCAACAAATGTCATTTCTTTTTTATTTCCCCTAGAGACAGGGTCCCAACTCCCTATCTGGGTCCATTCAGGCTGGAGTGCAATGGCACAATCCCAGCTCCTTACAGCCTCGACCCCCCAGGCTCAAGCGATTGTTCCCCTCAGACTCCTGAGTAGCTGTGACTACTGGGCGCATCACCATGCTTGGCTTGTTTTTTTTGTTTGTTTGTTTTTTGTTTTTTTTTGAGACAGAGTCTTGCTCTGTTGCCTAGGCTGGAGTGCAGTGGCACCAGCTAGGCTCACTGCAACCTCTGCCTCCTGGGTTCAAGCATTTCTTGTGCCTCAGCCTCCTGAGTAGCTGGGATTACAGGTGCACGCCACCATGCCCAGCTAATTTTTGTATTTTTAGTAGAAGTGGGGTTTCACCATGTTTGCCAGGCTGGTCTTGAACTCCTGACCTCAGGTGATCTGCCCGTCAAAGTGTTGGGATTACAGACGTGAGCCTCCACACTCGACCATAATTTTTTTTTTTTTTTTTGAGACTGAGTCTCGCTCTGTTGCCCAGGCTGGAGTGCAGTGGCATGAGCTGCAACCTGTGCCTCCCAGGTTCAAATGATTCTTGTGCCTCAGCCTCCCGAGTAGCCAGATGACAAGCGTGTGCCACCATGCCTGGCTAATTTTTGTATTTTTAGTAGAGATGGGGTGTTTAGCCATGCTGGCCGGGCTGGTCTCAAACTCCTGGGCTCAAGTGATCCACCCGCCTTGGCCTCCCAAAGTGCTGGGATAAGCCACCATGCCTGGCCTTTTAAAAAAGTTTTTTAGTAGAGTCAAAGTCTTGCTGTGTTGCCCACGCTGGTCTTAAACTCCTCAGCTGAAGTGATCCTCTTGCCTTGGCCTCCCAAAGTGCTGGGATTACAGGTGTCATCTTGAGAGGTCAGCTTCAGTACCCTTGGAAAACACCAGTCAAGACTTTGTTTTTTCTTTATGATGGAGTCACAGTGGGGACAGACCCAATACCTGAACTCTTTTTGCCCTTCCCAGCTCTAAAGCATAAGCCCTTCCACAATGTTTGCTCTTGCCAGTGCCCAAGACCCGCAATTCTTTATCCTCTTACCTGAGTACTGCTGTGGCATCTGTGGTGGACTGCAGGGAGAGGGAGACTGAGGCATCTGGTACTGCTCAGAGCCAGGGGGTTGCAGAAACCCTACAGAAGGGCTGGGAAGACAGAGAAGAGAGGAGTGGTGAAGCAGCAGAGGGATGAACACAGCTCCTGGCAAACAGCTGCTGCTTCCTGGTCCTCCCCTATGGGAAGCAGAGGCAGCTTCAAGCCATTCCCAGACCAATTTGCCACGCAATTTCTAAAATCACTCATCAGTTCAAAGTTAATTATATGTATTTGTACTTGATCATCTTTCAATTAGGAAGCTGCTAATCAGTGCTACAGATGGAATGTTAGCAACACATGCTCTTCTCAACACTGTGGAAACACCAGACACACATACATGCACATAAGCATGCACACACACAGATTACAAGAAACACAATAGAAACACAAAGAGAGTGTCACAGACACAGACATAGAGTGCTAGAGAGAGATGGGTAAAAAAAACAAACACAAAAACTAAGGATTGCTAATTATTTTTGAACTGAAAAAAAAAAAAAAGTCAGCCAGGCACAGTGGCTTACGCCTGTAATCCCAGCACTTTGGGAGGCCAAGGCAGGCAGATCATGAGGTCAGGAATTCGAGACCCACCTGGTCAACATGGTGAAACCCCGTCTCTACTAAAAATACAAAAATTAGCTGGGCGTGGTGGCGCGTACCTATAGTCCCAGCTACCCAGGAGGCTGAGGCAGGAGAATTACTTGAACCCAGGAGATGGAGGTTGCAGTGAGCACTCCCAGCCTGGGAAAAAAAAACAAGACTACAACAAAAAAAAAAAAAAAAAAAAAAAAAAAAGGAAAGTCAAAAACAAATATAGTCACATAAAGACAAATAGAAAACAAACTCAAAACAACCTGGAGACATATATAGAAAAAGACAAAGGTAAATGCACATACACTGGGAGACAGGCACATAGAAACACATGGAGTTGCCCAGACTCCAGTTCTTGTTCCACAGCTGCCTCTAACTAGCTACGTGAATTTAGGTAAATTTTTTAACAGCCCTAGCTGGAATTTCCTCATTTAAAAATGAGAGAAAAATGAAACAAGGGGTGTTGACTAGATAATTTCTTTTTTTTTTTTTTTTTTTTGAGATGGAGTCTCGCTCTGTCGCCCAGGCTGGAGTGCGGTGGCGCGATCTCGGCTCACTTCAAGCTCCGCCTCCCGGGTTTACGCCATTCTCCTGCCTCAGCCTCCCGAGTAGCTGGGACTACAGGCGCCCGCCAACTCGCCCGGCTAGTTTTTTGTATTTTTTTTAGTAGAGACGGGGTTTCACCGTGTTAGCCAGGATGGTCTCGATCTCCTGACCTCGTGATCCGCCCGTCTTGGCCTCCCAAAGTGCTGGGATTACAGGCTTGAGCCACCGCGCCCGGCCTACTAGATAATTTCTAAGGTGCCTTCTACCACTAAAAATTCTATTCATGATGACCTATATTCAGGTATATATAGATACAGAAATAGATACATCATCAGTTTCATTGATAAACAGAAGTACATGGAAAAAGTTACATATCACAGTCCAAAAAATTTCTTCTCTTAATGATGAGCAGTCTCTATCCTCTAGTTCTGAGTCCCATTCTTTTGAAAAATAAAAATGGAGGAAATCATAAATTATAAGTCTCTGAGGCAGGAATTTTTTTCTGCTGATAACCTCTTATGCAAATGTCAAATCAGTAAGTGAAAAGGAGAATGAACTCCCTCATATTCTACCTGAATTAGGGAACCACTGGGATCTTTACCCCTGCCTTTCTTAGGCCAGTGGAAACAAAACCATGACGCAACCATTGCTGAAGGTCTATGGGAGATGTCCTGGCTCTCTGGGAGTCCTCACCTCGTACCGTTCTGCTGAGCAGGTGGGATCATGCTATAGTACACTGGTACCCCTGCTGCTGGGAGGCCTCCTTGCACAGACTGGCTCGCAGGAACCAGCATGGGTTGCTGGAAAGGCGGCTGGACCACATTTTGTGAGTCACTACCCACTGGAACCTGGGTGAGAAAGAGAAGAGAATGACTACTCACATTCGCATTGAGCTCATCCACAAACAGCCTAGTCGTCACTATATTGGGGCATTACAACTTCCTTCCCTACCTTACAGCCTCCTCCTGTTCTCCCCATCTGCCTAAAGAAAATGTTTCCAGAGCTGTCTCTATTTCTGCCTTCTCCAAATATCACCCTTGGGGCATGTGACATAAAGAAAGGAGCCTGATTTCCTTTAGCCACTACTTTCCTGGACATATACTCATTCCATGGCTGTATAAAGACCAAACAATTTAAATATTCTTCTCAAACTCCATGGGCTGTCATAGGAAAAAAACCTAAACATTCTAAGGGAAAGTAGACAATATTTTAGTATTGGAGTTTTTAGTATGGATGACCCTGGGAGGCTCTCCTTTTCCTCATGCCAAGGACTAGGGTGATCCTTCCCAATGCAGAATGCACCCACTTGGTAAGAAGGCAGTGGAGTGTACTGAACCACCAGGCCTTGCATCTGGCCCCCCATGCTGCTCCTCTGGCTGCTGAGCAGGCCCTGGTTCTGTGGCTGCTGGACCCCAATCATGCCTTGGTAAGCCGCCTGCTGCTGGTTAGGCATCATGGGCTGTAAACCTAGAGATGGGCAAGGCAGAAAATACATTAGTATGAATGTTTAGGAGGTCACGGTCTATCTGTAATTTCTCTTCTCCATTCAATTTTATCTTTTCTTTTTCTGGAGAGCCTAGGTCTGTTTGTAGGACCCTAATCATTCCTGCCCCTAGACCCACCTTCATTTTAATGGAGAAGGTACTTCTTTCTTTCCTGGTGTGCCCTTCCCTTATTCACTGCCTTCTTAAACCAGTGGTTTCTCTTACCAGGCTGCTGGGATGGCTGAGGCAGCTGTTGACCACGTTGGGGGCTATAGGCCACCGGGTGAGAGAGAGGTCGATATTGCTGGTTGGAGTTAGGATATTGTCCAGGGGGATAGTAAGAAACCTGGATCTATGGTGAGAGGAGACAGATGTGTGAGAAGTCCCTAGAATTCAGCCGCAACATCAGCATACTACTATAAATGCCTCAAGATTGATGGCTAGAAGTATGTAAATGGAGGTATTTTGGACCTGCAGTTGCAGTAAAACAAGGATTTATGTTATATAGAAAGAAGACTTTCTGGCTAGAACAACTCTCAAGTGCAAGGTAGGGAGAGGTATTCCCTCTGGTCTGTCTAAACTAGAGGAATAAAGAAAGTATAATACGAGACAAAATGAATTAAGTGATTTAAGCTGGGAACTGGAGCTGCTCACCTGTTGAGGGGGCTGCATGTACCCCTGGGGTGGCAGAACTTGCTGAGTAGGTGGTGCATGGCTAGAGGTGGAATAGTTGGAAGTGGGGAGGGGCTGACCCGTGGAAGCCATGATGAAGCTAGTCTGCTGAGGGTGCTGGGAGATAAGTGGGGTCTGGAATAGAGCTGCAGATGGGTCAGCTGCTTCAGTAGAACCTTGGCGACTAAGGCTCATTTGTCCAAAGGGGTTGCTGAGGTCATCTGCCTGTTGAGAGAGTATAAGACGCAAGGATTGGGGCTGTATCAAACCTCATGTCTTTGGCTTCAACATAGACAGAGAGAAATAGTAATGCTTTTTACAACCTTCTTTAAAACAATGTGGGATAGTCCTACCTCTGTGCTGTGCTATGAAATGAATAGCTGTTGAAGCCCAACTCCAGAGCCAGTCTCTCTATCACATATGAGGTAACAACGGTGACCCTGATTATAGTTGTGTGCTTTTTTGTTTGTTTGTTTTTGAGACACGGTCTCATTTTGTTGCCCAGGCTGGAGTGCAGTGGCTCACTCCCAGCTCACTGCAATCTCTGCCTCCGAGGTCCAGGCAATTCTCGTGCCTCAGCCTCTTGAGTAGCTGGGGTTACAGGCTCCTGCCACCAAACCCGGCTAACTCTTGTTTTTTGTTTGTTTCTTTGTTTGTTTTTTGAGGTGGAGTTTTGGTTCTTGTTGCCCAGCCTGTAGTGCAATGGTGCAGTCTTGGCTCACTGTAACCTCCGCCTCCCGGGTCCAAGCAATTCTCCTGCCTCAGCCTCCCAGGTAGTTGAGGCATGTGCCACCATGCCCAGCTAATTTTTTTGTATTTTTAGTAGAGATGAGATTTCACTATGTTGGTCAGGCTGGTCTCGAACTCCTGACCTCAGGTGATCCACCCACCTCAGCCTCCCAAAGTGTTTGGATTACAGGCGTGAGCCACTGCGCCAGCCTAATTCTTGTATTTTTAGTAGAGACGGGATTTCACCATGTTGGCCAGGCTGGTCTTGAACTCCTGAACTCAAGTGATCAGCCCGCCTCGGACTGCCAAAGTGCTGGGATTACAGGTGTGAGCCACCACACGTGGCCTATGATTGTTGTTAGGGTTAGTCCCCGGGAAATGGGAGCAATGACACAATTACTGTATATAGAAAAAACAGGACAAACTAGTGGGTTAACAAAAAAGATTAAAGAGTCTTCCCATTTCCTGTCTTTCTCATGCCCCCAACCATAAAAAGGCCCCTACATTGCCACAAATCCTGTTTTTATAATAAAGGACCCAGATAACACCTTGAGTGGATCATGGGTAGCTAGGTTCATGTGCCTTCACAGCTCTGCCTATGCAGCAGCAAGACTGGGGGCACCCACTCCTGCTGCTTATCTCCTTACTCCCTCTGGAGGTCATTTCCACCTTTGTTCTCTGACACTAGCCTACAGTTCTCCTGTCCTTCAGAAACTACTTCCAATTCTCACCTCCAAAAGGAGGGCAGAGTGAGTGACTAAGCTGGAGGGTAAGACTGACTGGCCAGGCTGTAATTGCCTTCTCTCTCAGCTCTCTTTCCTAAGCAGCAAGGGTGATGGCGTTCCATCTCTCACTTGTATGGTGATAGGTTAGAGTTTGTTAGCTTCCTCTTCCCTTCTGCTCTCTGGACAATAATTCTCACACACACACACACACACACACACACACAAAACCAGCAGAAACCAAAAGACAATGCTTTTCTGTAGTTTCATTCCATTTTCAGGGATCTGATCTTCAAGTCAGCTCTTTTGCCACTTATTGGGCAGGAAAAGATGACAAGTGAACTGGATTGCAGATTATTTTGAACTCCATATTCCAGGACAATCAAAATAGAAATAAGAGGTAGGAGGAGGGAGGGGATTCTAGTGAAAAAGCAGATGTTAAGACAGAGCAAAACAATTCAGGGCTCCTACACTATGACGGAAGTTATCAACGATGAGGCAAATCAGATCTTCAAAGGATTTATAGAGTACAAACGATTTAAACAGCATGTGCTATGCAGTGGATGAGGATTTTTAAAATATAAACTGATAGCAAAATAGGGGAACAGTTTTAAGTTTTTGCCAGTGATACCAGAGAAGTCTGCAATTGCATTTTTTTTTTTTTTTTTTGAGACAGTCTTGTTCTGTTGCCCAGGCTGGAGTGCAGTGGTGCAATCTTGGCTCACTGCAACCTCAGCCTCTCAGGTTCAAGCGATTCTCCTGCCTCAGCTTGTCGAGTAGCTAGGACTACAGGTGTGTGCCACCACACCCAGCTAATTTTTGTATTTTTTGGTAGACATGGGGTTTCACCATGTTGGGCAGGCTGGTTTTGAACTCCTGACCTCAGGTGATCTGCCCGCCTTGGCCTCCCAAAGTGCTGGAATTACAGGCGTGAGCCATCACGCCCGGCCTGTGTTTTTACTTTTAAAGGAAATTATAGAGAACCATTCTGTATAGAAAAAACTGGGTTCCTCAGACATGCCCAGGGAGCAAATTAGATTTAGGATGTACATGGTAGAGATGAAGAGCCTAGGTTATACCAACATCCAATTTCATTCTCTGTCCTGGAACTCGGGGGAACACAGTGTTCCTCTGTCTTACATTTAAGCATCTTTTGATGTGCTGTGATGAGGCCATTAGCATGGAGTATAGTTCAGCCTGTGCTGGCCCCTCAAGAAGAAATAGCTTTCAATATACCCTCCAAAAGCACAACATACTTACAAGGCCATCACAGACTGACCCAGACATACTCACAGATACAGGCCACACATATACGAGACAGAAAGGGGGAATGGAGTTTATACCATGTTGTACTGCTGGGGCGGAGAGACTGGCAGAAGGACTTGGGGACAGGAGCTTGGAGAGAACTGAACAGGCTGCGGAGAGGGCTGCAGAGCCGGGACTGGCTGCGGACCAGCAGAGAGGCATGTGGAAAAGGGAAGAGAAAAGAGAGGCAGGGAGTGGGGCAGGGGGTGTGGGCAGAGATGGGGAGGGAAAGGGAAGGAACAATAAGGTTAATAATCATAGAAGAAATTTCACATGAGTAGCACGACTGCTGAGCAGGTAGGTGACCAAGCCCGGGACAGCTTGAAGATTTAACATCTCTTTGACAAACAGACAATCTCTCTTATCAGGGTAGACCTGCTGTACTCCCTTCCCCATTAGCCATTCAAAACTGTGCAGCTGTTGTGAGCAATCTGAGGACTCTCAGGGTCAGGGTCTGCTGTCTGATTCCAAATACAGCTTTTCCCAAAGCAGTTTTTCTGAACACACAATCCTGGGGAGCATGATCATATAACCCTCCTTGACTGCCCACTTGAGAAGGGATTCCTGTCTGCACTGCTGCACTGCTTCTGCGGGAAGGGTCATCCAAGGTCTGGCTCAGCTGCTTTTGATTTCACACCACAGCTCTCCTAGAGGAAATACTCATTCACAAGGATCATCTCCCTCCCAAGGGCAGAGAAGGAAAAAACACCCAAGATCGTGCCTGCTTCTGGCTACTTCCTTCCACTCCATGATTGCTCCTCCAGGCTATGACAGCAATATGAAAAATCCACCTCCACCCCACAAACAAACAGGAAAGATTTAGGAATAAAATATAAATAGCTTAGCTTTAGTTTTTGTCCCTTCAGTCCCCCTTCACTAGCCTCAAGCAGGAGGATTTGTTTACTAGGAACACAGAATGTTCTAAATCAACTAGTGGGTAGTTATTATTTTTTCCTTCCCTTCTTCCCAACTCCAGGCATTTTGATCACCTCATCAGTTCTCTAGTCATAGTCCCTGGTGGTAGGAGAGATGAGAGAAGGAGAGAGGCAAGTAAGGGGAGAAAATAACATTTGTATATATTATTTTATTACATACATTGTCTCATTACAGCCTCACACAAGAATCCTATAGGGAGATATAACTTGTATTTGCAATTTAAAAAGGCTCAGATAAATTAAATCACTCATCTAGGCTTACACAGTTAACATGGCAGAGCTGAGATTGAAATCTAGTTCTGCCTGGCATAGTTCTTTCTACTCCACTCTAGTAGTGGGGAGGAGGTGAAGGAAGAAGTCAAGCAGAATTATCTAAGCACCTTCCACAGGCTCCTCGCTCCACATTTAGAGCATTAAGATGTGTGGGGCCACGGTATCGATATCCTCTCCTGCCACACATCTCCAGAGTTTCTCTCACAGAAGGGACTAACAGTTCAGGAGGCAGAGTACACAGAAGGGACTAGCAGTTCAGGAGGCAGAGTACAGGAACTAAAAGACTCCCCAAAGAGGAGAATACTCTGGAGGTCTCAGCAGAGGACCTGATACCTGAATTAAATAAAATGTAAGTAATTTTGGTTAGGTAAAATTATGGAGAATCCACTGTGTGACCTGGGAGAGTTGCTGCTGTAGCCTTGAAAATAAACTCTTAGCTCTACTGGCACACCTATTTTCTGTCAGATAATGGCATTCCAAATATAACTGATAGACAAGATGCTCAGCATTAGCTGCTTATGCTGGTGGCTTTCATAGACATTTTCTATTATCCCAATTCTCTTCATTCTTTTGGAGAAGGGTCTTTCTTGGATCAGGGCATATATATTCTGGGGGGAAAAGGACAGTAAAGTGGCAAAAAAAAAAAAAAAAAAAAAAAAAAAGCTGCCTGTGGTGGCTCACACCTGTAATCCCAACACTTTGGGAGGCTGAGGTAGGCGGACCACCTGAGGTCAGGAGTTCAAGACCAGCCTGCCCAACATGGTGAAACCCCATTTCTACTAAAAATACAAAAATTAGCTGGGCGTGCTGGCATGTGCCCATAGTCCCAGCTACTCAGGAGGCTGAGGCAGGAGAATCACCTGAACCTGGGAGGCAGATGTTGCAGTGAGCCAAGCTGACGCCATTGCACTCCAGCCTGGGCAACAGAGCAAGACTCAGTCTCAAACAAAACAAAACAAAACTGTCTTGTTTTCCCCACACTTGTAGGTTGTGACTAAAGAGTAAAGTGAGAAGAAGTGATGCTCCTCTTAGGCCTCCCCTAACTGGGGAAGGGCAGTGATACGGGCAGGGATATCAGTGTTATTTTTTTAGTTACTCCACAGCTATCCTCAGCTGTAGTTCTCTTCTTGAAGGGTGTCAAACTCCAAAGCCAGGGAAAGTCTGAAAAACCATGAGGAAATTTATTTTTAAAAAACTTAGGAAGGCCGGGTGCAGTGGCTCACGCCTGTAATCCCAGCACTTTGGGAGGCCGAGGCGGGCAGATCACGAGGTCAGGAGATCGAGACCATCCTGGCTAACACAGTGAAACCCCATCTCTACTAAAAATACAAAAAGTTAGCTGGGCGTGATGACGGGCACCTGTACTCCCAGCTACTTGGGAAGCTAAGGCAGGAGAATGGCGTCAACCCGGGAGGCGGAGCTTGGCGTGAGCCGAGATTGTGCCAC
Source organism: Papio anubis (assembly GCF_008728515.1). Taxonomy (NCBI): domain Eukaryota; kingdom Metazoa; phylum Chordata; class Mammalia; order Primates; family Cercopithecidae; genus Papio; species Papio anubis. Next base: position 51,765,974 of record NC_044984.1, read on the forward strand.
TGCACTCCAGCCTGGGCAACAGAGCGAGACTCCGTCTCAAAACAAAAACAAAAACAAAAAAAAACTTAGGAATATACCGAACCAAGGAGCTGAAAGACCTCTACATGGAAAACTACAAAACACTGCTGAAAGAAATCATAGCTGATACAAACAAATGGAAACACATCTCATGCTCATGGATGGGTAGAATCAATATTGTAAAAATGACCATACTGCCAAAAGCAATCTACAAATTCAAGCAATCCCCATCAAAATACTACCATCATTCTTCACAGAATTAGAAAAAATTCTAAAATTCATATGGAACAAAAAAAGAGCCCCCATAATCAAAGCAAGACTAAGCAAAAAGAACAAATCTGGAGGCATCACACTATCTGATTTCAAACTATACTATAAGGCCATAGTGACCAAAACAGCATGGTACTGGTATAAAAATAGGCACACAGACCAATGGAACAGAATAGAGAACCCAGAAGTAAATCCAAATACTTACAGCCAACTGATCTTTGACAAACCAAACAAAAACATAAAGTGGGGAAAGGACACCCTTTTCAACAAATGGTGCTGGGATAATTGGCTAGCCACATGTAGGAGAATGAAAGTGGTTCCTCATCTCTCATCTTATACAAAAATCAACTCAAGATGGATTAAGGACTTAAATCTAAGACCTGAAACTAAAAATTCTAGAAGATGACATTGGAAAAACCCTTCTAGATGTTGGCTTAGGCAAGGATTTCATGACCAAGAACCCAAAACCAAATGCAATAAAAACAAAGATAAATAGCTGGGACTTAATTAAACTAAAGAGCTTTTGCATGGAAAAACAAACAAACAAACAAACAAAAAACAGCAGAGCAAACAACAGACAACCCACAGAGTGGGAGAAAATCTTCACAATCTATACATCTGACAAAAGACTAATATCCAGAATCTACGACAAACTCAAATAAATCAGTAAGAAAAAAACAATCCCATCAAAAAGTGGGCTAAGGACATGAATAGACAATTCTCAAAAGAAGACATACAAATGGCCAACAAATATATGAAAAAATGCTCAACATCACTAATGATCAGGGAAATCCAAATCAAAACCACAATGTGATACCGCCTTACTCCTGCAAGAATGGTCATAATCAAAAAATCAAAAAACAGTAGATGTTGGCATGGATGCAGTGTCAGGGAACACTTCTACACTGCTGGTGGGAATGTAAACTAGTACAGCCACTATGGAAAACAATGTGGAGATTCCTTAAAGAACTAAAAGTAGGGCCGGGTGCAGTGGCTCACGCCTGTAATCCCAGAACTTTGGGAGGCCAAGGCGGGCAGATCATGAGGTCAGGAGATCGAGACCATCCTGGCCAACAGGGTGAAACCCCATCTCTACTAAAAATAAAAAAAATTAGCCAGGTGTGATGGCGGGCGCCTGTAGTCCCAGCTACTTGGGAGGCTGAGGCACGAGAATGGCGTGAACCCGGAGCTTGCAGTGAGCTGAGATCGCGCCACTGCACTCCATCGCGCCACATGCACACTGCTCTGGGCAACAGAGCAAGACTCCATCTAAAAAAAAAAAGAACTAAAAGCAGAACTACCATTTGATCCAGGAATCCCACAACTGGATATCTACCCAGAGGAAAAGAAGTCATTACACAACAAAGATACTTGCACATGCATGTTTATAGCTGCACAATTCACAATTGCAAAATCATGGAACCAACCCAAATGCCCATCAATCAATGAGTGGATAAAGAAACTGTGGTATATACACACAATGGAATACTATTCAGCCATATAAAGGAATGAATTAACAGCATTTGCAGCGACCTGGATGAGACTGGAGACTATTATTCTAAGTGAAGTAACTCAGGAATGGAAAACCAAACATCGCACGTTCTCACTGATATGTGGGAGCTAAGCTACGAGGATGCAAAGGCATAAGAATGATAAAATGGGCCAGGCACAGTGGCTCATGACTGTAATCCTAGCACTTTGGGAGGCCGAGGTGGGCAGATCATGAGGTCAGGAGTTCGAGACCAGCCTAACTTACATGGTGAAACCCCCATTTCTATTAAAAATACAAAAATTAGCTGGGCGTGGTGGTGCACACCTGTAATCCCAGCTACTCAGGAGGCTGAGGCAGGAGAATCGCTTGAACCCGGGAGGTGGAGGTTGCAGTGAGCCAAGACTGTGTCACTGCACTCCAACCTGGGTGACACAGCGAGACTCCATCTCAAAAGAAAAAAAAAAAAGAATGATAAAATGGACTTTGGGGACTTGGGGGGAAGAGTAGGAGGGGGGCAAGGGATAAAAGACTACAAATATGGTACAGTGTATACTGCTTGGGAGATGGGTGCACCAAAATCTCACAAATCACCACTAAAGAGCTTACTCATGTAACCAAATACCACCTGTACCCCAATAATTTATAGAAAAATAAATAATTTAAAAAAAAAAGAAAAAAAAAAAATGACTGGCCCTGAGGAATGTGGCTGCCACCTACTGGCAAATTCTGGGCTCGTTCACTGGCTCTCGGATGCCTGACGACAAGAGGAGGCCCAGAGAACTCCTTTTCAAGAAGTCTACTTCATTTTAAGTAAATTGGGCAAAAGGGAGCCCCTGGCCCTTTAGTCTTCAGCCTCACCCCTGGTTTCACAAGCTTCACTGACACACAATTTGAAGGCCTATTTGGACAGAGGAGGCCCGCCAGGAAGGGAAAGATCATGGTTTAATCAGTACTATTCCCAGACCTGGGGCAAGTGCCTTGTGTGACAGAGTTAAAGTTAAAAACCCTTCCTCGAAGATTTTTTTTTTTTTTTTTTTTTTTTATTTAGGCAGAGTCTCGCTGTGTTGCCCAGGCTGGAGTACAGTGGTGCAATCTCAGTTGACTGCAACCTCTACCTCCCAGGGTCAAGTGATTCTCATGCTTCAGCCTCCCAAGAGGCTGGGATTACAGACGTGCACCACCACACCCAGCTAATTTCTGTATTTTTAGTAGAGACGGTGTTTCACCAGGTTGGCCAGGCTGGTCTCGAACTTCTGGTTTCAAGTAATCTGCCCTCCTCAGCCTCCCAAAGTGCTGGGATTACAGGCGTGAGCTACCGCACCCAGTCTCAAAGTTTTTCTTCTACAGGAAAAGCTTTAGAATAAGCACAGTGGTGTTTGTGTGTGCACGTGATCACTTCTTTAATCCGTGCACAGTTACGTGCCATTAGAAACTGAACAATAATTATTCTCAGGCTCAGCAGCTTCGGTCTAGGGAGCCCCCAGTGCTGAAGGCCAATCAGGGAAAAAGAAAGCAAAAGAAAGAAAGAAAATGGCAGTAGAAAGAAGAGTAAAAAAATAAAAAGGGTGAAAAAGTGGAGAAGAAGAAAAAAGGAGATACATACAGTGAGAAGGTGGGATAATTTTTAGCAGCTTCCATAAATGCTTATAGGGCATCAAAACTTGGATAAGATTCTTTCATTTGGAGTTAGTGATCACAATTAATCTCAAGAATGAATTTCGAAGAGAACATGAATCTCTGCACTAAGTAGTGTTCCCTTACCCCCAAGCTATAGCACCTAACCTGGCACCACACTCCCCACAGGAGATAAGCCAAGCCAACGATCGACCAACTGACCCTCACAATCCAGTAGCAGGAATAGAACCTGAGTAGAAGATTGGGGTTTAGGGCCAGTCACTTGGACATTCTGTATAAATTTCAGTCCCAAATGGTTCTTCTCTTATCTCTTTATTCCTCTCCCACTCTTGCTGTCTGTTTCTAGGTATGAGATGATAGGTGGAAGGTGGAGGCAGATGGGAGACTAAGAGGGAGAAAAGGGAGCAAGACTATTAAAATACACCTTTTAGGGGAAAAAACCCCAGAAAATATTAGGACCTTGGAAAAGCAAGTCATACACATAAAAAAATACAGTAGCAGACAGCAGAAGGAGAAGCACAGTTTACCTACTTACAGGTTTGAATTAAGACACAGACAGAGAAAAGAACACAAACACACTATGCTTCAGTAGGGAGCAAGGTAAACTGAAGCGAACGGGACTTACTGGGGTAGATGGTGGTAGAACAAGGAAGTTAGGACTATAGAAAGAACTGACTTAGACTAAGATAGAGGGCTGCACTGACTTGCATGCAAATTACATTTAGACACAAAGTAGGATTTCCTAGATCTTCACTGTTCTTTATTTCAGCTTCATTTCACAATATTTGAGATAGGGCAATACTGGGCCATTCTGGGGTCTTTGCACTCTAGTTTCTAGTTCATGGGGTATTAGTGTTTGGGACTTGCTTCTTACGCCTAGGGAAGAAATATATCTAAGGCCAAGCTGGACTAATAAGCAGGGGGATGAGGGAGCCTGGGAGGTGAAATGACAATGTAAACTGCAGCAGAAAAGACCGCAGACATATAGGCTTCCCAGCTACAAGAGAATACTTCAGGATAAAGTATGGGGCTCTCCTCACAAACAGCTCTATTCATGTGAGAAGAGAGTAAGTGAAGATCTCAGCACAGCTCTGCTCAGATTATTAAGGTGACTTTTTGTTTGTTTGTTTTTTAAGACAGGGTCTTACTCTGTCACCCAGGCTAGAGAGCAGTGGCGCGATCTCAGCTCACCACAACCTCCGCCTCATGGGTTCAAGCGATTCTCCTGCCTCAGGCTCCCTAGTAACTGGGATTACAGGCGCCCGCCACCATACCTGGCTAATTTTTGTATTTTTAGTAGGGACTGGGTTTCACCATGTTGGTCAGGCTGGTCTTGAACTCCTGACCTCAGGCGATTCACCCGCCTCAGCCTCCCGAAGTGCTGGGATTGCAGGCTTGAGCCACCACGCCCGGCCTTAAGGTGACTTTTAAACACAGTCACCTTAATGACACTGGCCAGGCATGATGGCTCATGCCTGTAATCTCAGCACTTTAGGAGGATGAGGAGGGAGGATCACTTGAGCCCATGAGTTTGAGACCAGCCTAGGCAACATAAGCAGGATCCTGTCTCAAAATAATAGTAACAACAATACATTTTTTAAAAATTAAAAGAAAAAAATAAAACAGAATACTAAAGTTCTGGTTTAGAACAGGACCTGATTCTTAGATGACCTTCCTGGTCTCCACAGATGCAGAACTTCACTTAAACTCTAGTTGGTACCAACATTTACCAGTCCAGCAACAGAATGAGAAGGATACAGCCCTTTTGAGTCATGGAAAACAAAGACAACATTTGGAGTCTTTGTGTTTCATGACATATGTATGGCAGGGGTCTTGAGTGTTATTTATTTTTCCCCCAAACCCCAACACATAAATACGTGTTTATGGGTCCACATAGTTGGCCAGATGATGGCGGAAGTTATAATCTTTTCAAGTTCCATATATAGATGTAATGGAAAAAAATGCCTTGTTAATTACACACGGACATAGAGGGAGATGGGGCATAGTAGAAATGTGGTATGAAATAAAAGATTCTACTGACAATGTTCAGGAGGCAGAGGAAGAAATATAAAGCAAAAAACCCCCAAGCTGACTCTACTAAGAGTTATTTGGCAAAATCTTTGCCCAAGGTTCTTTCCCCACAACTAACAAATGAGAAATGGGGGAGAGAGTGGCATGTCTCCAAAAACTGATCCTTCCTGCCACCCACAGCACAAGAGACATGACGGTACATCTAAAGTTTGCTTGAATCAGAGTGGAGAGGACTCTGACACTGAGTGGTGACTCACCTGTGAGATCATGTGATTATTCAAGGGTGGCTGTTGCTGAGGCGTGGGCGGGAGAGCAGGAAGTTGCTGCTGCTGCTGCTGCTGCTGCTGCTGGGCAGTACAAGGGAGAAGGCCCCGGACAGACTGGGATGAGGTGACCTGGTTGCACACTTCTGGGGCACCTAGTGCCATACCTAAGGCAAAGAAGAAACCCAAGAAAAGTTGTTAAGCACAAGCCATGAACACATTATCCCTGGAAGGCTTAGAGGGCTCTACTTTTTCTTTGTCTTTCCTCTTTATTCCCTTTTGTCCCCTCCCCTACTGTCTTTTGAAGATTCACATATAAGCACAGATGCATTTCAGCTGCCTTGCTGATGCCAGTCCTCCCCTTTGCAGGCTTTTGCTCCCTAGGGACAGGAACCACCTTGACTGTCAATGTTTGGTTATGAAATTGAACAAAATGTGAGGCTGCTGAAGCACCTCCCTTGAAGTGCCTGGAATCTGTCCATCACACTTAGATAGCTGAAAACATGAATGCTTACTTTCTGGGAAAGCACAGATTTTTGGTCTCTTAAGAGATCTGTCTGTTTGCTAGAGAGATTTTGCTAGAGAGAGAGAGAGAGATCTGTCTTCTTGCTAGAGAGAGAGAGAGAGATCTGTTTTCTCTTTGCTTTCTTCTCAATTTGCAACATCTCTTATAAAAGTTGCTGAGGGGCGGGTGTGGTGGCTCACACCTATAATCCCAGCACTTTGGGAGGCTGAGGCGGGTGGATCACCTGAGGTCAGGAGTTTGAGACCAGCCTGGCCAACACAGTGAAACTCCATCTCTACTAAAAATTATCTGAGCTTGGGGGTGGGCGCCTGTAATCCCAGCTACCTGGGAGGCTGAGACAGGAGAATCGCTTGAACCCAGGAGGTGGAGGTTGCAGTAAGCTGAGATCGCATCATGACACTCCAGCCTGGGCAACAAGAGTGAGACTCAGTCTCAAAAAAAAAAAAAAAAAAGTTGCTGAGAAAACTTCAAGCATACACATGGGCACATGCATACACATAACTTTATCCAACTATTTTCCCCATTTCTAGGCTCTCAAGGCATGAACTCATTCAACACAACATACTTTTACTGAATATCTACTATGTGCCAGGCACTGTATAATGAACTAAAGACATAAAGATGAGTGAAACACAGTCCTTGCCCTTAACAGCAGAGGAACTTATTTCTTTCTTTGAGACAGAGTCTCACTCTGTCGCCCAGGCTGGAGTGCAGTAGCACAATCTTGGCTCACTGCAACCTCCACCTCCCAGGTTCAAGCGATTCTTCTGCCTCAGCCTCCCAAGTAGCTGGAATTACAGGCACCCACCACCACGCCCAGCTAATTTTGATGTTTTTGGTAGAGACGGGGTTTTGCCTTGTTGGCCAGGCTGGTTTCGAACCCCTGGTCTCAAGTGACCCGCCTGCCTCTGCCTCCCAGAGTGCTAAGATGACAGGTGTGAGCCACCATGCCTGGCCAACAGCACAGGCACTTCTGATGGGAGATAGACATCCACACGACAATTAAAATCTGGTAAGGATAAGGAATACATCAGTGATATTGACAAAGTTGTATGAAAGCAAAGATGAGGAAGCAAAAACTCCTGGGAGGGTCAGGAAAGGATTTAAAGAGAGGTCAGCAGGAAAGCTGGGGTTGAAGAATGACAGATGCTTGTAAGACCAAGAGGAAACAAAGCTAATGTCATATTCAAGAAATGGTTGGTGGGTGTGGTGGCTCATGCCTATAATCCCAGCACTTTGGGAGGCTGAGGTGGGTGGATCACCTGACATCAGGAGTTTGAGACCAGCTTGGCCAACATGGTGAAACCCCATCTCTACCAAAATTTTGTAAAAATACAAAAAATTAGCCGGGCATGGTGGCAGGTGCTTGCGATCCCAGCTACTTGAAAGGCTGAGGCAGGAGAATCGCTTGAACCTGGGAGGCGGAGGTTGCAGTGAGCCGAGGTCATGCCATTGCACAATAAGAGCGAGACTCCATCTCAAAAAAAAAAAAGAAAGAAAAAGAAAGAAATGGTTGGAAAGAAGGAAAGATCTGGAAATTAGACAGCAATGGCAAACCGGAGTCAGAAAGTTATGTTATATTAAGTAGTTTGGATTTTACTATTCAGGTGATGATGCAGAAATGAACATTTTTAAGGAGCACTGATGTGTTTAGATCTGTTTTAGATTGGCAAACTGGCTCTAAAAAGGGATAAGCAACCAGGCACAATGGCTCACATCTGTAATCCCAGCTACTTGGGAGTCTGAAGTGGGAGGATCATTTGGGCCCAGGAGTTCAAGGCTGCAGTAAGCTATGATGGTGCCACTGCAATCCAGCCTGGGTGATAGCAAGACCCCAACTCTTGAAAAAGTAAAAAAAAAAAAAAAAAAAAATCAATAAAAAGAGCTGAGAATGGAGTAGAGATATCAGTTTGGGCACCAGTGTCATAGTTACATAAAAGAAAATAAAAGCCTGGATAAAGGCTGAGGCAGTGGGATTAGAAAGGAGGTAACAGAGAAGGGCAGCAGAGACCTAGGGGTCAGAGGCAAAATCTTCAGCACTACTGATGCCTTTTGATAATAACTACAGAACTTTTGGGATGAGATTCAAGCAATTCTTCAAAGAGAGAAGGATGATGAAATAAGAGGTCTAAATGCCCTTCTGCTAAGAGTGCAGCAGAAATAGATGGAGAGCTGATGGGTGGTTACAGAGCTTTCATGTGGAACATAGAAATGTCTGCTCCTTTCCAGTGACTGAGCTCCAGGGAAGCAGCCATAGCAGCATCCCTCTAAATTCTAGCCTATTGGCTAGTATCAATTAATTACAAACAACTAAACTCTAAGGATTCCCTCTGCTCTACAAAGCCTCTACAATCTCAAGAGTCACAGAATGAAAGTGGCTATCATTTTTATCTTAGTATATAACTTGAGACCTAGGCTGATATGGATGTTCCACCTTAGATGAAAATCAGAGAAAATAATCTAATCACAATCAATTCTTTTTTTTTTTTCTTTTTTTCAATCAGGCATAAGGTTTGAAAGAAAATGAGGAGGATTAAATCCAAGCAAGTACAATGGATCCAAAATTCAAATTTCCCTTTGCATGGCTGTATTAGATTTCCAGGAAACTATCCTGGGACAAATATTTTATTAAAAGTAAATAAGGGCTGGGCGCCGTGACTCACGCCTGTAATCCCAGCACTTTGGAGGGCTGAGGCAGGTGGATCACCTCAGGCCAGGAGTTCGAGACCAGCCTGACCAACATGGTGAAACCTCACCTCTACTAAAAATTCAAAAATTAGTCAGGCATGGTGGCACAAGCCTGTAATCCCAGCTATGCAAGAGGCTGAGGCAGGAGAATCTCTTGAACCCGGGAGGCGGAGGTTGCAGTGAGCTGAGATCACACTACTGCACTACAGCCTGGGCAACAGAGGAGACTGTCTCAAAAAAAAAAAAAAAAAGTTAAGTAACAGTGATGTTTCACAGGAGACAAGCAAGAAGGGATGGATATGACAGGAAGAAAAGAAGCTGTAATACCTGGCCTGGCGATCCTTCCTGCACTGCTGCCTTTACTGCTGCCGATACTGTCACCTCGGGTAAGGATAGAGATTCCACTGAAGCTGCTGGCTTTGGTGACAGGGGGTCGCATGCTCCGGACAGAGCCATCAGAGTCTGTGCTGCTCCAAGGGCGTGGCTCCAGGGATTTGAGTTCGCTGTCTGTGCTGCTCTGGCGGCTGCTTGAGGTACGGCTCAGCCCTTCACGGTTCCCCCTGCAGAGACCATAGTGGTCAGAGCTCCTCCCACCCACCATTTTAGCAGAAGGGCTAGGAGATAATTCATTTCTATTCTCTCAATAATAAAGAATGAATAAGAATTAAAGGGAGGATGGACACTGACTTATTGTTAGTTGGCTGGCCAACTAAGAGTTGATGGGAGCAGACAGAACAAGATCCAGTACAGTAACAAATAACACAGAGGCAAATCTGGAAGACAGTGTGCTGGCAACTAATTTAATACATCAGACCAGAGGTGGATGGGAAACCATATACATGATGCTGAGATTGGCTGTGGTCTCTTCCCCACCCTCTGAGGGTAATCCCACACATGCAAGAAATAATGGGGAACAGAGGGACACCAGTTTCTTCTGAAAGTTCTTAAAATAAAAGGACTCCTAGAAGTTGCTATTGCTAAAAGACAGGAGTAGCCAATGACATGGATAAAACCCACAACGGGTCTTCCACATAACACATGTCCACATGTCTAAGCCAGCAGAGGTGCTGCTTATGGCCACCCTTCCAGGAGTTGCAAGAAGAGTATAGTGAACTAAAGGGGCACTATGGAAAACTCAGTTTGATAGTCTAGGATTGATCCAACCTGTTTTGTGGAAATTCCATGTTACTGTCTGCGAACAATTGGTTTCAGGATCTCTAAGCGCTAAAGTCTTCAGCAAATACGCTCTTGGGACTCAGGAAGGCAAGGAGCAGGGGGGCTGACTGTGCCTAGTTGCCTTCATATTCATAATCCTATCTCCCTAAGCAAAACTATTAAGGAAAGGGATTCTCCCTCTCTTATTTGGCTCTGGAAACATCAGGGTTATCATGATGTTACAATCACTGTCTGATTATTAACAGCTGTATGCCTCAAGATAGCCAGGTTGGCCTGAAAACCCTGTCTTGTTGAGCTCTCATTGCTTCTTAATCATTAAGCAACAAAGACCCAGCAATTTTTCTTTCATACCCCACATCCCCAACAACTAATGACCTAAGGAAACCAAATGATAACAATTACAGATTTTGGTAGGTATACCAAGGAATAATTAAGCAAAAAATCATTGTAGTTTGGGCTCCCTTCTTTTTACCACCATCCCCCCAAAAGCAAATAGAAAATCCCATTCCAATCCCACTGGCTCCAAAGGCACTAGGCTCAGAGTTATTTTAATACAGAAAGGCGTTTTTCTTAAGGGTGTTAATATTAAAGAAAACACCTTTCTTTATTAGAATACCTACTCTAAAGACACTGTAGAAAAAATGGGCAAAATACATGCGAGGGTCCTTCTTTTAGGTTTTAGTGAAGCCAATCACGATGAGCTAAGAATACACTGGCACAACGGGTTAGGAACATGCTAATTCTTCTCTGCAACCCCAAGAGTGAGTGTGTGTGTGTGTCTGTGTGTGTGTGTGTAAGCACTTAAATGCTTCTCTCTCTATAGTTAGCGAATTAAAAAATATTTGTTTCTCCAAAGCTTTACCCCTTTCCTTGGAATGTCAAAAGTAGAATGGGAAACAAGAAAGAAGTGTAAGTTAGGTACTCTTCAGGAACAAAACCAGACCTGAAGTGAGAGACAATAGCTACATCTCAATGGACAAAGGCAAGTATACTAAGAGGACTCAATAAAAATGAGTGTTTGTGGGGTAAGGGAATACAGCAGTGGCAATAGATGAGGCTGCTCATTAGACATTAGAGCTTGAATTTTGCAAGACAAGTCCTAAAGGCCTTTTCCACTGAAAAGGAAATCCTGCCATTTATTTTCTCTTGCTACTAGAGGTAGACAGTGAACAAGGCAACTTTAAACCAAATACCTTGAAAAGCTAGGGCCAAAATGGCAGCACTTCTATACTAATCCAGTTTCCCCAAGACAGTGATGACCAAACGCTCAAAATGTAGACTGCCTGATTATCTTCTGACTAACCTGGGTTAGCACACTACTCCCCTGAGACTTGGAGAATCTAAGTTGAGTCTTGGCAGGAAAAAGATCAATTTCCCCTCTCTACAAATAAAAATAATTAGGGAAAGCTACCCAGATTCAATTCTGAGCACTATATTGGATTGTGTGTATGTTGGAGAGATGGAGATAAAGGATAAAGAGCAGTCACACCTCATATTCGTATAACATCACAGCTGATTAGTTTTTACAAGCAGATTTAGTGCTGGTGAAAAGTTCAGCTTATTGGGTCTGGGGAATGGGTAAAGATGCCTGTCGAAGAGGTGGCAATAAACATCAGTAAGGCCTCACTGTGGTTTATTTGTCAATGGAGCAGACTCTTCCAAAGAACTGGGAAGCTGCCATGTTATTGTCAATGTGGATGATGGAGTTTGGTTTACAGGTATTTGTTTCACAAACATAAACTGGGCCAGAAAGGTGTAAAGCAATTAGAGAAGATCAGCTTCTAAACATTAGCATTTTGGACTAGTATCCAAGTAGAGGAAGAAATTATTCTCTTAAGTGCCCATGATGCTGCATTTTAGATGACCTAGATCATCAATCAAAGCTCAGTTTGAAAACCAGTAGCTTAAAAGGTCTAGAGAGGCGTGGTGGTTCACGCCTGTAATTCCAGGACTTTGGGAGACTGAGGCGGGCGGATCACCTGAGGTCAGGAGTTTGAGACCAGCCTTAACATGGAGAAACCCCGTCTCTACTAAAAATACAAAATTAGCCGGGCGTGGTGGTGCATGCCTGTAATCCTAGCTACTCAGGAGACTGAGGCAGGAGAATTGCTTGAACCTGGGAGACGGAGGTTGCAGTGAGCCAAGATCACGCCCTTGCACTCCAGCCTGGGCAACAAGAACGAAACTCCGTCTCAAAAAAAAAAAAAAGAGAAGAAAAAAAGAAGTCTGGAGAGGAAAGGGCTGCACCTGCTCAGTAGATCTTTCAAACTATTATCTGCAGTTTGATGTAGTGTGATGGTCCACAGCACTAAAAAGAGCATCATTCTAATCAGTGAATCTGGATTAGGGCTCCAAATGTAACACTACTAAGAGAGGAAGGGGTGACATCTGTAGAGAGCTGGTGTGGTGTAGTGAAGAGGACACTAAACTACGAATCAGCTCCATTTTTGCTTCTATTAGCCATGTAAACTCGGGCTATTCACTTAATCTCTCTGCTTTTGTCTTCTTACATGTAAACCAGCTGACCAAATTAGGATGTTGAGAGAACTGAATCAGATAAAGTATACTCTGGTGACTGTAAAGCACTGTGCATTAATTCACACATAGGAGTTGGTTTAAAACTCCTATTTCTTGTAGTTATCCTGGGATGATCTATGACCCCAAAGTGTAGACTGTGAAACAGGAATCTTAATTTTTTTGTTTTTTGTTTTTAATGAAGGGGACTCGATCTATCTCTACTACCACCAACAATGCAAGGCCCTCTCTGCCTGGGGTTTTCAGATGAACTGCAGGGCAGGATAGCCTAAGAAAAAAAGACTTGAGAAAGATGGAAAATCCTCTACCTAAGAATGGGAAATCTCACTATCCCAATTTCCACATGGTTTGGCTAGCTTTAGAAAGGACAACAGAGAAAGGACAACTAGAGTACTAGGAGTGAGATCTCAAATCTGAGTTAGTCAGACAGTCCTTATCAAGTGTAGTAGTCAGTAAGAGAGAAACCCTTTGGAAAGGGGGTTAGACCTGAATTCTAGTGTTAAATACTCAGGTTCTCAGTATTTTCTAGTTTTTCTATTGGTAAATTGGGAAGAATATACCTAAAATGAGTTGGTAACAGACTAGACCCTATTCTATTTACACTGCCTTGTATTATCCTCTGGGGTAGGATTGAGAGACTGAAATGAAAGGGAGGGTAGTATACCTGCTTTGCGGGGAAATGGAGAACATTGGGAACTGGGGAAGTTAATACAACAGGTTGCACCAGCATTCAGAGTAAGTAATGATCATATGAAGGACACACTTTAAGTCCATTCTAAGGCAGACAGGTCCCTTTTTTTTTTCTGAGACGGATTCTTGCTCTGTTGCTCAGGCTGGATGGAGTGCAGTGGCGCGATCTCGGCTCACTGCAACCTCTGCCTCCCAGGTTCAAGCAATTCTCTGCCTCAGCCTCCTGAGTAACTGGGATTACAGGTGCCTACCACCACGCCTGGCTAATTTTTGTATTTTTAGTACAGACAGGGTTTCACCATCTTGGCCAAGCTGGTCTTGAACTCCTGACCTTGTGATCTACCCACCTCGGCCTCCCAATGTGCTGGGATTACCGGCCTGAGCCACCGTGCCTGGCCAGGTCCTTTCTGAGGTCATCTTTCTTATATATTACATTGCCTCAAGAGAAAACTACATACATAGAGGTGTCCGTATATGTGTCTCTCTCTCTATATATATATATGTGTGTTATTTTTTCTTAAAGATATCTTTAAGATATGCTGGGTCAGGAATAATGTCTATACATCTTTTCAACAGATTCAGAAAAGGTTAGCCAGAAGACGCCCATTCTTTTACCTTACTATAAATATGTTTGAATCTTTCAAAAATGCCCAATTCCAGCAAATTTCTGGGAGGAAGCTGTACCTATCCCAGACACACCTATTTGGTCCCCTTCACCACCTATTTAGGACTCAAAATGAAATCAGCAACAATACAAATAAAGTCATTGACCAGGAGCCATTTTTTTTTAAATGGGGAAAAATATCCAATGTTGCAAAAACCACAAATTTAATTATTCCACAAGCAGCCATGCATGGAGCAAACCCACTCTGCTGAAAAGATTACAGCAAAACAAAATAAAATTAAAAATAAAAAGGAGAGATATAGATCACACAGAGGTACCTAAAAATCTGCCTTCTCTTGTGAGAGCTAGAAGAAAAGGCTTCTTTGGAGAGTCTGTTGGTTAACATCAAAGAAAAGCATCATTACAGGATTATATTAACCTCACTGGCAAAGCTCAATGAGAAGCAGGGAACATGCTAAGTGGTACTAACCTGATGTCATTTAGATATCCGTTCTGGCCAGTCTAGGTGAGGGGGAGAAAACGGAAAATAACTTATAAGAAAACAGCATGGCATGACCGAAAAGGATGTCCATGATGCTATGAATACCCAAGGTCCTCAAACCAAAGCTCACCCCACCAACAGGGAGAGAGGGGCCAGGGACAGGATGACCCACACCCACATACCCAATCTGACTTCTCACCTTTAATGGGAAAGAGCATTTGGTGGTTTTAGCCTTCGGATAGGTGTTTTTAAAAAAAGAGGCTGACAAAGGCAGGAGTGTGAAAAGGAGGAAGAGGAAAGTATTAACCTAATTATTATTTCCTTTTTAGCTCTAAATTTATTGGTAACCTGGGAATAACAACTCATGTCCTCGGTCCTAAAGAGTGTGTTCAAAGGAAGGGAAAAGGGAGACAAGAGAAAGAAACTTTGTTTTTGGAAATCATCCTCAATGGCTTTTCCATTTCTGTTTCCTACATTGGCCAAAATGAAAGACATTCTGACCTGAGACCCAAGGAGGGTGGGATATTGTGGAAGAGGTACTTTTCAGGGCCTAGAAAAAATGAGAAAATTAAAAGCCTGAAACATTCCCTTTGGGGATCATTTCCTGACAAAGCCACTGAGCTGAGTGAAGTGAGCATTGTGGTGGATTCCCAAGCTTTAGGAAAAGGTACCAAGAGTGTCCAGCTGCTGAGCAGAGTGAGCTCCATGCAGAGCAGAGCCTATGCTGGGCAGCTTTTCCAATATATAGCTCAGGCTCCAGAGAAGGCTGCAGCAGCAGCATTTCCATCCAAACACCCTTCTTGCCACTTCCTTTCTTTATGGGCTGCCTCCTGCTCCCACACCCAACCCCACAACTCCACCCCTAATCAGCTTCCTTTAGCCAGGCTCCTCTCCACTTGGAATCTTTGGAGTATGATGGGCTTTGGCCATAGTTCCTTGTCTAGACTTTCTGAGATTCCTGATGCCTCTACCACTACAAGAGTTAGAAGTGCTGAAATCAAAGTGATAAATCTACAAGGATCTAACGAAGAATACATACATTAGTAGAGGCTTGAAGACTAGAAATCAGGATTAAAAAAAGAGAAGAGCTAACTTTGCCTTTGTTATAGTTGTAGGTAGATACAGTCCAGTGTTGTACATAATTAGCTCCAATACCCTATTATAAATTGTCTGTGCTTTCAGAACATCTGTAGCTTTGCTAATGGCTATCATAGTGGGGCAGTCATTTTCCATGTGTAAGTGAAGCAGAGGAACACATCACAGATAGTCAGTTAGGTTACGATGTCACTGGTACTTCTTAATCTAAAGAGCCCAGAGCAGAGCAAGCTATTGAGAGGTGGTTTACATTAGGGGGTTAAGAGCGTAGACTCTGGAGCCAGGCTGAATTCAAATACTTAGCTCTTTTGCTAACTAGCAGTGTGAACTTAGGTGGTTGTTTAACCTTTATGTGCCTTAGTTCCTCATTTATAAAATGGGGAAAATAATATAAACTACTTCATAGGCCTACTATGAGGACTGAGTTAATCTATATCAAGTACTAAGAACAATGCCTAAAAGATAGTAAGTGCTATATAAGTGCTTGCTGCTTTTTTTTGTTTTTTTTTGAGACGGAGTTTTGCTCTTGTTGCCCAGGCTGGAGTGCAATGGCACAATCTTGGCTCACCGCAACCTCTGCCTCCCGGGTTCGAGCAATCTCCTACCTCAGCCCCCTGAGTAGCTGGGATTACAGGCATGTGCCACCATGCCTGGCTAATTTTGTATTTTTAGTAGAGACGGGGTTTCTCCATGATGGTCAGGTTGGTCTCGAACTCCCGAGCTCAGGTGATCCGTCTGCTTCGGCCTCCCAAAGTGCTGGGATTACAGGCGTGACCCACTGCACCCGACCAGTACTTGCTACTATTATCCACCAACCCGTTCTGTTGGCCACAGCCATGTACAAATTTCTCCTCTCATTCCATCTAGTTGGTTTGTAGGTAAAGGTAGAGAACCCTCTTTGGGCTATGGTTGAATAATTTGGAAGATGGACTTTTCTGACTCAGAATGGAAGTCTACACAACAGGAGGTAAGAAGGTTCCTTCTCCTTGGACTTTGGGCCAGAAGGTTTGTTGTATATCAGTTCCCAGTGAGGATCTCTGAGACAATGGAGCAAGTACAGTTGTTCAGTTTTTTAGTTGGAGACAGTATTTTTCTAAACTAATGATGATGATGAAAAGATACATATCTCTATATCTATATCTATCTATATATATTTATATTTCCCTCGTGAGAAGGGGAGAATGGGAGAATGGGAAGAGAGTAGTGTTCATCTAAGTATATTGATTAAAACTGACCATCTTTTGCCAGGCACAGTGGCTCATGCCTATGATCCCAGCACTTTAGGAGGCTGAGGTGAAAGGATCACTTGAGCACAGGAGTTTGAGACCAGTCTGGGCAACACAGTGAGACCCCGTCTCTACAAAAAAAAAAAAAGTTAGCCAGGCGTGGTAATGCGTGCCTGTAATCCCAGCTACTCGGGAGGCTGAGGCAAGAGGATCGCTTGAGCCCAGGAGGTTGAAGCTGCAGTGAGCTGTGACTGTGCCACTGTACTGCAGCCTGGGTGACAAAGCAAAACCCTATCTAAAATAAATAAATAAATAAATAAAAATAAAAAACAAAGAAAACCCTGACCATCTTTTGACAATGAAGGGAGACTGGTTTTCCCTCTTTTGTTACTCCTGTGATTGTGAGATGGTGCTCATATCTGGATACTACATTTTCTGGAGATTTGTTTCCCTCTTGTACACCCACAATGTTTCCTGAATTTCTGCTATTCTTCTCTTCAATCTGATAGGCAAAGGCAACCAGATACAGGGGTACCAAGTATATTTGATGTGGCCCACACATTTAAGAATAACGTTGCCTAAACTGATTCATGTTGGCTTTTAGCCCTAGGAGCTACTCCTGCTGTAGGAAGCAAGGTAAGAAATATAGGAAGAAAGAGACTTCCTTTTCAGGTAGAGACTGGAGGGAATAGTGGTACTCTCTGTGCATGCAGAATGTGGAGCTCATAGAGAATGGATGCCAGACCTGCGCTCTAACAATCACCAACATATCCTAAAAACGAGGCTGGTCAAACAAGATGAATGTACAGCCTGTGTGAACACTATGTCTTCCACTTAGAAGCAAAGATGCCTAAAATGGATAGAGGGAGTGAAAGAGGGTAAGCAGGAGGAGGGTTTTAGAGGCAAGATTCAGACCCTGCCAAAACCATTTCTATTTTCAGTCTAGGCAAATTTACCAAATTCAGCCACTCCAAGTTTTAGTTCTCTTTGTATACCATATGGCAGAATGTATTGAAACAATATAAGTGAAAATCTGCAGCTTCCCAATAAGCCACATTTAGTTTTAGAGATCAAATCTGGGGTTGGCTGATGTTGGTTAAAATAAAACAAACAAACAAACAAACCCAAAAACATTTGTGGAGGGTTCATTCCATTCACAGTTCCAACGTTTAAGAGCTAAAAGCTATGGGCTGACAACTCTCAGATGCTACACTTACCTCTCGGGCAAATATTCTCTCTCGGACCCTTTGATATTCCTCCTCTCTCTCTTCTATTGACTTGCTCCTCCTTCCATCCTGCAATGGAACTCTGATCTAGATCGATGAGCAGAATTAAGCTAGTTAAGTTCTCCTCGTACTGCAAGCTCACTGCACACCAGCAAGGAAGAGAAACCGGGAAAGTTTATAGTTGCCATCAAAAAAATGGAAAAAAAAAAAAAGAATAAAATTTCCAGTCCTGGAGAGGTTTCACTGGGTACATCTGACCATGCAGTTTGGGAGATCAGGTTTTCTGGATGGCTGGGGACTCTCCATCTCCCCACCCCTCCCACCCACCCAGTATCAAGAATAACAACTATTTATAAGGACTGGGTTGCTTCCCTCTAGTAATCAGGTAGCCTCCAGTCAGTAAGGATCGAGAAAATAGCCCTGGGAAAAGGGACAACACTGCTTTAGAGGGAAAGCAAAGGATAGACGGAAGCTGAAATGGGAGAAGAAACAGGTGTTTAGCAGAGCTGAACATAGAGGAGGAGGTTTATAGAACTAGCACCTGGCATTATTCCTCATTAATCACTAATGCCATGGCCTGAAGACCCAAATCACACACAGCTCAGCAAAGAGGGCCTTGGAAATGAAATCCCAAGGGCGAAGCTAAACTCAAAGTCTAAGCATTTTTTTCCTAATCTTAACTATATTAACTGGAGGTGGGGAAGGGGAGAGACAAATTACAGAAATAAAGAAGAAAGAGAACAGAGCAATACAAAGAGAAAGAAAAGGAGAACAGATAGAAAGAGGGGCAGAGAAAGGAAGAGAAGTAAGGTACAGTGGAGGAAGGGGAGAGATAGAGAGATCGACAAGGAAAAGAAGAAAATGGAGGATAGAGAAGAACCTTACATTCTCTAGAAAATGTAGTGAGGTAACCAGAAGGGATGGCTGGGCAAATCACCACCTCTGAGTAGCCTACCATCTAAATCCTCATCATGATCTTTCCTCTCCTGGCCTGCAACTGGTCAACACTGTCCAGGGTAGGGTGTAATAAGAGTATCCTTATCCGTACTGCTCTTGAAGGCAAGGAGTTCTAAGGGAGAAAACTCATCAAATGAATATCACCAGATTATAAAAGATTCTGACTTCCACTCCAGAGGCTTTGAAAGCTTCACAAGAAGCAACTAAGGAGATTGCTGCTCTAGGCTGGTCTTCCTGATCTTTACCAATCTCCAAAGGTAGCCATAACTTCAAGAATATCAACCTTGCCTAGATTTAGTTCTCATTAGCTTCAAGAACCTAAATCCTACCAAATGTCCTTTTATAAATTCAGTTCCAAGAAGACACAGGACCTCAAGGAGCTATATTGTCCTCAGCCCCTAGGTAAACCAATGGCAAAGTAGAAAGAACATAATGGCCTTTGAGGTCAGGCAGAATCTCAGCTCTGCCACCTCCCAGCAATATAACTTTACGCAAGTAACTTAACATCTCTTAGCCTCAGTTTTCTTATATGTAAAGTGGGGATAATAACCCCCATCCGTATTGGGTTGTGAAGAGGATTAAAAGAGATAATGCATACAATGTGTTTAGAACACAGCCTAGTTCAGGGAAAACACTCAATAAGATAGCAATTATTATGCTTATTATTAACGTCACAGACAGAAAGTACACAGAAACAACCCTACTGGATCAAGCCTGAAGCTGAGAGATGAAAAGTTCACAATAGGGACAGACTCCACTTTGCCCCAATGTGCCTCTAGGCCTGAATAATTCCTGATCCACAGAAAAAGGGTTTTGGAAAATGGAGAAGGGCATCAGGATGGAAAGGCTCTTTCTCGTTTTTAAAATTTTGTCTTTTTGTATGTTTCTTTGTTTTCAATCAGTCCCAGTGTGTTTGTCCACAGTAGATAATGGCACTTTTCTCAAAAGGACTCCCTCAAATACTCAAGTAGCAAGCAGGAAAGGTCCTGGTCTCAAGACCATACAATATCCCAAGAAAACTAATTTTGACACTAGAGGTAAGATATTATTATAGTTATTAATTAGCAAGATTCATGTAGGCTCTACTCAACCATGGTCTTCAAATCTAATCCCTTTTGGAGGCCAAGCAGAGGCAGGCTGGATCTAAACCTTCTTAGCTAACCCCCAAATAATCACTTACTATCTAAAGGATAGGCTTGAGGTCAAAGCAATAGCCAGGCCCATTTAAAGGGACGGGACAGGTTGTTCCCTTCTTATTCCCACAGCAGTGGATCACAAAGGGGATCTATCTGAGGTTCCCATCATCAAATGTCAAATTAACTCACTCACCTTGGTGGAAGGAGTTGGAAAAAGATTAAGGAGTTTGCAGAAAGGGATCAGAAACACTTTTGTAATTGGGTAAATTAGATCACAACTTTGCCAGTTCAAGGCTAGCCCTAAGCTAGGATAAGAGCTGAAGTGGGACAAAGTAGCTTTTTGTGGTTCCCAAAGAAATCCCTAACTATTAAAGAAAAAAAAAAAAAAAAAAGAATGAAACCAACAGCTGGATCAAGGCTGAGGCAGGGATCAACCTTGCTTTATTCCAAATGATGTGGTGTTAGAAGTCAGTGGCAGACCCAAGGAGTTCCAGGCCAAATGAGATCACCTAGCAAACCTCAGCACCATGTCTCTCTAGGGCTAAGAGGGTGGCATCCAGTTCAACAAATAAACAGTTCTCAACATTAAGCCAAAGCCAACTCAGTATAGCTCAATACATTTCTCCGTACTAAGATATTTTGAGTTTTCTCCATCCCACAAAAATTCTTCTCCCTTCCCAGTTTCTCTTACTGCAATCTCTCTGTATAGGCCCACCCCTTTCCATTCTTCACCTGGTTATCATCTCGGTCCATACTGGCATCATCTCTCTTGAGAATGAACCTCTGTTGAAATTCTGTATTCTTCTCATCCTTTATATGTTCTGAAAACCTCTGTTCAGGGCTGAGATTTGGAGAGAAATGTGAAAGGAAAGGAGGACAAAGACCCTTTTGTTAGGAAGCAGACCTATTAGGTACAGCTCTCCTAAATTACACAACTCACACTCAGGGAATTTCTGGAGTAAGGAATCCAAAAAGTCACATGCAGGTTTTAATGAAATCCTCAGGGTCTGTTCTTTATACATCTATAACTTCTCTTCCTCCATAGTTATATCTGTCCTATCAGTGAAGAGAGGCTAAGGCCAGACTTCCTGAAACACCAGTCCCTCTAGAATCTACCTCCAAGGCCTCAGAAAGAGTAGGAATTAATTATATAACCAACCCCAACCCCAAACCCCTTCCCCGCAAAATACTTAAAAATATATATATATTTTTTGAGATGGAGTCTCACTCTATCACCCAAGCTGGAGTGCATGGTGTGATCTCGGCTCACCACAACCTCTGCCGCCGGCGTTCAAGCAATTCTCCTGCCTCAGCCTCCCGAGTAGCTGGGATTACAGGCACCTGCCACTGCGCCCGGCTAATTTTTATATTTTTAGTAGAGAGGCTGGCTTCAAGACAGCTTGGCCAGGCTGGTCTTGAACTCCTGACCTCATGATCCACCCGCCTCGGCCTCCCAAAATGCTGGGATTACAGGTGTGAGCCACTGCGCCCGGCCATTTTAAAACTTTTTTTAAAAAAAGTAATAGAGATAGGATCTTGCTATGTTGATCAGGCTGGTCTCGAACTCCTGGCTTCAAGCAGTCTTCCCATCTTGGCCTCCCAAAGTGCTGGGATTACAGGCGTGAGCCACCACGCCCAGCCATCTGCAAGAGACATCCTGATCCTACACCTTCCTCTTCCAACCCAGCAGGTTATCCCAAGGAAGTCTTCCCAAACCATGGTTTCCTCCCTTACATTCTTGTGTTACTAGTTTTGTTGATGATGACAGCTTTCCCAGTTTGATCAACATTGTGGTCCATCCCAAAATAGGCAGCTACCCGGTGTAATAGCATCCGGTGATATGAGGTCATCTGAGGGAACTTCTTGAACTGATTACTGAAGGGAAACACGGGTGAAAAAAGTGAAATAAGACAAACAACTGCAATAACAACCAATTTTAATTTTTCTTACGAGTGTCTAAAGTGGAAAGTTTCTTAGGAGAAACAGACATAAGAAATACGGATATTTACTAAATGGGAACCAAACAAGGTTTCTCTCAGTTTCTTTATCTACAGTATTCTGCAGATTACTATGACCTAGTTTCCTCATTAAGACTACTCATTGCTGGGTGCAGTGGCTCATGCCCATAATCCCAGCACTTCGGGAGGCCGAGGCGGGTGGATCAATTGAGTTCAGGAGTTCAAGACCAGCCTGGTCAACATGGCAAAACCTCGTCTCTACAAAAAATACAAAAATTAACTAGGCATGTGCCTATCATCCCAGCTACACAATGGCTGAGGTACAAGAATCACTTGAACCCAGGAGGCAGAATTGCAGTGAGTGAAGACTGTACCATGGCACTCCAGCCTAGGCGACAAAGAAAGATTGTCTCAAAAAAAAGACTACTTATTAAGCCCTAGGTCCCACCCACCTAGATGATGTTTGATAAAGAAAAGGGAAGACATTTAAGAATAGTAAAATCTGGGACAAGGGCGAGCTGCTGAAAAGATATAAATTATTTTTCAACTGAAATCTACATAATAACTTAAAAACTTCAGTATGTTTTCAAAAATCACACTTCAAGGGAAACATCTCCTAAAATTGTACCTAAATTTATTTCCAGTGCCCCCTCCCACATCTAAATATGTATTTCATGCAAGTAACTTACTTGTTGTCGTTAATAAATTCCAGAATCTCCTGTTCTAATTTTAGCAGCATCATTCTGTCCCTGTTTAAAAAAGATTAAAACAAAACAAAACAAAAAGCAGCCCTCCCATAGACATTGAAAGCAGGGATTGAAAACACAACTTGCTCATTATAGAAGTTGAAAAAGGTATATATCCAAACCCAGTAATGAACCATAACGCTGCTAAGCCTCACTTGCCTGTTTTATAATATTTTTAAAAAGAAAAACAACCCGAGTATACATTTTGCAGGTCCTTCAATCATATACTTTGTTATACCATATCAGAAATCTCACTGTTAGCAACATATTCATATAAACACACGTTATAAATCTAATCGTCATTCTATATTCCATCTTGTTATATACAGAATTTTAAAGGAATTATAATTTAGCTTATGTACAATCAACTGTTTTTTCTTTCTGTGCTTTTTATTTTAGCTCCTCTTACTATCACTCCCAATGTGTGCTTTTTAATCACTGTACTTCCAAGCCTTCATATTTCTCTGTTTCTGCATTCTTCTTTCACAGAATTTTCCCCAATTCTTCTGAAAACAGAAACCTCAATGTGAGAGTATTTTGAATCCCTCACAGAATATAAAACTATACCTGACAAATACTGGGGGGACAGGGAGATGAGCATCCTAGATTCTAAGAATGGAAAAATTCTGGAAAGCCATTTGGCCTCTTGGAATCTTGCTATCCTCTAACCCCTTTTCCTCTTATACCCATCATGTTATTACCTTGGGTTCTTTTTCAGTGTATTTACAAGAAATTCATGTAGGTCTATTCCAGTGGAGTCCGTATATTCCTGGCTGGAGTCTAGAACCACCACAACAAAAGAAATTTAAAATAAATGAAACTGCTTTGCATGCTATCTAATCCTAAGCAGAAGTCCACAACCTAACCAAGAGATACAAGAATAGGAAAGCAAAATCAAACTTCCAGGGTTTTAACATAAAATCCAGAATGACCTTGATGTGCTAGATCCCAAAATTCCACATCAAAATGACAGAAGAAACAATCTGGGCCATAGTATTACATCAATATTACACTGAAAAGCCATCTGTCATCAATAGGTATTTACTGAATGTCCTGATCAAAACAAAGCAGGTTTTATTAAGGAAAATAAATTCCAGGTAAGGGCAGTCAGGGCTGAATTTTCCAGAATCTCAGTAAATATGCCCAAACATTATTTTTTAATCCTGTTTGCCTTTTCTAATCAATTATCATTTTTATGGACTATGTCTTTTTGCTACCAGTACAAGAGTTTAAAGGCAAAGACAGTCGAATAATTAGAGACAAATCTGCATTATTTAAAAAAAAAAACAAACAAACAAAAAACCAGGCCAGGTGCAGTGGCTCACACTTGTAATCCCAGCACTTTGGGAGGTCGAGGTAGGTAGATCACCTGAGGTTAGGAGTTCGAGACCAGCCTGGCCATCATAGTGAAACTAAATATCTCTACAAAAATACAAAAGTTTGCTAGGTGTGGTGTCATGTGCCTGTAGTCCTAGCTACTCGGGAGGCTGAGGCAAGAAAATCGCTTGAACTTGGGAGGCAAAGGTTGCAGTGAGCCAAGATCATGCCACTGCACTCCAGCCTGGGTGACAGAGGGAGACTCTGTCTCAAAAAAATAAAAATAAGGCCGGGCGCGGTGGCTCAAGCCTGTAATCCCAGCACTTTGGGAGGCCGAGGCGAGTGGATCACGAGGTCAGGAGATCGAGACTATCCTGGCTAACATGGTGAAACCCTGTCTCTACTAAAAATACAAAAAACTAGCCGGGCGTGGTGGCGGGCGCCTGTAGTCTCAGCTACTTGGGAGGCTGAGGTGGGAGAATGGCGTGAACCCGGGAGGCGGAGCTTGCAGTGAGCCGAGATCACGCCACTGCACTCCAGCCTGGGAGCACAGCGAGACTCCGTCTCAAAAAAAAAAAAAAAAAAAAAAATAAATAAATAAAAAAAAATAAATAAACAAATATCACCCTAGCCATCCCCAAACCAAAATATAAATGGCATCTGGAGGATTTGCTACCAATGATGATCAATGTCACCATTATTCCAGAGCACAAGTAAAATCAGAATTGACTACATTGTCCTCCCATGGATAATGCCAATGCATATGGAGTAGCTGTCTGTGGCATGCGAGCTCCTAAGGCAGGTTCAGTTACAGAAACAAAGAAAGTAACCTAGTTAGGCATCTCCTCAAGCAACCAAGTTAGCAGAACACTACAAATTGATGGGCCAGTAAGGCTAGCAGGTACCAGGCTTCAGGATAAAAGTAAAGCGCACAGCCCTAGAACAGATAAGAGATGGGAAAAACTCCTCACCTCTGGACAGCATCTTTCTTGGGATCTTTTCTTTGTTTTTGTCCTTGTCTTCCTTTTCAGAGACATCTTTTGTGGACTTTTCTTCCTCCTTGTCAGAAGGGCAACTGATGTGCAATTGAATTATATCCTTAAGAGGAAAAAGGATAATCAAAGGGGGAAAAGGATTTTAACTTTCTTGCAGCTCCCTTGGAATCTCAAAGAAGGTAAATATTGGGGTGGCAGCTCTCTCTTACAGATTAGTGTTATTTTGCTAATTAAACTGTTTTAGTTTTGTTCTATCAAGAGGGTAGAGGTACAGCTTTTTCTGCCAGCAAGCACAGCCTACTTTATGGAGAGCTCAAATTACACAGGCTGTTCTTGGCATAGGTGTTGGATGGGAATGGTTCTAACCACCAGAGCGGGAGGGTACACATAAGAAAATAAGATCTAGCTCTGGGATCTTCTTGTCTGCATCATCCTAGGTGGTCAAGATATGAAGTCCTATACTTCATGCTGTCAGCTATGCTGGGGTTATTTCCTTTTTTCTTTTTTAGGGTTCCCCTCCTCCCTGGCACAGATCTGTCAGCACTGCCACTGCCACTGGAACCCGCAGCTGGGAGGAGAGACCATGCCCTGTTTTAGTACAACAGCTTTGTTCTGAAGTACCTTCTACCCTGATTTTCAAGTCTGATGTTGCTGTGATTGCTGTACTACATTTTACCAAAAAACTGCCAAGCGTAAAAGCCACACTTACTCCTGCAAATGACCTACCTGGGTTTCTAATGGCCCATCAGCAAATGGGGTGGAGGACTCCTCACACACTGCCAGGCTGCGCACCAACTTTAGCTTGGAATTAGACTGAAAAAAACAATTTTCAGTTTTGTTTTTTTATATATATCTTATATCTTTCTTCCCTTGGTGAATATTCAGAAAGCTTTTGGCTGAATGAAAAGTGTCCTCTTTGGCTCTGTTACTTGCTGTTTCCATTAAACAAGGGATGGGTCCTACTCACCAGTTCCTGATTCACTTGAAAGATACTTCTCTTGCTTACAACAGTAGACATGTACAAACTGGCTACGTGGACAGATGGTAGGAAACCATTTCACTTAGCCCTCTTTTCTCTTCAGCCCCGTACTCTAATTTCAGTCTCAGAACTTTATGCAAATACACATCAACATAGCATAGTAGAAACACAATGGGGCTGAGAGCCAAAAGTCCTAGCTTCAACTCCTGGTTTTGTACTTACAAGCTATGAGACCCTGAGCAAATTACCTTACCTCTCCAGGTCTCTGTTTTTCCTCAGGAAAATGGCGATAAATACCTAAAATTATCTAAAAACCTGTTGTGAGAATTAGATAATATATAGTATGTAAATATACATATCATTAAATAGTGCTTAGCATACAGTAGACAATAAATGCTAAATGACTCTAAACCTGAGATGCCAAGGGTATGGAAAGAAGTGTCTACGAAAAGAGTAAGAGAAAGACAGGCCAAGCATGGTGGCTCACACCTGTAAACCTGGCATTTCGGAAGGCCGAGGTAGGAGGACCACTTGAGGCCAGGAGGTCACAGTCTGGGCAACATAGTGAGACCCTATCTCTAAAAAACTTTTTTTTAAAAATTGGCCGGGCGCAGTGGCTCATGCCTGTAATCCCAGCACTTTGGGAGGCCGAGGCGAGAGGATCACTAGGTCAGGAGATCGAGACCATCCTGGCGAACACGGTGAAACCCTGTCTCTACTAAAAATACAAAAAAATTAGCCGGGTGTGGTGGCGGACACCTGTAGTCCCAGCTGCTCAGGAGGCTGAGGCAGGAGAATGGCGTGAGCCCAGGAGGTTGCAGTGAGCCGAGATTGCGCCACTGCACTCCAGCCTGGGCGACAGAGCAAGACTCCGTCTCAAAAAAAAAAAAAAAATTAGCTGGCTATGGTGGCACATGACTGTGGTCCCAGCTACTCGGGAGGCTGAGGTGGGAGCACTGCTTGAGCCTGGGAGGTTGAGGCTGCAGTGAGCTGTGATCATGCCACTGCACTCCAACCTGGGCAATAGAGTGAGACCCTATCTCAAAAAACCAAAAACAAACAAACAAAAAAAGATAGATAAAACTTTATTAATACTTGGGATTTAATGCAATAAAACCTAATTTGCCCGCTTTACTTCTGCTAGCTGGTGAATCCCAAAAATATCAGAAATCCACTATGCAAATCATTTCTCTCCTAGTGACCCACCCAAAGCTAAAAACTGTAGGGTGACTCATCAGAAATCTACCTATAAACATTTACTGAGACTCAATACAAAATAAAACCAAGGATTACAATAAACACCAAAGCACAAAACATGACAGGTATGCTCCAGGTAGTGCAGTACAGAGGAAAGAACTTGTGAGCCTGAAGAATTAACTTCATGCCTAATTCTGCCACTTGCTACTGAATGCACTTTGTTAAGCCACTCAATCCCTATAGCCCAAGTTTCCTCATCTGTAAAATGGAGATAATAGCTGTCTTACTTATCCCAAAAAATTTGAGAGGAACTAAAGTAGCAGTAAGTAACCTCTGTTTTGAACTTTAACATCAAGCCCATCACTATGGATCAGGCCACGCAAGACAAGCCACAGAGCCAATTTTTAGTTCTTGGCCTTCTTCAAACTCAAGTCACACAGTAGCTGAGCCACTCTCCAAATTCTATCATTATTTTTTTGGAGGAACAGAGTAGCCAACCTTAATTATTACTTTTGGAGGCAATTCTTCCCAATGCAAGAAAAATTTAATACTTTACTGCTTCCCAGCTAAATTAGAAACCTATCACATACTAACACATGTAGTCTTCCCTGATAACTCTGCTTAAAATAATCTGTGAGGTGCTAATTGTATCATGTAATGATTAAAAGCAAAATCCTCTTCCTGCCCCTAAAAAGTGAAACATTAAGTTAGCTGGGTACAGTGGCTCATGCCTGTAATCCTGGCACTTTGTGAGGCCAAGACAGGTGGATCGCTTCAGCCCAGGAGTTCAAGAACAGCCTGGGTGACATGGCAAAATCCCATCTCTACTAAAAACACAAAAATTAGCCTGGCATAGTGGTGTGTGCCTGTAAGCCCAGCTACTTGGGAGGCTGAGGCATGAGAATCACTTGAACAAGGAAGGCGGAGGTTGTAGTGAGCCGAGATCGCACCACTGCACTCCAGCTACAGAGTGAGACTCCATCTCAAAAAAAAAGAAAAATAGCCAGGCATGGTGGCTCATGCCTGTAATCTGAGCACTTTGTGGGGCTGAGGCGGGTGGATCACCTGAGGTTGAGAGTTCGAAGCTGGGCATGGTGGCTCATGCCTGTAATCCCAGTACTTTGGGAGGCTGAGGTAGGCGGATCACTTGAGGTCAGGAGCTCCAAACTAGCCTGACCAACATGGTGAAACCCCGTTTCTACTAAAAATACAAAATTAGCCGGGCATGCTGATGCATGCCTATAAGCTCAGCTACTTGGGAGGTTGAGGCAGGAGAATCACTTGAACCCGGGAGGCGGAAGTTGCAGTGAGCCAAGATCGCGCCATTGCACTCAAGCCTGGGCAACAGAGCAAAAAACTCCAAAAAAAAAAAAAAAAAAAAGTAAAACATTAGCAGGAAAAAAAAAAAAAAGCCTGTATTTTTAGGATATCCAAAAATGTTGAGTCATTTTTCTTAGTGGGCAGGATTTAATCTTAAAGAAAATTTACAAGGGAAAAAAAAAAAAGGAAGGATTTGTAAGACTCATATAAGCAGCCATTCTCCTAGAGAAGCTAGGAGTGAGCAGAGAAACTGGTATTTCAGCACAACTAGTATCCAGTTCTTTCAGGCTCTGTGGAAGGCTCCAGCTGGGCAGCCTTTCAGGCATCAAATGTGTATACACCTATGTATGCATACAGTTTCCATTAGAGGTGTGTATGTGTAGGTGTACATGTGTGTATTATGCAGGTTCACAATTGGGGTACAGAGTACAGGTGAGAAAACTCTGCCTACATAATCTGAACAAACTAGATATTCATGACAAGTCCACTTGTGAAATGTATTACTAATAACATTAGAAAAGAAGCTACAGAGGAAGGGCTCTCACCTTGGCTCTTTTCCTGGCATGACCATGGTTAGATGTCCGCCTCTGTTAGAAGGGAATTGGAAAATATTAAAGGTGGAAGAAAATCAACATGTAAGTTAAAAACAACACATGTTTAGAAAGAAAAAGCACTAACTGTAAAAACCATTACAACAACAGCCAAACCATGATGAAGACTAATTGATGTGAGTTTCTCCCTACAACCTACAACTCTAGCAACTGTGACTGGAAAGGGACTACAGGCCATCTACAGTCAAATCACCATTCACCATTAAGTAAGAGAATCAGAAGATGGTCAGATGTGGTGGCTCATGCCTGTAACCCCAGCACTTCAGGAGGCCGAGGCAGGCGGATCCCTTGAGCTCAGGAGTTTGAGACCAGCCTGGGCAACAAGGCGAAATCCCATCTCTACAAAAAAAGAAAAGAAAAAAGAAAGAAAAAAAGAAAAGGAAAAAGAAAAAAATTATCCATGTGTGGTGGCATGCACCTGTAGTCCCAGGTACCTGGGAGTCTGAGGTGGCAGGATGGCTTAAGTCTGGGAAGCAGAGGTTGCAGTGAGCCGAGATCATGCTATTGCACTCCAGCCTGGGTGACAAGAGCCAAACCCTATCTCAAAAACAAAACAAAACAAAAACCATTAAAAAAAAAAAAAAGTTGGAAGACACTGATTTTGTTGGCCTATTTCATAGACTGACAAAAGCTACTTTTGGACAAACCATGGTATCCTGTCCTATTTAGGATGCTTCTGGAAATGTCCCTACCACAGCATGAAAGAGTGCTTTTTCCCCCAAGCCTGTTCACAGAAGCCTATTTAACCCATAATGGATATGAAATATGGCCCCTGACCATCAATTATAATAACATCTTTATAGGACAACACACACATTCATTGTTCCAACTTGGGATACCCAAAATATCTGTTCCGATAGCTGCAAAAATGCAATGAAGAGTCTTCTTCCCAAATGCCTCCCTCCCTGAGTATCAGGATACAAAGAAGGGAGCATAAAAGACAGGGATAAGACCTTCAGAGCAAAGGGGAGAGAGTGGATAAGGGGCAGGACAGAAACTGAGGAAGATAAAGAATGAAGGTATAAGGTGGGATAAGGAAGGAACAGCCAATTAATAAGATTTGTAAACATCTGAGAAGTCAAAATGGGGGCTTTTGGGAAGAGGTTGGGTAGGGTTATATATGGGGATGAGGCACTTAGGAGTTCTGAGATGTTTGGAATGGAACTCCAATGAGACGTAGAGGGAACTGAGGCAGGAGGATAGGGGAGGGGAAACAAGTCAGAGACAGAGTACCAGCATGGCCTTGGGTGGGTGAGGATTTCTCTTTTCTTGGTCTTCTTCACTAGTTAGCAAATAACATGGCCACAATGCAAAATGGAGAACTGAGAAGGCGGATGGAAAGAAAAAGAAATGATGGTGGATCTGGCTCAGTGGTAAGATCTGTTGCAGTAAGGGAAGATTCATAATCCAGAAGTATGAAGCAGTATTTGTCACTACTTTTTCAAACAGGCAATACATACACATGGCACAAACATTCAAAAGGCACAATGGGAGTATATATAGAACAGTAAGTCTCCTTTTACAATTGTAGCTGAGACAATTGTAATTGTCCCCCAGATACTTGGTTCTCTCTTAAATGGTCAACCAGTATTGAAGTTCTTTTGGATATATCCAGGAATATTTTATGCATATATAAGCTTAGTATATGTGTACACACAGGTTTTTAAAAAATCAAATATATTGGCTGGGGGCAGTGGCTCACGCCTGTAATCCCAGCACTTTGGGAGGCCGAGGTGGGCAATCACCTGAAGTCAGGAGTTCAAGGCCAGCCTGGCCACCATGGCGAAACCCTGTCTCTACTAAAAAAATACCAAAATTAGCCAGGCGTGGTGGTGGGCACCTGTAATCCCAGCTACTTGGGAGGCTGAGGCAGGAGAATTATTTGAACTTGGGAGGCGGAGTTGCAGTGAGCTGAGATTGCACCACTGCACTCCAGCCTGAGTGACAGAGAAAGGCTCCGTTTCAAAAAATAAAAATAAAAATAAATACATTGTACATACTACTGTGAACCTTGCTTTTAAACTTTTTTTCATGAGTATCATTCTATAGAAGATCTACCCCATTTTTAATGGCTATATAGTATTCCACTGTATAGCTATACCATAACTTATTTTACCAGTCTCTAATGTTTCACCATTTAGGACATTTCTGACCTTTTGTTAGTATAAACAACGACCATATCATTGAATACATATGTAAATATAGTATATCTGTAGTCCATTTAAAAGTTTTTTATGAAGTATTCCTAAATTGCCCCTCAAAGTGGTTGTACCAATTTACACTGTTACCAACAATATATGAATGAATCTGCTTATTTCCCAGAATGGATAGTTTTAACAGCCAAACATATATTAAAAGCCTAATATACACCATGTTATCATGCTAGCTACTGGAGGATATGGAGATAAAAGGCACAAACCTTGTCAAAAAGGAACTCATAATCCTGTTGGAGAAGACAGACAAACAGACAATTACAATACAGTACATTAAGTGTACTAGAGAGGTACTCATGGAGTGCTACAGGAGCACACAGCAGAAGCATCTGACTCAGACCTAGCAACCCATAGATTCATACATTTATAGATATTGAATGCCTGCTATGTGCCTGTGTTGGCCTTAGAGATACAATGGTGAGCCAAAACTGACCTAATCCTGGGCCTCGTAGTGCGTATAGTTCTGTAAGGAAGACAGACATTGATCAAAGAATTATACTATATAGACCTACAATAGGTTTTCAAAGGCTTCCTAGAGAAAGACATCATCTAGATTGAGTTTTGAAGGATAAATAGGCATTAGACAGATGTTGGTAGGAGTGGGAATTGGAGGAGGTCAGGGTAAGAATATTAAGGTGGGCATTCTAGGCAGAGAAAGCATGTACAAAAGCATGCTTTTCCCAAACTTTCAGCTCCTATTTATAACAGGGACCAAGGAATCAGATAATGCTGATGCACTGGATATCAGAGGTGATGGCTGACAGGCAAGAGACTAGGTCACAATATACCATGCTGAGAAACACTGGACTTGGCTTAAGGCAGTAAGACACATAGAATGTTTAAGGCAGTAAGACACATACAGTTAACACAGGCAGTTCTTTATTTCACAACCACCTTTCTAAAACAATATGGTACATTTATCAAAAGGGATTACAAGTTTAAAGGCAGAAAGCCCAACTAAGAGGCCTTACCAAGTTGGCTTTTTTTTTTTTTTGAGATGGAGTCTCGCTCTGTTGCCAGGCTGGAGTGCAGTGGTGCGATCTCGGCTCACTGCAACCTCCACCTCCTGGGTTCAAGCGATTCTCTTGCCTCAGCCTCCTGAGTAGCTGGGACTACAGGCACGCATCACCACACCCAGCTAATTTTTTTGTATTTTTAGTAGAGACGGGATTTCACCATCTTGGCCAGGATGGTCTCGATCTCTTGACCTTGTGATCCACTCACCTCAGCCTCCCAAAGTGCTGGGATTACAGGCATGAGCCATCGCGCCTGGCCTCCAAGTTGGCTACAGGACATTCCTGGCTGGGCTCGGGTAATCCCAGCACTTTAGGAGGCTGAGGGTGGGTGGATCACCTGAGGTCAGGATATTGAGACCAGCCTGGCTGACATGGTGAAACCCCATTTCTACTAAAAATACAAAAATTAGCCGGGCATAGTGGCACGCACCTGTAGTCCCAGCTACTTGGGAGGCTGAGGCAGGAGAATCACTTGAACCTGGGAGGCAGATGTTGCAGTGAGCCAAGATCACGCCACTGTGCTCCAGCCTGGGTGACAGAGCGAGACTCCATCTCAAAAAAAAAAAAAGGACACAGGACCTAAGTTCAGTATGTGTTGAGGACTTGCCCATTCTAAACAGAATCTCCGAACCTGCAATTTATAGCATTGTTTCCATGCAAAAGTCTGAGTTTCACTTGCTGATCCCAAGGATATATCTCATACATTATATATCATGAACGTCCCTTTTCCCCAAGCTTTTCAGCTCCAATTCATAACAGGGACTTCTTTGAAAGGACCACTTAGGTTCTTGGGGAGACTTCCAGGGTGTAAAACCAGGGAAGACTAGAGGAGAAGCAGAAATGCTTTTTCTTTTTTTTTTGTTTTTTGAGATGGGGTCTTGCTCTGTCACCCAGGCTGGAGTGCAGTGGTGCAATTTTAGGCCACTGCAACCTCCACCTCCCAGGGGTTCAAGTGATTCTGCTGCCTCAGCTTCCTGAGTAGCTGGGATTACAGGCATGCGCCACTAGGCCCAGCTAATTTTTGCATTTTTAGTAGAGATGGGGTTTCGCCATGTTGGCCTCGAACTCCTGACCTCAAGTGATCCACCAAGCTGGTCTCGAACTCCTGACCTCAAATGATCCGGCTAGGTCTCCTAAAGTGCTGGGATTATAGGCATGAGCCACTGCACCCGGCCATGCTCTTTTTTTTTTTTTTTGAGACACGGTCTCACTCTGTCACCCAGGCTGGAGTGCAGTGGTACAATCTTGACTCACTGCAACCTCCACCTCCCGGGTTCAAGCAATTCTCCTGCTTTAGCCTCCCAAGTAGCTGGGATTACAGGGACACGCCACATGCCCGGCTCAGAAGCAGAATTTTTAGTGCTGATGAAGGTGTAAATGGTATGTTGGGAAATGGATAGAGAGTAGAGCGCTTCTTAAGGTACTGTTCCATAGGATCCAGGGAGGCTGACAAGACGGCACTTTGCAAAAGGAACATGAGCTCCAGTAGATGGCAGCAGCAGCCCCACCTGCTCTACCAGCAGCAAAAGGAGTCAAGTCCGAGAGGAGGCAGGTCCCCTTCCAAACCCTGACACGTTGTATTTGTATTTCCAGGTGAAGACTTTTTTTTTTTTTTTTCTTTTGGGTGGGGGTGGGGTGGGGTGGGACGGAGTCTCACTCTGTCACCCAGGCTGGAGTGCAGTGGAGTGATCTTGGCTGTGACCTCCACCTCCTGGGTTCAAGCAATTCTGCCTCAGCCTCCCGAGTAGCTGGGACTACAGGTACACGCCACCAGGCCCAGCTAATTTTTTGTATTTTTAGTAGAGACAGGATTTCACCATGTTGGCCAGGCTGATCTCGAACTCCTGACCTCAAATGATCTGCCCACCTTGGCCTCCCAAAGTGCTGGGATTATAGGCACGAGCCACTGCGCCTGGCCTGAAGACATTTTTAAACTAAGTGAGTGTCCATAAAGCATATAAAATCTATAGATGGGGCCAGGTGCAGTAGCTCATGCCTGCAATCCCAGCACTTTGGGAAGCCAAGGCAGGCAGATCACCTGAGGTCAGGAGTTCAAGACCAGCCTGGCCAACATGGTAAAACCCCACCTCTACTAAAAATACAAAAAATTAGCCGGGCATGGTCGTGGGTGCCTGTAATTCCAACTACCCTGGAGGCTGAGGCAGGAGAATTGCTTGAACCCAGGAGGCGGAGGTTGCAGTGAGCCAAGATTGTGCCATCGCACTCCAGCTTGGGCAACAAGAGTGAAACTCAGCCTCAAAAAAAAAAAAAAAAAAACCTATAGATGTCCCTTCTTTTCTGCCTAGCTTCAAGTACACAAAACAGAAATTCAGAACACCATTTATAATTGTGTCCTAAGAATAGAATAACTTAGACCCAAAAGTTCATTTAATTATTATCTTTCATGTAACATGACAGCACATAATGAAACATTCATCACTTATCTGTACTGAATATTTAAAATTCATTATTTGTATCAGTGGAGGCTAGAAGTACAGCTGGAACGGTGGCAGACTGTCTCCACAAACTGTGGTAGAATTGGTAGGGAATGACAACTCACATGTAATAATGGAAAGAAAAATAGCCAGAGCAGAGACTGGTGAATTGTAAGAGGAAAAACAATAGAAAAGCAGGCAGTTAGAGAACAAAATATCTCAGAGAGCTGTCTAATTTTAAGTCATTCCTTTATATTATTGCTGTTTTAATCTTTAAAGAAGACAAGCCTTATGTGAATTGAATTGTCTAGAAAAATTATGCTTCAAGTTTCCAGATCCTCTAAAATGTTGTTGTTCCTGTGTTTTAATCTAACTTCTTGCTAGTGTTAATTGTCTCTTGACTTATAATAAAATCAGTTTTCACCCCTGGGCACGAAGGAAAGGATTTATTGGGCTTGGGTAACAGAAGAAACCAGCAGTGACCACAGAGGAAGGGCTCTAACAGGTAGATGAGAGGAGGCTCAGAGTTTGGGCCGGCCAGGCAGAAACCAAAGAAGAACCCCGTGAGGAAGTTTGGCTAACTATCTACTACTATCATTTCTGTACTACAGTATGAATTTGGATGAAAAACAACATGGCCAACAAAGAGTGAAATTCCTTTTACTCACATTTACCAAGTGGCAAGCTCAGAGGCTATTTCTGACCCAGAAAAATGCTGACTGCTTTAACACAACCAGGATATGAATTTAACACTGTGTGTAGAGCCAGGAAGCTCAAGTTTTAAGAGTTTATTGTATGAGTCATTTTATGACTTGTTAAATATGTATTTGTATACAGTTTATTTTTTGGTAATAAAAAAAGTCAAAATGCAGCAAAAACCAGTGAACTCAGGCCCAAATAGATTAGGAATTTTACTGTCCTTTTTAGACTTCATTGTGGACTACATGACAAAAATGGAAGATTTTATTTTGAGAGCTGAAGCTGGAGTTTTTAAAGAGAATCAAGTGTTTTTAAAAGTGACTAATTCTTACACATTTCCACTTTTATTCAGATATAAAGAATGTTGGCCGGGCACAGTGGCTCACACCTACAATCCCAGCATTTTGAGAGGCAAAGACAGGAGAATCATTTGAGGCCAGGAGTTTGAGACCAGCCTGGGCAACATAGAGAGACCCTGTCTCTACAAAGAAATTTTTTTATACTAGCTGGCTGTGGTTGCACATGCCTATAGTCCCAGCTACTTGGGAGGCTGAGGTAGGAGGATCTCTTGAGTGCAGTGAGCCCTAATTGTGCCACTGCACTCCAGGCTGGGTAACAGAGCTGGGTAACCCTGTCTCTAAAGGAAAAAAAAAAAAGTGTGCATATAATGCACTTCCAATCTTTACCTGTGTCTCCTGACGCAAACTGGTATCTTCACATTCTTTCTCAATTTCTTCCTTACTTGGAGTCTTAGATATAAACTTGTTTTTGTTTACAGATTCTTCCACCAGTTTTTTTTCTGATTCTTTCATTATTTCCAGGGTCTCTTGAGTAGTGTTACTGTTAGACATGTTCTTCAATAGAATACAGTGGCCTCTATGGACTCCTAAAGAAACATCAAATGCATTAAGCAGGAGGTATGTATCCATACTTAACAAATACACAGGACTTATATTTCACATGGGTACATTTTTTTCCAGTAGCCTTCCTATAACCCAGAAAAGAGTTATTTAATAAATGCTGTCCCTGCGTTCATTTCTTTAAAAAAAAAAAAACAAAAACCTTTATTGAGGTAAAATTGACATAAACTGCATATATTTAAAATGTATAATTTTATATTATGGCACATCCATTCACCTGTAAAACCATCACCCCAATCAAGACAGTGAGCACATTCATCATGCCCCAAAGGTTCCTCATGTCCCTTTGTAATCTCTTCCTCTCTTCCCTCTACCCCCAGCCAACTACTGATCTGTTCTGACACTACAGATTAGTCTGCATTTTCTAGAATTTTGTATAAATGGAATCAATCACACTGTCTGGACTCTTTTACTCAACATAATTATTTTGAGATTCACCAGGATTCAGTTCTAAAGTAGTATGAGCCCTCTAGACACTTTATTTTCTCCCCTTGTTCCCTACAGAAATTTGCTCACATTTCTGGCTCAGTCACTTCACCCATTAGATTCTCTCCAGCAAGAAGAAAATTATAAAGCTCTATTGACTACTAGAAAGGAATATTCTCCTTTCCCAAGGAAGAAATTTCACAGCTACCACAAACCCACAACACTGTTACCAACTTCAAGCTATTCTCCCTTCAAAAAGAAGTAAAATCAGACAAGGCTTAAATGGTTATAGAATATATAAAATCCTACAAATATATATATATTTTTAGATGGAGTCTCACTCTGTCACCCAGGCTGGGGTGCAGTGTCACAATCATAGCTCACTGCAACCTTGAACTTCTGGGCTCAAGCAATGTTCTCACCTCTGCCTCCCAAGTAACTAGGAATACAGGCATATGCCCAGCTAAATTTTTTTTTTTTTTTTGAGACGTAGTCTCGCTCTGTCGCCCAGGCTGGAGTGCAGTGGCACGATCTTGGCTCACTGCAAGCTCTGCCTCCCGGGTTCATGCCATTCTCCTGCCTCAGCCTCCCGAGTAGCTAGGACTACAGGTGCCTGCCACCACGCCCGGATGATTTTTTTCTATTTTTTAGTAGAGATGGGGTTTCACCGTGTTAGCCAAGATGGTCTCGACCTCCTGACCTCATGATCCGCCCACCTCGGCCTCCCAAAGTGCTGGGTTTACAGGCTTGAGCCACTGCACCCGGCAGGCCGGCTCATTTTTGAGATTTTTTTTGGGAGAGATGGAGTCTTGGTATGTTGCCCAAATTGGTCTTGAACTCCTGGACTCAAGTGATCCTCCCACTTCGGCCTCCCAAAGTGTTGGGATTAGAGGCGTGAGCCATCGCACCCAGCCTTAAATTCTTTCCTTTATCTTAAGCAAGCTGAAAAAACAAGAAGAGAACTTTGTAGATATCTGTCCTTCAGAAAAATTGGGTCCCTCCCTGGAGGAAGAATCTTTACTTTGCTATACACTATTTGGGTTCAGTCAATCTACTCTCTGCCAGTGATAGAGTATCTATAGTGCAGGGACGGCTGTTTCTTTATCACTTACTATCACTACCTGGGAAATCCTGTAATGAAGCCTACACAGTTCTCCAACCACACACTAAGAAACAGAAGTTGATACTCTATACACAGATGCATGTCCTCAATTGCCCAAGTCAAACACGTTTAGCTCCAACAATAGTTTGCAGAGGTTTCTCCTTATACAGGTTACTGACTGTACTTCAACCCTAAAGACTTCTTTCCCTCCTTTACTGGTAACTCTCCCAGATGTCACATCTATTCCCAGTGAAGCCCTAGAAACAGAATTAAATAAACAGACAAATGGTTAGCAACGCTTCAAGAAAATTGTCACAACAGATATTTTTCTCTCTTTTAAATCAGTTTAAAGGGTAAGACCCAGAAGTCTTTCAAGAAGCAAAGGTAGCCACATCCTGACATAAGTTAGATGGTCTGCCAGGCTATTGCTTTGTGATTTTTTTTTTTTTTTTTTTGAGACGGGATCTCACTCTGTCACCCAGGCTGGAATGCAGTGATGCGATCATAGCTCACTGCAGCCTCAAACTCCTGGGTTCAGGGAGCGGTGGCATGTGACTGTAGTTCTAGTTACTCAGAAGGCTGAGGGGGTTAGATCACTGTTTTGTTCACCTTGTGGTGGCTCTTCAGTAGCTGCCTGGAGACTTGGTTTACTTAGGTAAATTCTCTTTAGAGGGCCAGAGAGTCATTCACACAATTGCAAAGTCATATAGTTGACGGCCGGGCACAGTTGCTCACACTTGCAATCCCAGCACTTTGGGAGGCCGAGGTGGGTGGATCACCTGAGGTCAGGAGTTTGAGACCAGCCTGACCAATATGGTGAAACCTGTCTCTACTAAAAATACAAAAATTAGCCTGGCGTGGTGGTGAGCCATTGCGTCTAGCCTTAAATTTTTTCCTTTATCTTAAGCAAGCTGGCTCAATTGCACTCGATTGCCTCCCAGCTATTTGGGAGACCGAGGCAGGAGAATCACTTGAACCTGGGAAGCGGAAGTCACGGTGAGCTGAGATCACACCATTGCACTCCAGCCTGGGTGACAGAGTAAGACTCTGGTTCAAAAAAAAAA
This sequence comes from Papio anubis, assembly GCF_008728515.1. Classification (NCBI taxonomy): domain Eukaryota; kingdom Metazoa; phylum Chordata; class Mammalia; order Primates; family Cercopithecidae; genus Papio; species Papio anubis. The sequence continues at coordinate 51,805,042 of NC_044984.1, forward strand.
AAAGTCATATAGTTGAAAGTTGAATTTAAAGACGAAAAATATTAGAAGAAACTGGCTACAAGTATTGAAAGACACTGATACAAACTTCTACTTTAGAATTATCTGCTTCAGTAACTAAAAGCTACTATAAAAACAGTTATAACCTACAGACCTTCATGGATCATTTGCTATACATGGGACTTTGTTTATGTATGTAGTATGTATGTATGTATTACCACCCCCACAATAGGTAAATCAAGCCTCAATTCTCTTCAGTCTGAAGTACTAGTAAAACTCACCACATGCATTCTCCCTATCTCTTGGCTAGGAAACATTAATAAAGATCAAAATTGGGGGCTGTGTGTGTTGGCTCATGCCTGTAACCCCAACACTTTGGGAGGCTGAGCCAGCAGGATTGCTTGAGCCCAGGAGTTCAAGTCAACACAGTGAGACCCTGTCTCTACAAAAAAAAAAAAAAAAAAAAAAAAAAAAAAATTAGCCAGACATGGTGGTGCACACTTGTAGTTTCAGCTACTCAGGAGGCAGAGGCGGGAGGATCACTTGAGCCCAGGACGTCAAGGATGCATTGAGCCATGACTCTGCCACTACACTCCAGCCTGGGCGACAGAATAAGATCTTGTCTCTAAATAAATAAATAAATAGTGCTGGGTGCAGTGGCTCATGTCTGTAATCTTAGCAATTCAAAAGGCTGAGGTGGGAGGGTTGCTTGAGGTCAAGAGTTTGAGACCAGCCTGGGCAACACAGTGAGACTTCCTCTCTACAAAAAAAAAAACAAAATTAGCTGGGTGCGGTGGGGTATGCCTGTCGTCCCAGCTACTTGGGAGGCTGAGGTGGGAGGATCACTTGAGCCCAGGAGTTCAAGGCTACGGTAGGCTATAACCACACCACTACACTCCACCCCAGGTGACAAAGCAAGATCCTGTCTCTGAAAAAAAAAAAAAAAAAAAAAAATCAGGCGCAGTGGCTCATGCCTGTAATCCCAGCACTTTGGGAGGCTGAGGTGGGCAGATCACCCGAGGTTGGGAGTTTGAGACCAGCATGACCAATATGGAGAAACCCCATCTCTACCAAAAATATAAAATTAGCCAGGTGTGGTGGTGCATGCCTGTAATCCCAGCTACTTGGGAGGCTGAGGCCGGAGAATCACTTGAACCAGGAAGGTGGAGGTTGCGGTGAGCTGAGATTGTGCCATTGCAGTCCAGCCTGGGCAACAAGAGTGAAAAATCCATCTCAAAAAAAAAAAAAAATTAGTCAGGCACAGTGGCTCATGCCTGTAATCCCAGCACTTTGGGAGGCCAAGGCGGATGGATAACCTGAGGTCAGGAGTTAGAGACCAGCCTGACCAACATGGAGAAACTCCATCTTTACTAAAAATACAAAATTAGCCGGGCATGGTGGTGCATGCCTGCAATCCCAGCTATTCGGAAGGCTGAGGCAGGAGAATCACTTGAAACTGGGAGGTGGAGGTTGCGGTGAGCCGAGATTGTGCCATTGCGCTCCAGCCTGGGCAACAAGAGTAAAACTCTGTCTCAAAAAAACAAAAAATTCATTAAATAATAGTCAATACTGGAAGAGTTCTTAGATTTGACCTCCCACAATCTTCCCCTATTCCCCAAAGAAGAACTCATTTTTGTAATTTTCTGAAAGGCCTGCTAACCTCTGGGAAAACTGAAACAGGATCATTTCACTATTTATGAAATAGTCTTAATTGTTGTATAGTTGCTCCCTATTATAAATTATGAACTGCTTCAATCTTGATCCTAAATCAGTCTTAGAGACACAGAAAATTAAATTTACATCTTTTATCATATGATAGGCCTTCAGTATTTTTCTCTTTTCCAAGCTTAAATAGCCTCAAATTTGTCAGAAAGAGAAGGTGATATAAAAAATTATAAAGCAGTTTTTGTTTTTTGGTTTTGTTTTTGAGACAGGGTCTCACTCTGTCACCCAGGCTGCAGTGGCATGATCATGGCCCGACCTCGACCTCCCTGGGCTCAGGTGATCCTCCTATCTCAGCCTCCCAAGTAGCTGGGACTACAGGTATGGGCCACTATGCCTGGCTAATTTTTCTATTTCTTTTCTTTTTTTATTTTTTTGAGATGGAGTCTTGCTCTGTCACTCAGGTTGGAATGCAGTGGCAATCTCACTCACCGCAACTTCTGCCTCCCAGTTTCAAGTGATTCTCCTGCCTCATCCTCCCAAGTAGCTGGGATTACATGCGACTGCTTCCACACCCAGCTAATTTTTGTATTTTTAGTAGAGACGGGTTTTCACCATGTTGGCCAGGCTGGTCTTGAACTCATGACCTCAGGTGATCCACCCACCTCAGCCTCTCAGAGTGCTGGGATTATAGGTGTGAGCCACTGTACCCAGCCTGATTTTTCTATTACTTTTAGAGATAGGGTTTTGCCATGTTGCCCAGGCTGGTCTCAAACTCCTGAGCTCAAGTGATCCACCTGCCTTGGCCTCCCAAAGTGCTAGGATTACAGACCTGAGCCACTGTGCAAGGCACAGCAGTGGTTTGTTTCTTTTTCAAGGATGGGCCTTAATTACCAAATGGGTATACTTCATCAAATCAAAATGACAACTTTGCAGCTCTCCTTCACATGTGGGTCAGGAATCAACTATCTGGATACCTGGAATAATTCCAGTGTACAAACACTGTTTCTCAGCCAAAACACTATGAATGCAAACAAATAAAAAATGATCTTTCATCTGCAGAATATGGTCACATATTCAACCTCAAGTTTTACGGAGACACATGGCTTCCTTCATTCATTGGAGAAACAGGAAGACTTGAACTTTAGGTTCTTATAGCTACCCATAAAACAGACTGATTTAACTACCCACTTTTAAGAATTTAGTCAGTTGGCTGGGCACGTTGGCTCATGCCTACAATTAGAGCACTTTTGGAGGCCAAGGCAGGTGAACTGCTCAAGCTTAGGAGTACAAGACCAGCCTGGGCAACATGGCAAACCCCATCTCTACCAAAAATACAAAAATTAGCAGGGCATGGTGGCACACGCCTGGGGTCCTAGCTACTTAGTTGAGCCTGGGAGGCAGAGGTTGCAGTGAGCCGAGATCGCTCCGCTGTACTGCTGCCTGCGTATCTCAAAAAAAATTTAGTCAGTCATTCTACTGAGACCACCGGCCTCTTGAAGAGCTGTATAAAACAAAGTAATTCTTACACTGAGAAAAATGAAGCAGCAGAGGAAAGGGCACCTCCCCAGATTTCCCTGTTCTTCCACATTCATTGATCTAACCCAGATTTCTTTTGGCACTTGCCTTCCCTTGAGAATACATGATCAGGGAAGGAGATCTTATCCCCAATCCCTGGGAGATGGATATTAATTAGTTAAACCAATTGTGGCAATTCTGTTTCCTTTTTGTGACTGGTTTTAGAAGGGACAAGTGAGACACAAAGGGACTTTATTGGATGGAAAAAGTTTCCTACTTTATTTAAAAAATTTTTAAAGCCTCTGGAAGAAACAGGTATCTTCTACCCAAGGTGATCTTCTATGCAGATGATACCTGGACTGTGGCAGCACCCTGTCAACACATGGAGGATGGGGAAGCAGAGAAAATAAGCCTGCAGCCATCATTTTTTTTTTTTTTTTTTTTTTTTGAGATGGAGTTTCACTATATCATCCAGGTTAGAGTACAGTGGTGAGATCTTGGCTTACTGCAACCTCCAACTCCCAGGTTCAAGTGATTCTCCTGCCTCAGCCTCCCCAGTAGCTAGGATTACAGGCATGCACCACCATGCCCAGCGTTTTTTGTTTTGTTTTGTTTTGTTTTGTTTTGTTTTTTAACACGAAGTCTCACTCCGTCACCTAGGCTGGAGTGCAATGGCATGATCTTGGCTCACTGCAACCTCTGCCTGCTGGGTTCAAGCGATTCTACCACAGCCTCCTGCGTGGGTGGGATTATAGGCATGTGCCACCACATTTGGCTAATTTCTGTATTTTTGGTAGAGGTGGGGTTTCTCCATGTTGGCCAGGCTGGTCGTGAACTCCTGACCTCAGGTAATCCACCCACCTTGGTCTCCCAAAGTGCAGGGATTACAGGCGTGAGACATCGCACCTGGCCTAATTTTTGTATTTTTGTAAAGATAGGGTTTTGCCATGTTGGCCGGCCTGGTCTCAATCTCCTGACCTCAGGTGATCTGCCTGCTTCAGCCTACGAAAGCGACTGGAATAAAAGCGTGAGCCACTTTGCCCAGGCTTTTTGTTTTTGTTTCTTGAGACAAAACAGTCTGTCACCTAGGCTGGAGTGCAGTGGCATGATCACAGCTCACTGAAGCCTCAACCTCTGGGGCGCAGGTGATCCTTCTACTTCAGGCTGATTACAGGCACCATCACCAAGAATGGCTAATTTTTGTATTTGTAATAGAGATGGGGTTTCGCCATGTCGCCCAGGCTGGTCTCAAACTCCTGGGCTCAAGCAATCCACCCGCCTTGGCCTCCCAAAGTGCTAGGATAACAGATGTGAGCCACCATGCCTGGCTGGAGCCTGCATCCTTGATGCTATGATTAGACACTAGTTAGTCAGTCTGGACCCTCCCTATCTCTGGACTTCCTGATATTTGAAGTCATAAATCCTCTTACCATTTAAGCTACTCTGAGTTGAGTTTATTATGTCAGAATCCTGGGAGACAGTAAAAAAAAAAAAAAGGTGGGGGGGATATTAAAAGAAGAATGGGCCAGGCCAGGTGGCTCACGCCTGTAATCCCAGCACTTTGGGAGGCCGAGACAGGCGGATCATGAGGTCAGGAGTTCGAGACCAGCCTGGCCAACATAGTGAAACCTCATCTCTACTAAAAGTACAAAAATTAGCCAGGCATGGTGGTGCGTGCCTGTAGTCCCAGCTTCTCAGGAGGCTGAGGCAGGAGAATCACTTGAACCCAGGAGGAGGAGGTTGTGATGAGCTGAGATCATGCCACTGCACTCCAGCCTGGGCAAAAGAGTGAAACTCCATCAGAAAGAAAGAAAGAAAGAGAGAGAGAGGAAGAAAGGAAGAAAGAAAGAAAGGAAGAAAGGAAGAAAGAAAGAAAGAAAGACAGGGAGACAGGCAATAATAATAACAATCAGCTGAAACTTTTGAGTGCTTACATTGTGCCAGGCACTATCCTAAAATATTTTATATATCTCATTTAATCTTACAATGATCTTATTACATATTTATTCTTACTATCATCACCATTTTACAGACAAGTAAACTGAGGCACAGAGAAGTTAAACAGTTTGCTTAAAAGGGCACACAACTGGCATATGGCACAGCCAGGACTCAAAGTCAGAAAATCTGGCTCTGGGACTTGCTTTCTTAAACTTTATACAACACTGCCTCTAACTAAGGGGAGAAATAGTCAAAGACCAGAAAGGAAAGTCTACCAAAGACACAAAGGAATCATGGAATCTCATAACTCTAGGGGTACTTAGAAGCTTTTTCATTCTGCTCCATTTTTCTTTTTCTTTTCTTCTTCTTTTTTTTTTTTTTTTCCTCTCTGAGACTGAGTTTTGCTCTGTTGCCCAGGCTGGAGTGCAGTAGCATGATCTCGGCAACCTCCGCCTCCCGGGTTCAAGCAATTTCCGGCTAATTTTTGTACTTTTAATAGAGAAGGGGTTTCACCATGTTGGCCAGGCTGGTCTCGAACTCCTGACCTCAACTAATCTGCCCACCTCAGCCTCCCAAAGTGCTAGGATTACAGGCGTGAGTCACTGTGCCCAGCCTTAGCTCTATTTTTCTACATACATAATCTTTCATAACTAGGTTCTTGACTCATTAGTAACTCTGAAAAATGTCCCTGCTTGTATATCTCTTAGTGAAGGGAAAGTCTTCACCTCCAGAAAGAAACCATTTCTTTCCGGAATACTTTCCTTTTAAAGAGGCAAAATTTACGTCTTTGGTACTTCCTCCCACTGGCCCCTGTTTAGCCTTCTGTGCGAGTCATAAAGATTCCATATCAGCTCTTTACAAAAGAAAACTTTACCTTATTTCCTTCTCTAAACATTCCCAGCTTCAAGTCAGGCTTTCAAATCACATGGCTTTAAGTCTCCTCACCATTTTCTTCTAGGATAAAAGAAACTGCCCTGAAAGTAGGCAGAAGCTAGTAATGAAGGGTCAGAGTGTTACTAATCCAGAGTTAAGATCCACTGGAAGATAAACTAAGCATAAAACTGTATTTCTTTTTTTTTTTTTTTTTTTTGAGACGGAGTCTTGCTCTGTCACCCAGGCTGGAGTGCAGTGGCGCGATCTCGGCTCACTGCAAGCTCCACCTCCCGGATTCACGCCATTCTCCTGCCTCAGCCTCCCGAGCAGCTGGGACTACAGGCATCTGCCACCACGCCCGGCTAATTTTTTGTATTTTTAGTAGAGACAGGGTTTCCCCATGTTGGCCAGGATGGTCTCGATCTCCTGACCTCGTGATCCGCCCGCCTTGGCCTCTCAAAGTGCTGAGATTACAGGCGTGAGCCACCGCGCCCGGCCAAAACTGTATTTCTTAGCCTGAGGCTCTTTTGCTTTCCAAAATAACCTTTAATTAACGTAATTTCCAGTCCTTTCAGCCAATGCAGAAGGTTGTCGTTACTCTTGGGGCATAAAGATTCCTGGAAATAATTTTTTCCAGGCCAAAACAAAAGCAAAAGTAAGCAACTAACTTAAAAAAGCCTTAGGCTGGGTGTAGTGGCTCATGCCTGCAATCCCACCACTTTGGGAGGCGGGTGGATCACTGAGGTCAGGAGTTCGAGACCAACCTGACTAACATGGTGAAACCTCATTTCTACTAAAAATACAAAAAATTAGCTGGGCGTGGTGGCGTGTGCCTGTTAATCCCAGCTACTCGGGAGGCTCTATTGAACCCAGAGGTGGAGGTTGCAGTGAGCTGAGATTGCGCCACTGTACTCCAGCTTGGGCAACAAGATTGAAACTCTGTCTCCCAAAAAAAAAAAAAAAGCCTTAAACAGCTAAAATAAACCCAGTAGTATCTTAAAAGGTAGAGAAGTAACTCCATTCTTAATAGTTTATTTGGTATAGATAAGAAATTAAGGGTTTGGGAGGTTTTTGGTGGGAGAAGAAAGGAACTATTTCATATCCAACGGTGACTAGAACAAAGCAGACATTAGGCTCCCAGGAGGGCCTAGATGTGTGCTTCCCTACAATCTATTTGTGTACAGTATACATTTCATACAGCCAAATAGCACAATTTCAAAGGCAGGATGTCTCCTGAAGATACTCAGTAGCTCAAAGCTGCACACAGGGGACTGTGCTGTGAGATGTCAAGGGGACAAGTGGGGGAGTGAAGAAATAAGATAATACAGGGGAGGATTATTGGAAGCCAAGATTCAGCTATTTTTTTCAGGGAGAATACTGCATATTCCCTATAATTTTTTTTTTTTTTACTGCTAAGATAGGTACCTTCCATAACAGAGTGAGATTATATATCTTTCCATCAATTTATAAACAACTTTCTAGGCACTGAGCCAAAAGGAATATGTTATATAGGGGACATTCAGAGACAGAAGGATAATTTCATTTTCTCCCTTTTAATCCATGGCCAAGTAGGGAGAATGCAAGCAAGACAAAGATATCTAGGTGCTAAAAATTCTGGTCTACCCTGTGGCAAATTCCTTGGAAGCTTTCCAATCCTGTACTAATTTGTGTATCAATCATAAGTTACTCTCAATTGATAAATTTAAAAAAATGTTTAAAATCTAGGGGCTCAAGAGAATAAACACATGTAATATTATTTAATAATAAAAAACACTGAACTATAGGCTGAGCATCACTAATGAGAAAATCTGAAATCTGAAAGAGTCCAAAATCCAAAGCTTTTTGAGCATGAGTATGATGCTCAAAGGATGTACATAGGAACATTTCCAGTTTGGGGTTTTTGAATTATGGATGCTCAACTATAATACGCCAAAAAAAAAAAAAAAATTCCGAAATCCAAAAAATCTGAAATCTGAAATACAGGAAGTCCTAAGCATTTTGAATAAAGGTCGCTCAACCTATACTGTACATACTGAGACACACAAAACATGGATAGGGCTGGGCACAGTGGCTCATACCTGCAATCCTAGCACTTTGGGAGCCAGGGTGGATGGATCACCTGAGGTCAGGAGTTCGAGACCAGCCTTACCAACATGGTGAAACCCCGTCTCTATAAAAATGCAAAAATTAGCCGAGTGTGGTGGTGGCATGCCTGTAATACCAGCTACTCAGGAGGCTGAGGCAGGAAAATCGCCTGAACCAGGGAGGCAGAGGTTGCAGTGAGCCAAGATCGGGCCATTGCACTCCAGGCTGGGCAACAAGAGTGAAACTCCATCTTGGAAAACAAAACAAAAACATGGATGGATCTCAAAACTACTATGATAAATTAAAGAAAGTAGACTCTCCTCCCCACCCCGCCACCACAAGAACACATACTATATATGTCTATTTATATGAAGCTCAAGAACAAGCAAAACTAACCTACAGTGATCACAATCAGAAAATGATTGCTCAGGACTTGGGGGGTAAATATTGACTGGAAAGAGAAAGAAGGGATCCTCCAGGACTGATGGAAATATTCAATTTTATTTGATGAGTGGTTACATGGGTGAATACAATTGTCAAAACTCATTAACTAGGCCAGGCGCCGTCACGTCTGTAATCCCAGCACTCTGGGAGGCCAAGGCGGGTGGATCACGAGGTCAGGAGTTCGAGACCAGCCTGGCCAATATGGTGAAACCCCGTCTCTACTAAAAAATACAAAAATTAGGCGGGCATGGTGGCGCTTGCCTGTAGTCCCAGCTACTCAGGAGGCTGAGGCAGGAGAATTGCTTGAATCCGGGAGGCGGAGGTTGCAGTGAGCCAAGACCGCACCACTGCACTCCAGCCTGGGCGACAGAGTGAGACTCCATCTCAAAACAAACAAACAAACAAACCTCATTAACAAAATGGTGAAGATCTGTGCATTTTATTATACATTATTTAACTACACCAAACACAAACAAATAAACAAACAAACAAAACCAAAAATTCCTTTAGGAATCAAACAGTAGGAACAAACATCCACAGGGGTTAAGTGGTAGGTTAAAAACAAAACAGTTTAGGTGCTCCTGTGTCATAAGCCTTTTCTTCCATTCTTTGACATTAGAAATTAGGAGAAAAGGAAAAGGTGCATGATTTACTGAGGCTTACTGAGCATGATTATGAGCCTGGTGCTTTATGTACTTCAACTCATATCCACCAAGTGCAGCTAAGCAACCTGATCAAGGTTTCATCACTAAGTGGCAGAAATAGACCAGAACCTCCATGTTGTCTGATTCCAAAGTCTATGTTCTTTCTCTACTTTACTTAAAAAAATTTTTTTTTCTTTTTATTTATTATTTAATCCTAACACAACTCTTTGTTAGGGTATTTTCCAGTTGAAGAAACCAAAGCTCAGAGAAATCCAGTAACTTTCCCAAGTCAATACAAGAGAGGCAATGGTAGAATTCCAACCTAGCTGTGTCTGATCCCAAAGTTAAAGTCGTAGGTGTTCCAGGGTGGCTACTCATTAGAAGCATTCTGGGGTGTGGAGTGTGGGATGGGAAGGGTGCCTAGATCTGAGGCCTCTGAGTATCAGTGAGGGGACATATTTTTGAATTAAAAAGTTAGATTTGTAAACTGTCACCTTTCCCCTCAACCTGGGTCCACACCTCATGACTTTGAATTTTTTTAGTTTATTGAGATCATCTTACTCAATATTCTCAAGGTATAAAGCGTTATCTCCACTTTATAAAAAAAAGATACCAAAAAATAAAAAATAAAGATACCAACACTCAGAAATACTAAGTGAATTGTTCAGGGCCATACACTACATGCAAGGAGCCAGAATTCAAACCCAGGTCTACTTGGTTCCAGAATTCCATGTTCTTCCCATTGCATTGTCAAAACAAAGGACAAAAACAAAAACAGTAGAACTGCATGCCTGAAGAGGTAAATGCCTAACAGTTGTTTGGAGAAGGACAGGAAGGAAGGTACTACTGAGTTACAAATAAGAGATATAGGTCCAAATCTTCATTCTCTTCAAAGAGAGAATGAATATATGGGAATAGGGTGTAAAGTACTTATGAAACACATAAAGCTATAGGTATATGACAGTCACCAAGCCCTTTAAGGACTGCAGAAGTAAACTGTCATAGGCTTTACTAGTACTGGGCCAGTAACAACAATAGTTGTGCCAATATTTCAAATCAGGGAAGCATGAAAATCATTCTGTTCTGTAACTGCAAAAGGATTCACTGCTGTGTAAGGAAACCCATAGGAACTGGCTGGTGACTACAGCAATTCCTTAGGCAAAGTAAAGAGAGAAACAAGATTAAAATGTTCTGGACATGTATACCCTCTTTATTTGCTCAGTATCTATTATTGCTGTACTTGCCTTAAAATGAGAACTGTAGGTGCTTTGATCAATGGACTGAAGTGGTGGTTGGGCCCTGTTACAGTTTTTGTCAGCTTCTCTAAATTCTTGGTCAAAAATGCCCTTTTTACGCCCTAAAGTGGAAAAGAACAAACCACATAGCCTCCTCTTTCAAACAAAGAGGAGTAGAAGGTCCTTCCCCTCTAAAGCTTCCATTTTCTCTAGCTTTATCAAAGAAATCTCACTATGCAGAAAGCATCACAGAATCTTAGGGATGAAAGAGACCCTGAAAGTTCACACTGTCTTTTCCCACCCCTTTGCAAAACTGTTTCCAACTCAACCCAGAGAAGACATCTGGAAAATGAAAAAAATCACAATTTATCTACATTCATGGCACTCTCATGCCTTCTATTGCTAACTTAAATGCCAGGCAACTACATCTATCCTGCCATAACCTATGACCTTAGAAAAGGACACCTCAGACAACAATTCAGTATTAAAACAATTTTTCTTTCGAGATGGAATTTCACTCTTGTTGCCCAGGCTGGAATGCAATGGCACGATCTTGGCTCACTGCAATCTCCATCTTCTGCCTCCATCTCCATCTCAAGCAATTCTCCTGCCTCAGCCTCCCCAGTAGCTGGGATTACAGGCGTGCGCCACCACACCTGGCTAATTTTGTATTTTCAGTAGGGATGGGGTTTCACCATGTTGGGCAGGCTGGTCTCGAACTCCTGACCTCAGGTGATCTGTCTGCCTCAATCTCCCAAAGTGCTGGGATTATAGGCATGAGCCACCGCGCCTGGCTGACAATCTTTCAAAATCTAACATTAAATATGAGATTGGCCAGAGAAATTAGATAACAACCTGATTTCAAAGAAAAAATGGGAAATCTGTAATAATCATTAGTCCTCAAGCCTCTGCTGCAAAGGAGAAACTGCTACTTGTTCCCCAATATCCAATCATCTCTTTGTAAGAGAGGTGCTGATTTTAAGTTGGGGCACACAGCTTCCTGGGGAAAAGCTATGCATATCCTAATCTCCATTGTAGCTAAATGAGTACATGACTAAGTTATAGTCCATGCGATGTAAGAAGTAGTGTTATGGGCTGAACACATGATGTCCCCCACCCAGTTCCTGTGTTAAAGTCCGTACCCCTAGTACCTCAGAATGTGACTGTATTTGGAGACAGGGCCTTTAAAGAGGCGATTAAGTTAAATGAAGCTGTTAGGGTGGGCCTTAATCCAAGCTGACTAGTGTCATTAAGAGGAAATTTGGACACGGAAGTACACCAGAGAGGCACGGTGCCCACAAAGGGAAAATCACATGAGGACAGAGAGAAGGTGACTATCTGGAAGCCACAGAGGCTTCAGGAGAAACCAAACCTGCCAACACCTTGTCTTGGGCTTCTAGCCTCCAAAACTGTAATGAAATACATGTATACTGTTTAAGCCACCCAGCATGTGCTCTTTTGTTATGGCAGCCCTAGCAAACAAATACAAGTAGTAAATACAACTTCTGTGAAGTATCTTTTTTTTTTTTTTGAGACAGTCTCATTTTGTCGCCCAGGCTAGAGTGCAGTGGCACGATCTCAGCTCACTACAACCTCCACCTCCCAGGTTTAAGAGATTATCCTGCCTCAGCCTCCCCAAGTAACTGGTATTACAGGCACACACCTCCATGTTTGGCTAATTTTTGTAGTTTTAATAGAGACAGGGTTTCACCATTTTGGCCAGGCTGGCTATGAAGTATCTTTAAAGGAAGTGGGCAGTACTTCTTCACTCATCCCTAATTCCTTCTGGCTTGAATGTGAAAGTAAAGGCTAGCACTCCAGCAGTCATTTGGACCCTGAGATGATACCAAAGTAGAAAACCATAGACATAGATACCTAGGCCCCTGATTAGTCCTGGACTGACTACCTCTGGGTTTTTTTTTTTTTTCCAAGACACAGGTTCAGGCTATGTCACCCCTTCTGGAGTGCAGTGGTGTGATCATAGCTCACTGAAGCCTTGACCTCAGGCCCAAGCTATCCTCCCACCTCAGCCTCCCAAATTGCTGGAACCACAGGTGTGCACTACTATCCTCAGCTAATTTTTTTTTTTTAGTAGAGATGGGGGTCTCCTTATATTGCCTGGGCTGGTCTTGAATTCCTCAAGCAATCCTGCCACCTCAGCCTCCCAAAGTGTGGATTACAGGTATGAGCCACTGCGCCTGGTTTTTTCTTTTCTTTTCTTTTTTAAACAAATTGAAGGCTTGTCGCAACCCTATGTCAGGCAAGTCTATGGGCACCATTTTTCCAACAGCATGTGTTCACTTCATCTCTCTGTGTCACATTTTGGTAATTCTCATAATATTTCAAACTTTTTCCTTATTATTATATGCGTTATTGTGATCTGTGATCAGTGATCTTGGATGTTGCTATTTTAACTGTTTGGGGGCACCATGAACTGTGCCCATGTAAGACAGTGAACTTAATCAATAAATGTATGTGTTCTGACTCTTCTACCAACCGCTACCCGATCTCTCTCCCTCTCCTCAGCCCTCCCTATTCACTGAGATGCAACAATATTGAAATTAGGTCAATTAATAACTCTACAGTGGCCTCTAAGCGTTCAAGTGAAAGGAAGAGTCACACATCTCTCACTTTAAATCAAAAGTTAGAAATTATGCTTAGTGAGGAAGGCATGTTGAAAGCTAAGACAGGCCAAAAGCTAGGCCTCTTGTGCCAAGCAGTTACCCGTCTGGTGAATGCAAAGGAAAAGTTCTTGAAATTAAACATGCTACTACAGGGAACACACAAATGGTAAGGAAGTGAAACAGCCTTATTGCTGACATGGAGAAAGTCTCAGTGGTCTGGACAGAAGATCAAACCAGCTACAACATTCTCTTAAACCAAAATCTAATCCAGACCAAGTCCCTAACTCTGTTCAACTCTATGAAGGCTGAGAAAGGTGAAGAAGCTGCAGAAGAAAAGTTTGCTGCTAGCAGAGGTTTAAGGAAAGAAGCTGTCTTCATAACCTAAAGGTGCAAGGTGAAGCAGCAAGTGCTGTGGTAGAAGCTGTAGCAAATTATATAGAAGATCTAGTTAAGAAAATTGATAAAGGTGGCTACACTAAACGATAATTTCAATGTAGACAAAAGAGCCTTTTATTGGAAGGAGATGCCATCCTTCATAGCTAGAGAGGAGAAGTCAAAACCTGGCTCCAGTGCCTCAAAGGACAGGCTGATTCTCTCGTTCGGGTCTAATGCAGCTGATGACTTTAAGTTGAAGCCAATATTCATTTACCATTCTGAAAATCCTATGGCCTTAAGAATTATGCCAAATTGACTCTGCCTGTGCTCTAAAAATAGAACAAAGAAGCCTGGATGACAGCGCATCTGTTTATAGCATACTTTACTCAGTATTTTAAGCCCATTGTTGAGATATGTTGCTTAAAAAAAAAAAAAGAGGCCGGGCGCGGTGGCTCAAGCCTGTAATCCCAGCACTTTGGGAGGCCGAGACGGGCGGATCACGAGGTCAGGAGATCGAGACCATCCTGGCTAACACGGTGAAACCCCGTCTCTACTAAAAAATACAAAAAACTAGCCGGGCGAAGTGGCGGGCGCCTGTGGTCCCAGCTACTCGGGAGGCTGAGGCAGGAGAATGGCGTGAACCCAGGAGGCGGAGCTTGCAGTGAGCTGAGATCCGGCCACCGCACTCCAGCCTGGGCGACAGAGCCAGACTCAGTCTCAAAAAAAAAGATTCCTTTCAAAATATTACTGCTCATTGACAATGCACCTAATCACCCAAGAGCTAAGATTCATATGTACAAGGAGATTAATGTTATTTTCAGGCCTGCTAACGTAACATCTATTATTCTGCAGCCCATGGATCAAGGAGTCAAATATTTAGACTTTCAAGTCTTATTATTTAAGAAATGCATTTTTTAGGGCCAGATGTGGTGGTTCACACCTGTAATCCCGGCACTTTGGGAGGCCAAGGCAGGCGGATTACCTGAGGTCAGGAGTTCAAGACTAGCCTGACCAACATGGTGAAATCCCGTCTCTACTAAAAATACAAAAATTGGTCAGGCGTGGTGGTGGGGGCCTGTAATCCCAACTACTCGGGAGGCTGAGGCAGGAGAATCACTTGAACCCTGGAGGCGGAGGTTGCAGTGAGCCGAGATTGCACCATTGCACTCCAGCCTGGGCGACAGAGCAAGACTCCGTCTCAAAAAAAAAAAAGAAAAAAAAAGAAGAAGTACATTTTGTAAGGCTATAGCTGCCATAGATACTGATTCCTCTGATGGATCTAGGCAAAGTAAATTGAAAACCTGGAAAGGATTCACCATTCTAGGTGCCATTAAAAACATTTGTGATTCATGGGAGGAGGTCAAAATATCAACACGAACAGGAGTTTGGAAGAAGTGGATTCCAACCCTTGCAGAAGACTTTGAGGGGTTCAAGACTTTAGTGGAAGTATCTGCAGATGGGGTGGAAATAGCTGAAATAGCCAGAGAACTAGCATCAGAAGTAGAGCCTGAAGATGTGACTCAATTGCTGCAATCTCATGGTAAAACTTCAATGGATGAGGGTTGTTTCTTATGGATGAGCAAAAAAGTAGGTTCTTGAGATGGAATCTACTCTTGGTAAAGATGCTGTGGACACTGCTGAAATGACAATAAAGGATTTAGAATATTACATAAACTAAGTTGATAAAGCAGTGGCAGGGTTTGAGAGAAGTGACCCCAATTTTGCAAGTTCAACTGTGGATAACATGCTATCAAACCGCACCGTATGCTCTAGATAAGTCTTTCATGAAAGGAAGAGTCAGTCGATTCGGTAAATTCATGTTATCTTTTTTTTTTTTTTGAGACAGGGTCTCGTTCTGTCACTCAGGCTGGAGTGCAGTGGCGCAATCACAGCTCACTGCAGCCTGAAACTCCCAGGCTCAGGCGATCCTCCCGCCTCAACCTCCCGAGGAGCTGGGACTACAGGCAAGCCTGGCTCATTTTTGTATTTTCTGTAGAGACAGGGTTCGCTGTGTTGCCCAGGCTGGTCTCGAACTACTGAGCTCAAGTGATCTGCCTGCCTCTGCCTCTCAAAGTGCTGGGATTACTGGTGTGAGCCACCACGCGTGGCCAGTTGTCTTATCTTGAGAAATTGCCACAGCCACCCCACCCTTCAG
The DNA here is from genome assembly GCF_008728515.1 of Papio anubis. Lineage (NCBI taxonomy): Eukaryota > Metazoa > Chordata > Mammalia > Primates > Cercopithecidae > Papio > Papio anubis. The sequence goes on from NC_044984.1 coordinate 51,820,592, forward strand.
CAACCACTACCATGATCAGTCAGCAATCATCAACCTCGAGACAAGGCTCTTCACCAGCCAAAATACACTACTTGCTGAAGGCTCAGATGATTATTAGAATGTTTTAGCAATAAAGTTTTTTCATTTCTTTGTTTTGAGACAGGGTCTCTCAGTAGGTTGCCCAGGCTGGAATGCAAGGTCTATTCATGGGTGCAATCATAGTGTCCCACAGCCTTGAATTCCTGGGCCTTAAGTGATCCTCCCATCTCAGCCTCCTGAGCAGCTGGGACTACAGATACGTGTCACTGCACCTGGCAGCAATAAAGTACTTTGAAATTAAGGTATGTATTTTTTTAAGACAATGCTATTGCACACTTACTGGATGACGGTATGGTGTAAACATAACTTTTATGTGCACTGAGAAACCAAAATATTTGTGTGACTTGCTTTATTGTGATATTCAATCGCAGTGGTCTGGAACAAAACCCATAGTGTCTCCAAGGTATGCCTGTATTTGGGTTTTGTTAAATTGTAGAAGATCCCAAACCTAATATACTCTCTACACGGTATCTCATATATATAAAACACACACACACTAAGTATAATAATGAAAAAGTAATAAACAATTTATATAAGCAAAGAATACTATCTCAACATCCTGGAGCTGACTGGGAGGAAAGAGGTAAAATAAGGGAGAGTTGCCACTTTTATTATGGAGGAAATAAGGGTATATCACCCTTGTGCCTAACACTATCTCTGCTGCAAGAACGATGAGCATCATTATAAGGTGAATAAGGGGTAGAACCTATCAAAATAAAGAATATTAATCTCTACAATGCAGGAGACAACAATCATGTTACGGTAGATAAGATTGTGGACTTTGTAGACCCACATGAATTTGGCTGTGTGACTACTGTTTCTACAACTTATTAATTATGTCACTGAGCCTTGGCCTCCTTATCTGTAAGACAGGGATGATACATATCTCACAGAGCCACTAAAAATTACAAAATAACAATTTTAAGGTGCCTGCACAGTAGTTGCTCAGTGAATACTAGTTCCTCCTAATCATTTTATAGTAAGAAGGGAGAGAAAAATAATTGAGACATCTCTTTTCCTTGCTGTTTACTGGTACTGTTTTTCTCTTACGAGTAACATATTTCCACTCCAAATTGGTATCATATAAATAGCCAATACTCGGGAAGCTGAAGCAGGAGAATCACCTGAACTGGGAGGCAGAAGTTACAGTGAGCCGACAGAACAAGACTTCATCTCAAAAAAAAAAAGAACAATATTAAGTCTTCCAATCCATGAACATGGGATGTGTTTCCATTTATATTTTCTTTAATTTCTTTTCTCTCAGCAAGGTTTTATAGTTTTGTTTTTTTTTTTTTTTGAGACGGAGTCTCGCTGTGCTCCCAGGCTGGAGTGCAGTGGCCTGATCTCGGCTCACTGCAAGCTCCGCCTCCCGGGTTCACGCCATTCTCCCGCCTCAGCCTCCCAAGTAGCTGAGACTACAGGCGCCCGCCACCACGCCCGGCTAGTTTTTTTTGTATTTTTAGTAGAGACGGGGTTTCACCATGTTAGCCAGGATAGTCTCGATCTCCTGACCTCGTGATGCACCCGCCTCGGCCTCCCAAAGTGCTGGGATTACAGGCTTGAGCCACCGCACCCGGCCCGGTTTTATAGTTTTTATTGTGTAAGTCTCTCACGTCCTTGGTTAATTCCTAAGTATTTTATTCTTTTTGATGCTATTGTAAATGGAATTGTTTTCATAATTTCCTTCTCAGATTTCATTTTTGTTGTTGTTGTTTTTATGAGATGGAGTTTCGCTCTTGTTGCTCAGGCTGGAAGTGTGATCTCGGCTCACCGCAACCTCCGCGTCCCGGGTTTAAATGATTTTCCTGCCTCAGCCTCCTGAGTAGCTGGGATTACAGGCATGCACAGCCATGCCTGGCTAATTTTGTATTTTTAGCAGAGACTAAAAATTTTTAGGGTTTCTCCATTTTGGTCAGGCTGGTCTTGAACTCCTGACCTCAGGTGATCCACCTGCCTCGGCTTCCCAAAGTGTTGGGATTACAGGCGTGAGCCACCGTGCCTGGCCGGATTGTTCATTACTGATGTACAGAAATGCAACTGATTTCTGTGATAACTTTGTATCCTGCTATTTTGCTGAATGTGTTTATTCTTTTTTTTTTTGAGATAGGGTTTTGCTTTTGTTGCCCAGGATGGAGTTCAATGACACAACCTCAGCTTACAACAACCTCCGCCTCCTGGGTTCAAGTGATTCTCCTGCCTCAGCCTCCTAGGTGGCCTGGATCTGAGCACCCGCTGCCAGCTAATTTTTTTGTAATTTTACCCCACGGTAGAGAGGCCGGGGCTGGTCAGCGGGCTATCAGGATGGGTGATCCACCAGCCTTGGCCTCCTCTGAGTGCTGGGATTACAGGTGGCAGAGCCACCATGCCACAGCATTTAATATTAATTCAGAAGTGTGTGGTGCACTGTGGAATCTTTAGGGTTTTCTTTTTTTTTTTTTTTTTTTTTTTTTTTTTTTTGAGATAGGGTCTGTTCATCCCACCGCCCGAGGCAGGAGTGCAGTGTGTGATCTTGCGGCTGCAAGCTCTGCCTCCCGGGTTCCACATTCTCCAGCCTCCTGAGTAGCTGGGACTACAGGCAGCCATCATCATTAATTTTTGTATTTTTGAAAGTGAACACAGGGTTTCTGCTTGTTACCCAGGATGGTCTCGATCTCACGAGCCTTGTGATCCATGCGCCTGTTTACAAAGTGCTGGGATTACAGGCATGAGGCCTGCCAGCCTGGTTTTAGATCTTTAGGGTTTTATATCTAAGATCCCATCGTCTGCAAATAGAGATAATTTTACTTCTTCCCTTCTAATTTTTATGCCTTTTATTTCTTTTTCTTGCCTTGTCATTCACCATCCTCTCTTGGCTGAATGACTGTAACATCCCTCTAATTGGTCTCTTTACTTCCACTTTCACCCCCACCATAGTATTTTGTAAAAAGTAGCCACAACGATTGTGTAAAAATGTTGTTAGACCATTTTACACCTTTGCTCAAAATCCCCCAATGGGTCTCCAGCTCACTCAGAGCAAATGTCCCTAAAATGATCTACAAGACCTTAAATGACCACCAGTGTTTGTTATTTGACCCTATCTCTTACAAAACCCCAAATACCTCCTATCCCATTTCCTTGACTTTATTTTTCTCCTCATCATTTATAATTGTCAAACGATCAATTTATTTTACTATTTATCTTGTTTATTATCTCTCTGTCCCCAAGGTACATTCAAAGAGGGCAGAGATTTTGATTTTGTTTTGCTCACTGCTTATAAACAGAATAGAATACTGCCTGGCATATAATAAGTGTATTTTAAAATAAATAAATGAATTAAAGTAATTTGAAGGCTGGGCAATATAGGGAAACTCTGTCTCTATAAAAATTTTTTTGTGGCTCACGCCTGTAATCCCAGCACTTTGGGAGGCTGAGGTGGGCGGGTCATGAGGTCAGGAGATCAAGACAATCCTGGCGAACACGGTGAAACCCTGTTTCTACTAAAAATACAAAAAATTAGCCAGGCGTGGTGGCAGGCACCTGTAGTCCTAGCTACTCAGGAGGCTGAGGCAGGAGAATGGCGTGAACCCGGGAAGCAGAGCTTGCAGTGAGCCGAGATCGCACCACCGCACTCCAGCCTGGGTGACAGAATGAGACTCCGCCTTAAAAAAAAAAATTTTTTTTTTTAATTAGCTAGGCGTGGTGGCATGTGCCTATAGTCCCAGATACTTGAAAGGCTGAGGTAGCAGGATCACTTGAGCCCAGGAGGCTATGGTGAGCTGTGATTGTACCACTGCACTCCAGCCTGGACCCCAGAGCGGAAGATCCTGTCTTGAAAAGAAAAAAGTAATTTGCCATATTAATAGAATGTAAACAGTGGCTAGGTGTGATGATCTACGCCTGTAATCCCAGCACTTTGGGTGGCTGAGGTGGGAGGATTGCTTGAGCCCAGGATTTTGAGACCAGCCTGGGCAACATAGTGGAACCCTGTCTCTACAAAAATAAAAATAAAAAAACCAGGTGTGCTGACAAACACCTGTAGTCCCAGCTACTTGGGAGGCTGAGGGGGGGGATCGCTTGAGCCTGGGAGGTCAAGGCTGCAGTGAGCTGTGATTGCATTGCTCCAGCACTCCAGCCTGTCTCAAAAAAAAAAAAAAAAAAAGTAAGTGGCAAAGCTAGAATTCAACTCAAGGATGCCTCCAAATTCATGTTCTTTCTTTGATATCACACTGTTTTCTCAAAACGGTCTGCTGCTCTCCCAAATTTAGATCAGGGTGGCTTTCCAAAATTCTCACCTAAGAGATCAGTGATTCTCATTCAAAATAAAGCTTAGCAAGAAAAGATTCACAAGATCTAAAAAACTGTGTGAACTGAGATTCAACCTTATAACCTGTGAATCTAACGTGATACTGTTTCCTCCTGCTTTGTGCTTATCCAATGAACCAAACCACATTCCTTATTCTTACCCTAAGGTAAGCTATCCAGTCAGATACTGAACACCCTTTTTGTCTCTCTTTGCTTAATACAGAATCTAAAATTGGTTTTTCCTGAGATGGAGGTGATGGTATAATGATTCACATCTTACAGAGACTTCAGTAGCTCAAAAGAAAGGAATAAATTCATGGACCTCTGGATATCGCTTTCAATCCTTCAGCTCTGTAAATAGCTAAGTATGAGAACACTGGGAGAGCAAAGAATAAGACCCAACCCATAATTTCTCAAGTATCCCTTGACATAAAGTGTAAGAAGGGAAACGCAAAACTCTCAACTTCTTTCATTTACAAGATCTAGAGAGGGTAATTTCTATGAATGAATCATTCTTATTCTCTTGGGCAATAAAATAGGAAAAGGAACATGCCATGATCAGCTATGACAAGGAACCAACACTGAGTTCAGTGAAATATCCCAGACCTAAGTCAATATATACAAACAAGCTAGAGAACTGAAGATGGAAAACATGGAAGCTACCCCCAGCTATTCCTCTATCTCCAGACCCAACAGAGAGACAACTACATAACGCTGACAGGGATCTACCATGTCAGATTGGAGGAGAAAAAAAGAAAAACATGGAAGAAAAAAGCTAATAATTTCCGATGCAGATTTAAAAGCTATCAAAATAAGAAAGGCAGCTTCAGGCCAGGCACGGTGGCTCATGTCTGTAATCCCAACACTTTGGGAGGACAAAGCTGGCGGATAACCTGAGGTCAGGAGTTTGAGACCAGCCTGGCCAACATGGTGAAACTCCGTCTCTACTAAAAATACAAAAAAATTAGCCGGGCATGGTGGCAGGCGCCTGTAATCCCAGCTACTTGGAAGGCTCGGGTAGGAGAACTGCTTGAATCTGGGAGGCAGAGGTTGCAGTGGGCCGAGATTGCACCACCGCAGCCTGCGTGGCAAGAGCGAAACTCCATCTCTAAATAAATAAATAAATAAATAAATACATGCATACATACATACATACATACATACAGATTTCTGGAGGGAGGGAGGCAGGGAGAAAGGAAGGGGACTGGGCGTGGTGGCTCATGCCTATAATCCCAGCACTTTGGGAGGCTGATGCAGGTGGATCACAAGGTCAGGAGTTCGAGACCATCCTGACTAACATGGCAAAACCCCATCTCTACTAAAAATACAAAAAATTAGCCAGGTGTGGTGCACTGCCTGTAATCCCAACTACTTGGGAGGCTGAGGCAGAAGAGCTTGAACCCAGGAGGCAGAGGTTGCAGTGAGCCGAGATCGCACCACTGCACTCCAGCCTGGGACAGAGCGAGATTCCGTCTCAAACCAAAAAAAAAATAGAAAAGAAAAAAGAAAGGCAGCTTCATATATATTAAAAAAAAACTCCTCTAGTCTAGAAGGTCATAGTTAGACTTAGACTTAGCACAAGCCCAACTGGCTGCAGTAGCAGCCCAATTCACAGATAGGTGGTAGGTATTTCCCACAATATCCTCCCCCAATCAAATCACATTAAGAATATGCAATTATCATATTTATATTTAACAGCAAATTTAAAAAACATCTTATATCATTTTTGAAACATTTTATTTCACAGTTTCTATATACAATTATGGTATTAATGTCACCTATTATTGAATAATACATTCCGCAAAGTTAAATGATAATGTGTTTATGTTCTATCTGTTCATTGGCCCCTGGGTCAGCCAATCTGATCCAAGACTCCATGGCAACAGGTTCTATCACTAAGAGCCTCAAGATGAGATTTCCTTTGCCTTTTTTTTTTTTTTTTAAATAAAGCATTTTCCACAGAAACTGCTGCAAAAATTGTCAGAGAATAGTCTCTACAGACAAATAAGAAATACTGCCATTCTGTTATACTAAAAATGAAAGGGGCAAGGAGTGAGTAGCAAAGACAATGAATCTATACAAATAACAAGGGATCCCAAAAACCCTGGAGATTTTTCCTTGTTGAATTTCAGTAAAGAAATTCAAGAATCTTTCAACTGCCAGAAAACCAACACCAGGATATATTGAGGAATTAGTGTAGGGAAGTGCTGTCCAGCTAAATCACAATATTTAAACTTCCCATGCCTCAATATACGGAGAGCTAGATTTTAGTTTAGGACTGCTGGCTAGGTGTCATGGCTCATGCCTGTAATCCCAGCACTTTGGGAGGCCAAAGCAGGAGTGTCACTTGAGGCTAGCAGTTTGAGACCAGCCTGGGCAACAGAGAGAGACCCCACCTCTACCAAAAAAAAAAAAAAAAAGCTAGCTGGGTGTAGTGGTACCTTTGTGTAGTCCCAGCTATTTGAGACGCTACAGCAGAAGGATCCCTTGAGCCCAGGAGGTTGAAGCTACAGTGAGCTATGATTGGGCCATTGCACTCCAGCCTGGGCAACAGAGCAAGACCCTGTCACTACAAAATATGTAACATATTTTTTTTCATATATGCGATTTAGTACTGCTGATCTGTGTCAATCTCCCATACTGTGTGTGTGTGTGTGTGTGTGTGTGTGTGTGTGTGTGTGTGTGAGACAGAGTCTTTGCTCTGTCACCCAGGCTGGAGTGCAATGGCACAATCTCAGCTCACTGCAACCTCTGCCTCCTGGGTTCAAGTGATTCCCCTGCCTTAGCCTCCCAAGTAGCTCGGACCACAAACGCCTGTCACCATGCCTGGCTGCTTTTTGTATTTTCAGTAGACACAGGGTTTCACCATGTTGGCCAGGCTGGCCTCATATTCCTGACCTCCGGTGATCTGCCCGCCTCAGCCTCACAAAGTGCTGGGATTACAGGCATGAGCCACCACACCCGGTAACCTTTTTTTTTTTTAAGTGACAGCGTCTTGCTGTGTTGCCCAGGCTGGAAGTACAGTGGCCTAGTCACAGCTCACTGCAACTTTGAACTCCTGGGTTCAACCAATACTCCTGCCTCAGCCTCCTAAATAGCTGGGACTACAGGCAGGCACCACCATGCCCAGCTAATTTTTTTTTTTTTTTTGTAGAGACAGTGTCTTATTAGGTTGCCCAGGCTGGCCTTCAACTCCTGACCTCACAAGATCTTCCCATCTCAGCCTCCCAAAGTGTTAGGATTATAGGTGTGAGCCAGGCGTGGCGGCTCACCATTGTAAACCCAGCAATTTGGGAGGCCGAGGCTGGAGGACTGCTTGAGCCTACGAGTGCCATCATCTACAAGGAACTTAAATTCACAAGAGAAAAACAAACAACCCCATTAAAAAGTGGGCAAAGGATATGAACAGACACTTCTCAAAAGAAGACATACATGTAGACAACAAGCATATGGAAAAAAAGCTCAATCTCACTGATAATTAGAGAAATGCATGAAAAACACCCACAATGAGATACCATACCATAGTATCTAATGGTATCTCATTGTGGGTTTTTTTTTTTAATTTCATACCTCACACCAGTCAGAATGGCTATTACTAAAAAGTCAAAAAATAACAGATGCTGGTGAGGTTACAGTGAAAAGGGAACACTTATACACTATTGATAGGAGTGTAAATTATTAAATCATTATGGAAAGCAGTATGATGATTCCTCAAAGAGCTAAAAGCAGAACTACCATTCGACCCAGCAATCTCATTACTGACTATATACCTAGAGGAATATAAATCATTCTACCAACATAAAGACACATTCACACAAATGTTCACTGCAACACTATTCACAATAGCAAAAACAATGCCCATCAATGACAGACTGGATAAAGAATATGTGGTACATACACCATGGAATACTATGCAGCCATAAAAAAGAACGAGATAATGTCTTTTGCAGGAACATGGATAAAGCTCAAGGTTATTATCCTTAGCAAACTAAGGCAGGAACAGAAAATGCCACATGTTATGACAAATGCCGCATGTTATCACTTCTAAGTGGGAGCTAAATGATAAGAACTTATGGACACAGGCCGGGTGCGGTGGCTCAAGCCTGTAATCCCAGCACTTTGGGAGGCCGAGATGGGCGGATCACAAGGTCAGGAGATCAAGACCATCCTGGCTAACATGGTGAAACCCCATCTCCACTAAAAAATACAAAAAACTAGCCGGGCAAGGTGGCGGGCGCCTGTAGTCCCAGCTACTGGGGAGGCTGAGGCAGGAGAATGGCGTAAACCCGGGAGACGGAGCTTGCAGTGAGCTGAGATCCGGCCACTGCAGTCCAGCCTGGGCGACAGAGCGAGACTCCGTCTCCAAAAAATAAAGAAAAAAGAACTTATGGACACAAAGAAGAAAATAATAGACACTGGGGTCTACTTGAGCGGGGAAGGTGACAGGAGGGAGAGGAACAGAAAAGATAACTATTGGGTACTGGGCTTAACACTGGTGGCGAAATAATATGAACAACAAACCCCTGTGATACATGTTTACCTGTATAACAAACCTTCATATGTACCCCAAACCTAAAATAAAAGTTTAAAAAAATAATAGGCTATGGAATAGAAACAAAGGTTTCTAGAGCTAGGCAATGCTAACATTTATATTACAAAATTGTCTTCCATGCAAGTTTTACTTGTAAGTAGATTCTTAAAGTTGAAAAGTAATTTTTCAAATAAATTTTTGAAAATTATTTGTAAAAAAGTAGACAGATGTCTAGATCTCATTTGTTAGCACTGAGTTCCAAGGGACCAACACAGCAGACTAACATGAGAAGCAATGACAGAATTTCAGAAATTCCTAAAACTGAGAAAATCTTCTCTGTAATGCTATTTCAAATTTCCCAAGAATTCTCTTTCTTTCTCTCTTTTTCTTGTTTGAGACAGGGTCTCACTCTGTTGCCCAGGATGGATGGAGTATAGTGGTGCTATCTCGGCTCACTGTGGCCTCAACCTCATGGGCTCAAGCTACTTGGGAGGCTGAGGCAGCCTCCCAAGTAGCTGAGCCTACAGGGCCATACACTTAGCTGATTTTTTTTTTTTTTTTGTAGGGACTGGATCTCCCTATCTTAAGAGCCTAGGCTGGTTTCAAACTCCTGGGCTCAAGGGATTTGCCTATCTTGGCCTCCCAAAGTGCTGGGATTACAGGTATGAGCCATCATGCCCAGCCTAAATTTCCCAAGAATTCTTAAGGCAACAACTCAGAAAACAAGGTAGAAGCAACTTTCAGTGGGAGTCATAAATTGTATTAAAGCATTTTTTTAAGTCACTGCAAAGAAAGTCACCAGTAGGCCTCTCTCCACGTTAAATTTCCTCTATACCATCACCAAAAAAAAAACCAACAACAACACACACACACTGTAAAGATCTTAGGCTAGCAGATACAGAAAGAGCATATTTATTAACCTCAGAAGGACAAGAAGGTGCATGAAGAGGGTATCTTCTCAGAGATGTTACCTCCCAATATGAAAGCCCCAAACTCTAATCATAGGATGCTATCTTTCTCAATTTTCATCTGTCAGATATGAACACTAGAAATTTTTATATTTTTTAATTTTTATGATTAGGAAAGTACTGCAGGTTTCTTTATACTTAGAAAAAATACGCACGGCCGGGCACGGTGGCTCACGCCTATAATCTCAGCATTTTGCAAGGCTGAGATGGGCGGATCACCTGAGGTCAGGAGTTCAAGACCAGCGTGACCAACATGGAGAAACCCTGTCTCTACTAAAAATACAAATATTAGTTGGGCGTGGTGGCACATGCTTGTACTCCCAGCTACTCGGAAGGCTGAGGCAGGAGAATCGCTTGAACCTGGGAGGCAGAGGTTGTGGTGAGCCAAGATCGCACCATTGCACTCCAGCCTGGGAAACCAGAGTGAAGCTCCATCTCAAAAAACAAACAAACAAACAAACAAAACCAAACAAACAAAAAACCACGCACAAGTATAGAGAAGAAAATAAACAAACAAAAAACCCATGATCAACAACTCAGAGATAACTCCTATTAAAAACAGCGATGTTTTGAGGTAACTCTTTCTAAACTTTGTTTCCATATTAGTACAGAATTTGTATCCATATTGGTTGGATATGTTCAAGTGATCCTCCTGCCTCAGCCTCCTGAGTAACTGGGACTACAGGCCTGAACCACCATGCCAAGCTTATTTATTTGCATTTTTAGTAGAGACGAGGTTTTACCATATAGCCCAGGCTGGTCTCAAACCCCAGACCCCAAGTGATCCACCCACCTTGGCCTCCCAAAGTAAACTGCTGGGCTTACAGGTGTGAGCCACCATGCCCGATCCTGATGTTCATTTTAAAAACTCAATCTCTTACACGGCTTGAAAATCTCTTCTGGCTTCCTCAAAAATTACATGTGATCTGAAGACACAAATAGTACATCCCCCTGCCTTTTTTTTTTTTTTTTTTTTTTTTTAAGAGAGAGAGAGAGAAAGATAGGGTCTCACTCTGCCACCTGGGGTGGACTCTATTTCTAAATATTAATAATAATGGCTAATGCTAATTCTTTAAAATGACCAGGAACTGTCTTAAAAGCTTTATTATGTATGTAGTAACTCTTTTAATCCTCAAAACAACCCTAGGAAGAGGGTACTAATTATTGTCTTCATTTTACAAATGTGTGTGTGCATGTGTGTATCTTTTTAAAAGACAGAGTCTTGCTCCGTTGCCCAGGCTGGAGTGCAGTGGTGTGATCTTAGCTCACTGCAACCTCTGCCCAACAGCTGGGATTATAGGTGTTCGCCACCATACCCAGCTAATTTTTTTTGTAGTTTTAGTAGAGACTGGGTTTCACTATGTTGGCCAGGCTGGTCTCAAACTCCTGACCTCAAGTGATCCACCCACCTCAGCCTCCCACAGTGCTGGGATTAAAGGTGTAAGCCACCACATCTGACCCATTTTACAAATGGAGACGTTAAGTAATTTGGCCAAGGTCACAGAGCAGCAATTGGCAAACCTGGGATTTTAATTCTCGGGGGCAAGCATTCAACCAGTAAGTTTTTTCTAAAGAGAAACTCTTGCCAGATGTGGTGGCTCATGCCTGTATTTCCCAGCACTTTGGGAGGCCAGTGGGCGGATCACGAGGTCAGGAGTTTGAGACCAATCTGGCCAACATGGTGAAACCCCATCTCTACTAAAAATACAAAAATTAGCTGGGTGTGGTGGCATGTGCCTGTAATGCCAGCTACTCGAGAGGCTGAGGCAGGAGAACTGCTTGAACCCGGGAGGTGGAGGTTGCAGTGAGCCAAGATCATGCCACTGCAGTCCAGCCTGCGCGACAGAGCAAGACTCCGTCTTAAAAAAAAAAAAAAAAAAAAAAGAGAGAGAGAGAGAGAAGCTGTTAACAGTGAGAGCTGTTAAGGGAGTGGGCTAGGAGAGGAAGATATCAGAGAGAAGAGAATTAAGTAGTTATAGTAACTTTTAGGCACAGTAGTGTCCTTCCAACATATGTATCACACTTTTAATTATCCCAAACAGGGTGATGCTAAAAACGATTTATAAAAGCTGTTCTTGATCTTTCCTTCTTCCAGAAACAAAAAACAAAAAAAGTAGGGGAAAAGGGGATAAAAAGAAACAGAAATCTTACTTCTCTAACATCTTTCAATAGCTTTTCTTTTTCCTTGACCTCTTCCAAAACCTTGATGGTTAGAAAATAAAGATTTCAAAAGAAGGCACTTCCAGTTGAAATAAAAAGAACTTTGGCAATTTTTCCCTTGGTAATGACAAACATTTAAGAAAGACTTTAGGTCTATCTTATCTACCCTCAAATGAAAGGAAAACCAAGTAAACAAAACCGTCATCTTTTAATTTCACAGCAGTTTTCTTCCCCCTCAAAGGCTATTCCTGTCCTAGTTGCAGACGGGGAACTGCTCCCAGTGACGTCAGAGCAGTCTCCCAGCAACGATTAATGAGGGTTGTCCACCACAGGGGTTTCCTGAAAAGCTAGCAAGAAATTACCCACAAATTTGCTGCAATATCAAGATGCAAGGATGTGGTGGAATTTCTCTTAACCCTTATAGCTCCTATCTGTGGCAAGCTTCTAAATAGGTTATTTCTTCTAGAATTCTCTCAGTTTGCCCTAGGATTATCTTCCTTTTTCTCCTCCTACCCCTGCAACAAATAGATTGTGTTGGTTTGAAACATTTATGGCTGTAATAAATATTAATATAATCAAACCATCATAGAAAAATAAGAATATCTAATGTAAACTGAGAAGCAGACATTATTACTCTTCTCACTTCACACAAAGAATTTAGAGTAAATGAAAGCACAGAAGAGAAAATAAAGATAGAAAATAAACCAGCACATTCTTAAAGGCACTTTTCCACATATGTTACCCAAACACACATTGACAGATAGGTAAACCTTCAATTTTCCTAGGCTCTAGTTTACTGAGTTTTTCAAACTGACCTCTGCAGCCCTCTAGAAATCAGCGGTATTAAAATGGAGTTGCATGAAAAGGCACTGGAAGCCCAGATACTCAATCCAAAAATTAAATGGGTTGGGCTGTTATGCTCACACCTAAGAGTATATCTAACAATTTCTTCCTAAAGCTTTGCTTTAGCTACATACATCAAAATTAGAATTTTATTCTAAACTACAGTGTTAAGGAATTTCACATAACTACCTATTTTTTAGGTCTGAGAAACAGTGTACAAACTGTGCAAATAAGGCAGAAAAATTCCAAATCCAAAACTCAACCTAAAATTATTCATGCATCCTGGTTCCAGAAACCTGCTCATAAGTTCTTTTTCTTTCCTTATTTAGAAAAAGTAATTAGGTAAAATTAACAGCAGGACATACAGGGTTAATTCAGGCACCTTGCTTCAGCAATTCTGACTTCAGTCTGAGCCTATTCTAAAAGGAAACAAAATTATAGCACCCTTAAAACATCCCATTTTGGTTTCAGCTCTATTCAATGGCACCCAGTTACCAACATCAAGTCACAGAAGGAAGAACGCACCGCTTCAGATGGATTTTTCTTCTTCCTTCTCTCCGTCCCCTCCCTCTCAGAAGAAAAAGACTGCAAACAAAATCACTACGTCACTGGAGGTAGAGGGAATCCCATCTCTGCACTCTTTAGAAGCCAAGGCCAGCAAATAAAAACAAGCCAATTATAAGAAAAAGTAATACAAAATAAGAATAAATAAACCCAGAAGAAATCCATGTGACAATCTCAACACATCAAAAGGCATTTTTTAGTAAAAAGGTTTTAACAAATTCCTCCTTGGATGTTCACAATCAAAAAAGCTCCCCAGACATAGCAAAGGCTTATCACATTTAAGACTAGGGGATAGTTACATAAAGATAGAGGACAGAGAGGTACATTCACCAGCCAGGTGTGGATAGCTGGGTAATGACACAGTGAAGGATATTTATAGGGGAATCCCTGCTTCCTGCAATGTGCGTCAACAGCATCACCAAAGAGAACAGAAATCACCACTGTTCTCACAAGCTACATCTGAATAAAGCATTGCTTGAAATAGCCATGGAAGAGGTAAAATCTGAATAGAGTAAAAGTTCTAGCAAACCTAATTTTTATAATATTTTAAAGATAAAAAACAGTGAACGAAAATGCCCAAAAAAACCCTCACAAAACTTAGCACTTCAAAATTCTCTAATTTCCCTACTGTGTATTATACAGTTAAATCAGCCAAGATAGAAAAATATCTTTATAGCTTCTTTCTAACCAGTCTGTGGAGTTCAAGGACTTTTATATAAATAAATAAAATTATCCAAAACTCACCCCAGATGGATCTGTACTTACACCAACAGCGAGCTCACATTATTAATGGAGACTTCATTGTAAAGATCTGTTCTGCCGGAATTTTGCCGGAAGAAATTCCTTCTGGGAAACCTGTGCCTCTTCCCCCACCCACAGCCCTCTCCCGCCCCCCACCCTTGAATGAAATGATACTGATCCTTGCTGTTGTGGCTCCAGCTAGCTAATTGCTCTGACAAGCAGCTCTGAAGCCGACCATGGCCAGCTGTTCAGAGAGATGTCATCCAGAGCTCTGCCAACAGTCACACTGGCACACACACTCACAGACACAGACACAGGCACACACAGACACACTCACACACACAGAGGCTGTAAGAGCACCCCCTCCCACCTCCTCTTCTCGCTCTCATTCAAGTACTTCAGTGGCACGCCTGCCTCCACACTGCTCTGAGGATAGCTTTTAAAGACACAGCAGCAGCTCCTTTCTGCTACATATGTCGAAATACCAAAATAGTCTCTTTAGTGAAGAATAACAAGTTGGAAATAGGTATTGAATTAAAAGCTGACCTTTAAATTTATCTTACCTTTTTCTCACCTGCAAAATAATTGAGGCCAGAGATATGATCTTTGCCTAAAAGATACTGGGCTGGACTTTAAAAATGTAAAATTAAGACCAAACCTAGTTATAGAGAATTTTCTTGCCAGCAAGCTATATTTAGTAAAATTGTTTTTCATTTTGGGGCAGAAGGCAGACAGCACAGGATACCAGTAGCTATCTGTTCCTCTTCCTATTATTTGCCCCCAAAGGAAGAGAAAAATACTTTGGCTATAAAATGAGGGAATAAGGAAACCATGAAGGCATCTTACTGACAGAACTGATGAAAAAGGATGTTAATGGAGAGTATAAGTACAGGGATGACAATAAGTAGATTAAAATAAAGTGATACAAAAGAGACCAGGAAAGAAAAGTACTTATTTGAGTACTTTTGGCTCTGGAATGGCAAGCTTAGCTACGACCCTCAGGTCTTAATTTTTTTTTTTTTTTTGAGATGGAGTTTTGCTCTTCTTGCCCAAGCTGGAGTGCAATGGTGCAATCTTGGCTCACA